>NC_142488.1:106493911-106796941 GCF_049115385.1 Moschus berezovskii
GGGCGGAGGGAGAGGCCCAGCTCCAGAGGGTGGTTGGGATTTCTGGAGCAACAGTGCCATCAAGCGGAAGCCTTTTCAGCATGGCGTGCAGGCCCTTCCGGTGGACCCTACTGGAGGAAGGCCTCTGATGGGAGGAAGTGAGGGTTTCCAGCGCTCAGAAGATCCTGGGCAAACCTGCAGGCCGCCCACCTCACCACAGCAGGTGTGGGAGCAACAGGTAGCGGTGTTCTGGGGGCCGGCTTACCCACCAAGGAGCCCCTGGCTGTCAGGCCCTCGGGGTTGTGGCGTCCTGAGCGGCCATGTTCACGAACAAAGCACTGAAGCTCCTGCCCCGGGACACCTGGCCCATCCTGCAGGAAGGCTACTTTTGATACGTTTAGAAGGACTCTGGTGGCTGAACGAACACTGCCTTTGCTCAGTCTGAGCATTAAGGACGCACCGCCACGGAACCAGTAGAAAACGGACGAAAATACTTCCGAAAATCATCTTTCTGAAAGGCAGAGGAGTAAAACACAAAGTACACTGGGGAGTTGTCTTCCAAACCCATCAGATGTGTGAAATCTGCTCCAGGAAGAGAATGGCCCTTGCCGGGCTCCAGCGAAAGTTGAATTCAGGCGCCTTTGAACTTGCAATTGGTTGATAGCTGATTCAAGCAGGGAACACTTTTCTGATCATTACGACGCTACAACTGTAGCGACTAAGTTAGCTGAACACACTACTAACCTGATAGTAACCCGACAAATTCGGTGAGAGACCTGCCTTGAGAGAGGTTCCTATTGTAGACAAGCAGGTAATAGAACCAAAGCACGACTGAGGGCTGTATTACCTACTTATGAGAGATGTGGCATCAGTGCCTGCTCTTCCACGCCTCAACGCTGGCTCCACCCCAAGGCAACGCAGAAACCCTTGATCACACTCTTTGATTCTCTTAGCAAGCTGCCACCTGAAACGAAAGAAAATACCGTTGAATCCCTTTGCCACAGATGCACAGCAACATGCTGAGGTAAGAATGCCGCTTCAAAAATATAAGAAACCAAACAAAAAACGCACCAGTCACCTCCTAGCTCCATCAACAGAACGGAAACAAAAACACCCGATTAAACGACACTACCTACCCTTAGGAGAGGCAGCCTAAATGTCCGGATGGTCTGGACTCTATACTGCAAACCCACTGTGTGATGCAACTCACTGTGAACACTTAGCCGCTCGGAGACGCACTTGCTGGGACTGAGCTTGTGGTTTAACGTACTGATGACCTTTCCCGCTTACCTAAACGACTGGCCCTGAGGTCTGTGGAATGAATAACCTGTTAGCCCTGCAACCACAGATACACAGACATTCTCCCGCTTACCACCCACTGGTTCCCACGAGGGATGAGTGTCCTGGCACAATGGGGCACTCGACTAGGTCTAGGGTTTGTTCAGCACTCTCAGTCACCTAGAGAGAAACAAGTTACCAAAGTGGACGGAGCCACTTAAGTAAGAATGCTCTGTGGGGACCAATCTCTACACCTCTTCCAAAAGGATCCATGAATACAGGAGCGCACTCTAAGATGCGCGGGTAGAACCTGGATTTATTTCAAGTGGCAAGAGTTCTCAACCAAACCCTAATACGTGAAACATCGAGGTAATTTTGGTCCTAACCCTCATCAGGAGTGACAAAGTGACAGAATCCATCACATCCCGGTGTCCCCAGGAAGCAGTGGCCAGGCCCCACGGCTCAGGGTCTCAGAGACAGCTGTGGACATGGACCCAGAGCTGGACGACTCCCCGGGATGTCCTTTTCCCTATGGTCTTACTGCCCAGGAGAGTCCCCCAAAGGAGAGACACCTCATCTCCCAACGCTCCAGGGGACCTAACCCAGCTGGGAGGGTTTGGAAGGCTTTGTTGGCTACCCTGGGCCTTTTGTAACACGCAAAGGGCGGAGGGAGAGGCCCAGCTCCAGAGGGTGGTTGCCATTTCTGGAGCAACAGTGCCATCAAGCGGAAGCCTTTTCAGCATGGCGTGCAGGCCCTTCCGGTGGACCCTGCTGGAGGAAGGCCTCTGATGGGAGGAAGTGAGGGTTTCCAGCGCTCAGAAGATCCTGGGCAAACCTGCAGGCCGCCCACCTCACCACAGCAGGTGTGGGAGCAACAGGTAGCGGTGTTCTGGGGGCCGGCTTACCCACCAAGGAGCCCCTGGCTGTCAGGCCCTCGGGGTTGTGGCGTCCTGAGCGGCCATGTTCACGAACAAAGCACTGAAGCTCCTGCCCCGGGACACCTGGCCCATCCTGCAGGAAGGCTACTTTTGATACGTTTAGAAGGACTCTGGTGGCTGAACGAACACTGCCTTTGCTCAGTCTGAGCATTAAGGACGCACCGCCACGGAACCAGTAGAAAACGGACGAAAATACTTCCGAAAATCATCTTTCTGAAAGGCAGAGGAGTAAAACACAAAGTACACTGGGGAGTTGTCTTCCAAACCCATCAGATGTGTGAAATCTGCTCCAGGAAGAGAATGGCCCTTGCCGGGCTCCAGCGAAAGTTGAATTCAGGCGCCTTTGAACTTGCAATTGGTTGATAGCTGATTCAAGCAGGGAACACTTTTCTGATCATTACGACGCTACAACTGTAGCGACTAAGTTAGCTGAACACACTACTAACCTGATAGTAACCCGACAAATTCGGTGAGAGACCTGCCTTGAGAGAGGTTCCTATTGTAGACAAGCAGGTAATAGAACCAAAGCACGACTGAGGGCTGTATTACCTACTTATGAGAGATGTGGCATCAGTGCCTGCTCTTCCACGCCTCAACGCTGGCTCCACCCCAAGGCAACGCAGAAACCCTTGATCACACTCTTTGATTCTCTTAGCAAGCTGCCACCTGAAACGAAAGAAAATACCGTTGAATCCCTTTGCCACAGATGCACAGCAACATGCTGAGGTAAGAATGCCGCTTCAAAAATATAAGAAACCAAACAAAAAACGCACCAGTCACCTCCTAGCTCCATCAACAGAACGGAAACAAAAACACCCGATTAAACGACACAACCTACCCTTAGGAGAGGCAGCCTAAATGTCCGGATGGTCTGGACTCTATACTGCAAACCCACTGTGTGATGCAACTCACTGTGAACACTTAGCCGCTCGGAGACGCACTTGCTGGGACTGAGCTTGTGGTTTAACGTACTGATGACCTTTCCCGCTTACCTAAACGACTGGCCCTGAGGTCTGTGGAATGAATAACCTGTTAGCCCTGCAACCACAGATACACAGACATTCTCCCGCTTACCACCCACTGGTTCCCACGAGGGATGAGTGTCCTGGCACAATGGGGCACTCGACTAGGTCTAGGGTTTGTTCAGCACTCTCAGTCACCTAGAGAGAAACAAGTTACCAAAGTGGACGGAGCCACTTAAGTAAGAATGCTCTGTGGGGACCAATCTCTACACCTCTTCCAAAAGGATCCATGAATACAGGAGCGCACTCTAAGATGCGCGGGTAGAACCTGGATTTATTTCAAGTGGCAAGAGTTCTCAACCAAACCCTAATACGTGAAACATCGAGGTAATTTTGGTCCTAACCCTCATCAGGAGTGACAAAGTGACAGAATCCATCACATCCCGGTGTCCCCAGGAAGCAGTGGCCAGGCCCCACGGCTCAGGGTCTCAGAGACAGCTGTGGACATGGACCCAGAGCTGGACGACTCCCCGGGATGTCCTTTTCCCTATGGTCTTACTGCCCAGGAGAGTCCCCCAAAGGAGAGACACCTCATCTCCCAACGCTCCAGGGGACCTAACCCAGCTGGGAGGGTTTGGAAGGCTTTGTTGGCTACCCTGGGCCTTTTTTAACACGCAAAGGGCGGAGGGAGAGGCCCAGCTCCAGAGGGTGGTTGGCATTTCTGGAGCAACAGTGCCATCAAGCGGAAGCCTTTTCAGCATGGCGTGCAGGCCCTTCCGGTGGACCCTGCTGGAGGAAGGACTCTGATGGGAGGAAGTGAGGGTCTCCAGCGCTCAGAAGATCCTGGGCAAACCTGCAGGCCGCCCACCTCACCACAGCAGGTGTGGGAGCAACAGGTAGCGGTGTTCTGGGGGCCGGCTTACCCACCAAGGAGCCCCTGGCTGTCAGGCCCTCGGGGTTGTGGCGTCCTGAGCGGCCATGTTCACGAACAAAGCACTGAAGCTCCTGCCCCGGGACACCTGGCCCATCCTGCAGGAAGGCTACTTTTGATACGTTTAGAAGGACTCTGGTGGCTGAACGAACACTGCCTTTGCTCAGTCTGAGCATTAAGGACGCACCGCCACGGAACCAGTAGAAAACGGACGAAAATACTTCCGAAAATCATCTTTCTGAAAGGCAGAGGAGTAAAACACAAAGTACACTGGGGAGTTGTCTTCCAAACCCATCAGATGTGTGAAATCTGCTCCAGGAAGAGAATGGCCCTTGCCGGGCTCCAGCGAAAGTTGAATTCAGGCGCCTTTGAACTTGCAATTGGTTGATAGCTGATTCAAGCAGGGAACACTTTTCTGATCATTACGACGCTACAACTGTAGCGACTAAGTTAGCTGAACACACTACTAACCTGATAGTAACCCGACAAATTCGGTGAGAGACCTGCCTTGAGAGAGGTTCCTATTGTAGACAAGCAGGTAATAGAACCAAAGTACGACTGAGGGCTGTATTACCTACTTATGAGAGATGTGGCATCAGTGCCTGCTCTTCCACGCCTCAACGCTGGCTCCACCCCAAGGCAACGCAGAAACCCTTGATCACACTCTTTGATTCTCTTAGCAAGCTGCCACCTGAAACGAAAGAAAATACCGTTGAATCCCTTTGCCACAGATGCACAGCAACATGCTGAGGTAAGAATGCCGCTTCAAAAATATAAGAAACCAAACAAAAAACGCACCAGTCACCTCCTAGCTCCATCAACAGAACGGAAACAAAAACACCCGATTAAACGACACTACCTACCCTTAGGAGAGGCAGCCTAAATGTCCGGATGGTCTGGACTCTATACTGCAAACCCACTGTGTGATGCAACTCACTGTGAACACTTAGCCGCTCGGAGACGCACTTGCTGGGACTGAGCTTGTGGTTTAACGTACTGATGACCTTTCCCGCTTACCTAAACGACTGGCCCTGAGGTCTGTGGAATGAATAACCTGTTAGCCCTGCAACCACAGATACACAGACATTCTCCCGCTTACCACCCACTGGTTCCCACGAGGGATGAGTGTCCTGGCACAATGGGGCACTCGACTAGGTCTAGGGTTTGTTCAGCACTCTCAGTCACCTAGAGAGAAACAAGTTACCAAAGTGGACGGAGCCACTTAAGTAAGAATGCTCTGTGGGGACCAATCTCTACACCTCTTCCAAAAGGATCCATGAATACAGGAGCGCACTCTAAGATGCGCGGGTAGAACCTGGATTTATTTCAAGTGGCAAGAGTTCTCAACCAAACCCTAATACGTGAAACATCGAGGTAATTTTGGTCCTAACCCTCATCAGGAGTGACAAAGTGACAGAATCCATCACATCCCGGTGTCCCCAGGAAGCAGTGGCCAGGCCCCACGGCTCAGGGTCTCAGAGACAGCTGTGGACATGGACCCAGAGCTGGACGACTCCCCGGGATGTCCTTTTCCCTATGGTCTTACTGCCCAGGAGAGTCCCCCAAAGGAGAGACACCTCATCTCCCAACGCTCCAGGGGACCTAACCCAGCTGGGAGGGTTTGGAAGGCTTTGTTGGCTACCCTGGGCCTTTTTTAACACGCTAAGGGCGGAGGGAGAGGCCCAGCTCCAGAGGGTGGTTGCCATTTCTGCAGCAACAGTGCCATCAAGCGGAAGCCTTTTCAGCATGGCGTGCAGGCCCTTCCGGTGGACCCTGCTGGAGGAAGGCCTCTGATGGGAGGAAGTGAGGGTTTCCAGCGCTCAGAAGATCCTGGGCAAACCTGCAGGCCGCCCACCTCACCACAGCAGGTGTGGGAGCAACAGGTAGCGGTGTTCTGGGGGCCGGCTTACCCACCAAGGAGCCCCTGGCTGTCAGGCCCTCGGGGTTGTGGCGTCCTGAGCGGCCATGTTCACGAACAAAGCACTGAAGCTCCTGCCCCGGGACACCTGGCCCATCCTGCAGGAAGGCTACTTTTGATACGTTTAGAAGGACTCTGGTGGCTGAACGAACACTGCCTTTGCTCAGTCTGAGCATTAAGGACGCACCGCCACGGAACCAGTAGAAAACGGACGAAAATACTTCCGAAAATCATCTTTCTGAAAGGCAGAGGAGTAAAACACAAAGTACACTGGGGAGTTGTCTTCCAAACCCATCAGATGTGTGAAATCTGCTCCAGGAAGAGAATGGCCCTTGCCGGGCTCCAGCGAAAGTTGAATTCAGGCGCCTTTGAACTTGCAATTGGTTGATAGCTGATTCAAGCAGGGAACACTTTTCTGATCATTACGACGCTACAACTGTAGCGACTAAGTTAGCTGAACACACTACTAACCTGATAGTAACCCGACAAATTCGGTGAGAGACCTGCCTTGAGAGAGGTTCCTATTGTAGACAAGCAGGTAATAGAACCAAAGCACGACTGAGGGCTGTATTACCTACTTATGAGAGATGTGGCATCAGTGCCTGCTCTTCCACGCCTCAACGCTGGCTCCACCCCAAGGCAACGCAGAAACCCTTGATCACACTCTTTGATTCTCTTAGCAAGCTGCCACCTGAAACGAAAGAAAATACCGTTGAATCCCTTTGCCACAGATGCACAGCAACATCCTGAGGTAAGAATGCCGCTTCAAAAATATAAGAAACCAAACAAAAAACGCACCAGTCACCTCCTAGCTCCATCAACAGAACGGAAACAAAAACACCCGATTAAACGACACTACCTACCCTTAGGAGAGGCAGCCTAAATGTCCGGATGGTCTGGACTCTATACTGCAAACCCACTGTGTGATGCAACTCACTGTGAACACTTAGCCGCTCGGAGACGCACTTGCTGGGACTGAGCTTGTGGTTTAACGTACTGATGACCTTTCCCGCTTACCTAAACGACTGGCCCTGAGGTCTGTGGAATGAATAACCTGTTAGCCCTGCAACCACAGATACACAGACATTCTCCCGCTTACCACCCACTGGTTCCCACGAGGGATGAGTGTCCTGGCACAATGGGGCACTCGACTAGGTCTAGGGTTTGTTCAGCACTCTCAGTCACCTAGAGAGAAACAAGTTACCAAAGTGGACGGAGCCACTTAAGTAAGAATGCTCTGTGGGGACCAATCTCTACACCTCTTCCAAAAGGATCCATGAATACAGGAGCGCACTCTAAGATGCGCGGGTAGAACCTGGATTTATTTCAAGTGGCAAGAGTTCTCAACCAAACCCTAATACGTGAAACATCGAGGTAATTTTGGTCCTAACCCTCATCAGGAGTGACAAAGTGACAGAATCCATCACATCCCGGTGTCCCCAGGAAGCAGTGGCCAGGCCCCACGGCTCAGGGTCTCAGAGACAGCTGTGGACATGGACCCAGAGCTGGACGACTCCCCGGGATGTCCTTTTCCCTATGGTCTTACTGCCCAGGAGAGTCCCCCAAAGGAGAGACACCTCATCTCCCAACGCTCCAGGGGACCTAACCCAGCTGGGAGGGTTTGGAAGGCTTTGTTGGCTACCCTGGGCCTTTTTTAACACGCTAAGGGCGGAGGGAGAGGCCCAGCTCCAGAGGGTGGTTGCCATTTCTGCAGCAACAGTGCCATCAAGCGGAAGCCTTTTCAGCATGGCGTGCAGGCCCTTCCGGTGGACCCTGCTGGAGGAAGGCCTCTGATGGGAGGAAGTGAGGGTTTCCAGCGCTCAGAAGATCCTGGGCAAACCTGCAGGCCGCCCACCTCACCACAGCAGGTGTGGGAGCAACAGGTAGCGGTGTTCTGGGGGCCGGCTTACCCACCAAGGAGCCCCTGGCTGTCAGGCCCTCGGGGTTGTGGCGTCCTGAGCGGCCATGTTCACGAACAAAGCACTGAAGCTCCTGCCCCGGGACACCTGGCCCATCCTGCAGGAAGGCTACTTTTGATACGTTTAGAAGGACTCTGGTGGCTGAACGAACACTGCCTTTGCTCAGTCTGAGCATTAAGGACGCACCGCCACGGAACCAGTAGAAAACGGACGAAAATACTTCCGAAAATCATCTTTCTGAAAGGCAGAGGAGTAAAACACAAAGTACACTGGGGAGTTGTCTTCCAAACCCATCAGATGTGTGAAATCTGCTCCAGGAAGAGAATGGCCCTTGCCGGGCTCCAGCGAAAGTTGAATTCAGGCGCCTTTGAACTTGCAATTGGTTGATAGCTGATTCAAGCAGGGAACACTTTTCTGATCATTACGACGCTACAACTGTAGCGACTAAGTTAGCTGAACACACTACTAACCTGATAGTAACCCGACAAATTCGGTGAGAGACCTGCCTTGAGAGAGGTTCCTATTGTAGACAAGCAGGTAATAGAACCAAAGCACGACTGAGGGCTGTATTACCTACTTATGAGAGATGTGGCATCAGTGCCTGCTCTTCCACGCCTCAACGCTGGCTCCACCCCAAGGCAACGCAGAAACCCTTGATCACACTCTTTGATTCTCTTAGCAAGCTGCCACCTGAAACGAAAGAAAATACCGTTGAATCCCTTTGCCACAGATGCACAGCAACATCCTGAGGTAAGAATGCCGCTTCAAAAATATAAGAAACCAAACAAAAAACGCACCAGTCACCTCCTAGCTCCATCAACAGAACGGAAACAAAAACACCCGATTAAACGACACTACCTACCCTTAGGAGAGGCAGCCTAAATGTCCGGATGGTCTGGACTCTATACTGCAAACCCACTGTGTGATGCAACTCACTGTGAACACTTAGCCGCTCGGAGACGCACTTGCTGGGACTGAGCTTGTGGTTTAACGTACTGATGACCTTTCCCGCTTACCTAAACGACTGGCCCTGAGGTCTGTGGAATGAATAACCTGTTAGCCCTGCAACCACAGATACACAGACATTCTCCCGCTTACCACCCACTGGTTCCCACGAGGGATGAGTGTCCTGGCACAATGGGGCACTCGACTAGGTCTAGGGTTTGTTCAGCACTCTCAGTCACCTAGAGAGAAACAAGTTACCAAAGTGGACGGAGCCACTTAAGTAAGAATGCTCTGTGGGGACCAATCTCTACACCTCTTCCAAAAGGATCCATGAATACAGGAGCGCACTCTAAGATGCGCGGGTAGAACCTGGATTTATTTCAAGTGGCAAGAGTTCTCAACCAAACCCTAATACGTGAAACATCGAGGTAATTTTGGTCCTAACCCTCATCAGGAGTGACAAAGTGACAGAATCCATCACATCCCGGTGTCCCCAGGAAGCAGTGGCCAGGCCCCACGGCTCAGGGTCTCAGAGACAGCTGTGGACATGGACCCAGAGCTGGACGACTCCCCGGGATGTCCTTTTCCCTATGGTCTTACTGCCCAGGAGAGTCCCCCAAAGGAGAGACACCTCATCTCCCAACGCTCCAGGGGACCTAACCCAGCTGGGAGGGTTTGGAAGGCTTTGTTGGCTACCCTGGGCCTTTTTTAACACGCAAAGGGCGGAGGGAGAGGCCCAGCTCCAGAGGGTGGTTGGCATTTCTGGAGCAACAGTGCCATCAAGCGGAAGCCTTTTCAGCATGGCGTGCAGGCCCTTCCGGTGGACCCTGCTGGAGGAAGGCCTCTGATGGGAGGAAGTGAGGGTTTCCAGCGCTCAGAAGATCCTGGGCAAACCTGCAGGCCGCCCACCTCACCACAGCAGGTGTGGGAGCAACAGGTAGCGGTGTTCTGGGGGCCGGCTTACCCACCAAGGAGCCCCTGGCTGTCAGGCCCTCGGGGTTGTGGCGTCCTGAGCGGCCATGTTCACGAACAAAGCACTGAAGCTCCTGCCCCGGGACACCTGGCCCATCCTGCAGGAAGGCTACTTTTGATACGTTTAGAAGGACTCTGGTGGCTGAACGAACACTGCCTTTGCTCAGTCTGAGCATTAAGGACGCACCGCCACGGAACCAGTAGAAAACGGACGAAAATACTTCCGAAAATCATCTTTCTGAAAGGCAGAGGAGTAAAACACAAAGTACACTGGGGAGTTGTCTTCCAAACCCATCAGATGTGTGAAATCTGCTCCAGGAAGAGAATGGCCCTTGCCGGGCTCCAGCGAAAGTTGAATTCAGGCGCCTTTGAACTTGCAATTGGTTGATAGCTGATTCAAGCAGGGAACACTTTTCTGATCATTACGACGCTACAACTGTAGCGACTAAGTTAGCTGAACACACTACTAACCTGATAGTAACCCGACAAATTCGGTGAGAGACCTGCCTTGAGAGAGGTTCCTATTGTAGACAAGCAGGTAATAGAACCAAAGCACGACTGAGGGCTGTATTACCTACTTATGAGAGATGTGGCATCAGTGCCTGCTCTTCCACGCCTCAACGCTGGCTCCACCCTAAGGCAACGCAGAAACCCTTGATCACACTCTTTGATTCTCTTAGCAAGCTGCCACCTGAAACGAAAGAAAATACCGTTGAATCCCTTTGCCACAGATGCACAGCAACATCCTGAGGTAAGAATGCCGCTTCAAAAATATAAGAAACCAAACAAAAAACGCACCAGTCACCTCCTAGCTCCATCAACAGAACGGAAACAAAAACACCCGATTAAACGACACTACCTACCCTTAGGAGAGGCAGCCTAAATGTCCGGATGGTCTGGACTCTATACTGCAAACCCACTGTGTGATGCAACTCACTGTGAACACTTAGCCGCTCGGAGACGCACTTGCTGGGACTGAGCTTGTGGTTTAACGTACTGATGACCTTTCCCGCTTACCTAAACGACTGGCCCTGAGGTCTGTGGAATGAATAACCTGTTAGCCCTGCAACCACAGATACACAGACATTCTCCCGCTTACCACCCACTGGTTCCCACGAGGGATGAGTGTCCTGGCACAATGGGGCACTCGACTAGGTCTAGGGTTTGTTCAGCACTCTCAGTCACCTAGAGAGAAACAAGTTACCAAAGTGGACGGAGCCACTTAAGTAAGAATGCTCTGTGGGGACCAATCTCTACACCTCTTCCAAAAGGATCCATGAATACAGGAGCGCACTCTAAGATGCGCGGGTAGAACCTGGATTTATTTCAAGTGGCAAGAGTTCTCAACCAAACCCTAATACGTGAAACATCGAGGTAATTTTGGTCCTAACCCTCATCAGGAGTGACAAAGTGACAGAATCCATCACATCCCGGTGTCCCCAGGAAGCAGTGGCCAGGCCCCACGGCTCAGGGTCTCAGAGACAGCTGTGGACATGGACCCAGAGCTGGACGACTCCCCGGGATGTCCTTTTCCCTATGGTCTTACTGCCCAGGAGAGTCCCCCAAAGGAGAGACACCTCATCTCCCAACGCTCCAGGGGACCTAACCCAGCTGGGAGGGTTTGGAAGGCTTTGTTGGCTACCCTGGGCCTTTTGTAACACGCAAAGGGCGGAGGGAGAGGCCCAGCTCCAGAGGGTGGTTGCCATTTCTGGAGCAACAGTGCCATCAAGCGGAAGCCTTTTCAGCATGGCGTGCAGGCCCTTCCGGTGGACCCTGCTGGAGGAAGGCCTCTGATGGGAGGAAGTGAGGGTTTCCAGCGCTCAGAAGATCCTGGGCAAACCTGCAGGCCGCCCACCTCACCACAGCAGGTGTGGGAGCAACAGGTAGCGGTGTTCTGGGGGCCGGCTTACCCACCAAGGAGCCCCTGGCTGTCAGGCCCTCGGGGTTGTGGCGTCCTGAGCGGCCATGTTCACGAACAAAGCACTGAAGCTCCTGCCCCGGGACACCTGGCCCATCCTGCAGGAAGGCTACTTTTGATACGTTTAGAAGGACTCTGGTGGCTGAACGAACACTGCCTTTGCTCAGTCTGAGCATTAAGGACGCACCGCCACGGAACCAGTAGAAAACGGACGAAAATACTTCCGAAAATCATCTTTCTGAAAGGCAGAGGAGTAAAACACAAAGTACACTGGGGAGTTGTCTTCCAAACCCATCAGATGTGTGAAATCTGCTCCAGGAAGAGAATGGCCCTTGCCGGGCTCCAGCGAAAGTTGAATTCAGGCGCCTTTGAACTTGCAATTGGTTGATAGCTGATTCAAGCAGGGAACACTTTTCTGATCATTACGACGCTACAACTGTAGCGACTAAGTTAGCTGAACACACTACTAACCTGATAGTAACCCGACAAATTCGGTGAGAGACCTGCCTTGAGAGAGGTTCCTATTGTAGACAAGCAGGTAATAGAACCAAAGCACGACTGAGGGCTGTATTACCTACTTATGAGAGATGTGGCATCAGTGCCTGCTCTTCCACGCCTCAACGCTGGCTCCACCCCAAGGCAACGCAGAAACCCTTGATCACACTCTTTGATTCTCTTAGCAAGCTGCCACCTGAAACGAAAGAAAATACCGTTGAATCCCTTTGCCACAGATGCACAGCAACATGCTGAGGTAAGAATGCCGCTTCAAAAATATAAGAAACCAAACAAAAAACGCACCAGTCACCTCCTAGCTCCATCAACAGAACGGAAACAAAAACACCCGATTAAACGACACTACCTACCCTTAGGAGAGGCAGCCTAAATGTCCGGATGGTCTGGACTCTATACTGCAAACCCACTGTGTGATGCAACTCACTGTGAACACTTAGCCGCTCGGAGACGCACTTGCTGGGACTGAGCTTGTGGTTTAACGTACTGATGACCTTTCCCGCTTACCTAAACGACTGGCCCTGAGGTCTGTGGAATGAATAACCTGTTAGCCCTGCAACCACAGATACACAGACATTCTCCCGCTTACCACCCACTGGTTCCCACGAGGGATGAGTGTCCTGGCACAATGGGGCACTCGACTAGGTCTAGGGTTTGTTCAGCACTCTCAGTCACCTAGAGAGAAACAAGTTACCAAAGTGGACGGAGCCACTTAAGTAAGAATGCTCTGTGGGGACCAATCTCTACACCTCTTCCAAAAGGATCCATGAATACAGGAGCGCACTCTAAGATGCGCGGGTAGAACCTGGATTTATTTCAAGTGGCAAGAGTTCTCAACCAAACCCTAATACGTGAAACATCGAGGTAATTTTGGTCCTAACCCTCATCAGGAGTGACAAAGTGACAGAATCCATCACATCCCGGTGTCCCCAGGAAGCAGTGGCCAGGCCCCACGGCTCAGGGTCTCAGAGACAGCTGTGGACATGGACCCAGAGCTGGACGACTCCCCGGGATGTCCTTTTCCCTATGGTCTTACTGCCCAGGAGAGTCCCCCAAAGGAGAGACACCTCATCTCCCAACGCTCCAGGGGACCTAACCCAGCTGGGAGGGTTTGGAAGGCTTTGTTGGCTACCCTGGGCCTTTTGTAACACGCAAAGGGCGGAGGGAGAGGCCCAGCTCCAGAGGGTGGTTGGCATTTCTGGAGCAACAGTGCCATCAAGCGGAAGCCTTTTCAGCATGGCGTGCAGGCCCTTCCGGTGGACCCTGCTGGAGGAAGGCCTCTGATGGGAGGAAGTGAGGGTTTCCAGCGCTCAGAAGATCCTGGGCAAACCTGCAGGCCGCCCACCTCACCACAGCAGGTGTGGGAGCAACAGGTAGCGGTGTTCTGGGGGCCGGCTTACCCACCAAGGAGCCCCTGGCTGTCAGGCCCTCGGGGTGGTGGCGTCCTGAGCGGCCATGTTCACGAACAAAGCACTGAAGCTCCTGCCCCGGGACACCTGGCCCATCCTGCAGGAAGGCTACTTTTGATACGTTTAGAAGGACTCTGGTGGCTGAACGAACACTGCCTTTGCTCAGTCTGAGCATTAAGGACGCACCGCCACGGAACCAGTAGAAAACGGACGAAAATACTTCCGAAAATCATCTTTCTGAAAGGCAGAGGAGTAAAACACAAAGTACACTGAGGAGTTGTCTTCCAAACCCATCAGATGTGTGAAATCTGCTCCAGGAAGAGAATGGCCCTTGCCGGGCTCCAGCGAAAGTTGAATTCAGGCGCCTTTGAACTTGCAATTGGTTGATAGCTGATTCAAGCAGGGAACACTTTTCTGATCATTACGATGCTACAACTGTAGCGACTAAGTTAGCTGAACACACTACTAACCTGATAGTAACCCGACAAATTCGGTGAGAGACCTGCCTTGAGAGAGGTTCCTATTGTAGACAAGCAGGTAATAGAACCAAAGTACGACTGAGGGCTGTATTACCTACTTATGAGAGATGTGGCATCAGTGCCTGCTCTTCCACGCCTCAACGCTGGCTCCACCCCAAGGCAACGCAGAAACCCTTGATCACACTCTTTGATTCTCTTAGCAAGCTGCCACCTGAAACGAAAGAAAATACCGTTGAATCCCTTTGCCACAGATGCACAGCAACATGCTGAGGTAAGAATGCCGCTTCAAAAATATAAGAAACCAAACAAAAAACGCACCAGTCACCTCCTAGCTCCATCAACAGAACGGAAACAAAAACACCCGATTAAACGACACTACCTACCCTTAGGAGAGGCAGCCTAAATGTCCGGATGGTCTGGACTCTATACTGCAAACCCACTGTGTGATGCAACTCACTGTGAACACTTAGCCGCTCGGAGACGCACTTGCTGGGACTGAGCTTGTGGTTTAACGTACTGATGACCTTTCCCGCTTACCTAAACGACTGGCCCTGAGGTCTGTGGAATGAATAACCTGTTAGCCCTGCAACCACAGATACACAGACATTCTCCCGCTTACCACCCACTGGTTCCCACGAGGGATGAGTGTCCTGGCACAATGGGGCACTCGACTAGGTCTAGGGTTTGTTCAGCACTCTCAGTCACCTAGAGAGAAACAAGTTACCAAAGTGGACGGAGCCACTTAAGTAAGAATGCTCTGTGGGGACCAATCTCTACACCTCTTCCAAAAGGATCCATGAATACAGGAGCGCACTCTAAGATGCGCGGGTAGAACCTGGATTTATTTCAAGTGGCAAGAGTTCTCAACCAAACCCTAATACGTGAAACATCGAGGTAATTTTGGTCCTAACCCTCATCAGGAGTGACAAAGTGACAGAATCCATCACATCCCGGTGTCCCCAGGAAGCAGTGGCCAGGCCCCACGGCTCAGGGTCTCAGAGACAGCTGTGGACATGGACCCAGAGCTGGACGACTCCCCGGGATGTCCTTTTCCCTATGGTCTTACTGCCCAGGAGAGTCCCCCAAAGGAGAGACACCTCATCTCCCAACGCTCCAGGGGACCTAACCCAGCTGGGAGGGTTTGGAAGGCTTTGTTGGCTACCCTGGGCCTTTTTTAACACGCTAAGGGCGGAGGGAGAGGCCCAGCTCCAGAGGGTGGTTGCCATTTCTGCAGCAACAGTGCCATCAAGCGGAAGCCTTTTCAGCATGGCGTGCAGGCCCTTCCGGTGGACCCTGCTGGAGGAAGGCCTCTGATGGGAGGAAGTGAGGGTTTCCAGCGCTCAGAAGATCCTGGGCAAACCTGCAGGCCGCCCACCTCACCACAGCAGGTGTGGGAGCAACAGGTAGCGGTGTTCTGGGGGCCGGCTTACCCACCAAGGAGCCCCTGGCTGTCAGGCCCTCGGGGTTGTGGCGTCCTGAGCGGCCATGTTCACGAACAAAGCACTGAAGCTCCTGCCCCGGGACACCTGGCCCATCCTGCAGGAAGGCTACTTTTGATACGTTTAGAAGGACTCTGGTGGCTGAACGAACACTGCCTTTGCTCAGTCTGAGCATTAAGGACGCACCGCCACGGAACCAGTAGAAAACGGACGAAAATACTTCCGAAAATCATCTTTCTGAAAGGCAGAGGAGTAAAACACAAAGTACACTGGGGAGTTGTCTTCCAAACCCATCAGATGTGTGAAATCTGCTCCAGGAAGAGAATGGCCCTTGCCGGGCTCCAGCGAAAGTTGAATTCAGGTGCCTTTGAACTTGGATTGGTTGATAGCTGATTCAAGCAGGGAACACTTTTCTGATCATTACGATGCTACAACTGTAGCGACTAAGTTA
This sequence comes from Moschus berezovskii, assembly GCF_049115385.1. Taxonomy (NCBI): domain Eukaryota; kingdom Metazoa; phylum Chordata; class Mammalia; order Artiodactyla; family Moschidae; genus Moschus; species Moschus berezovskii. The sequence continues at coordinate 106,509,960 of NC_142488.1, forward strand.
GCTGAACACACTACTAACCTGATAGTAACCCGACAAATTCGGTGAGAGACCTGCCTTGAGAGAGGTTCCTATTGTAGACAAGCAGGTAATAGAACCAAAGCACGACTGAGGGCTGTATTACCTACTTATGAGAGATGTGGCATCAGTGCCTGCTCTTCCACGCCTCAACGCTGGCTCCAACCCAAGGCAACGCAGAAACCCTTGATCACACTCTTTGATTCTCTTAGCAAGCTGCCACCTGAAACGAAAGAAAATACCGTTGAATTCCTTTGCCACAGATGCACAGCAACATCCTGAGGTAAGAATGCCGCTTCAAAAATATAAGAAACCAAACAAAAAACGCACCAGTCACCTCCTAGCTCCATCAACAGAACGGAAACAAAAACACCCGATTAAACGACACTACCTACCCTTAGGAGAGGCAGCCTAAATGTCCGGATGGTCTGGACTCTATACTGCAAACCCACTGTGTGATGCAACTCACTGTGAACACTTAGCCGCTCAGAGACGCACTTGCTGGGACTGAGCTTGTGGTTTAACGTACTGATGACCTTTCCCGCTTACCTAAACGACTGGCCCTGAGGTCTGTGGAATGAATAACCTGTTAGCCCTGCAACCACAGATACACAGACATTCTCCCGCTTACCACCCACTGGTTCCCACGAGGGATGAGTGTCCTGGCACAATGGGGCACTCGACTAGGTCTAGGGTTTGTTCAGCACTCTCAGTCACCTAGAGAGAAACAAGTTACCAAAGTGGACGGAGCCACTTAAGTAAGAATGCTCTGTGGGGACCAATCTCTACACCTCTTCCAAAAGGATCCATGAATACAGGAGCGCACTCTAAGATGCGCGGGTAGAACCTGGATTTATTTCAAGTGGCAAGAGTTCTCAACCAAACCCTAATACGTGAAACATCGAGGTAATTTTGGTCCTAACCCTCATCAGGAGTGACAAAGTGACAGAATCCATCACATCCCGGTGTCCCCAGGAAGCAGTGGCCAGGCCCCACGGCTCAGGGTCTCAGAGACAGCTGTGGACATGGACCCAGAGCTGGACGACTCCCCGGGATGTCCTTTTCCCTATGGTCTTACTGCCCAGGAGAGTCCCCCAAAGGAGAGACACCTCATCTCCCAACGCTCCAGGGGACCTAACCCAGCTGGGAGGGTTTGGAAGGCTTTGTTGGCTACCCTGGGCCTTTTTTAACACGCAAAGGGCGGAGGGAGAGGCCCAGCTCCAGAGGGTGGTTGGCATTTCTGGAGCAACAGTGCCATCAAGCGGAAGCCTTTTCAGCATGGCGTGCAGTCCCTTCCGGTGGACCCTGCTGGAGGAAGGCCTCTGATGGGAGGAAGTGAGGGTTTCCAGCGCTCAGAAGATCCTGGGCAAACCTGCAGGCCGCCCACCTCACCACAGCAGGTGTGGGAGCAACAGGTAGCGGTGTTCTGGGGGCCGGCTTACCCACCAAGGAGCCCCTGGCTGTCAGGCCCTCGGGGTGGTGGCGTCCTGAGCGGCCATGTTCACGAACAAAGCACTGAAGCTCCTGCCCCGGGACACCTGGCCCATCCTGCAGGAAGGCTACTTTTGATACGTTTAGAAGGACTCTGGTGGCTGAACGAACACTGCCTTTGCTCAGTCTGAGCATTAAGGACGCACCGCCACGGAACCAGTAGAAAACGGACGAAAATACTTCCGAAAATCATCTTTCTGAAAGGCAGAGGAGTAAAACACAAAGTACACTGGGGAGTTGTCTTCCAAACCCATCAGATGTGTGAAATCTGCTCCAGGAAGAGAATGGCCCTTGCCGGGCTCCAGCGAAAGTTGAATTCAGGCGCCTTTGAACTTGCAATTGGTTGATAGCTGATTCAAGCAGGGAACACTTTTCTGATCATTACGACGCTACAACTGTAGCGACTAAGTTAGCTGAACACACTACTAACCTGATAGTAACCCGACAAATTCGGTGAGAGACCTGCCTTGAGAGAGGTTCCTATTGTAGACAAGCAGGTAATAGAACCAAAGCACGACTGAGGGCTGTATTACCTACTTATGAGAGATGTGGCATCAGTGCCTGCTCTTCCACGCCTCAACGCTGGCTCCACCCTAAGGCAACGCAGAAACCCTTGATCACACTCTTTGATTCTCTTAGCAAGCTGCCACCTGAAACGAAAGAAAATACCGTTGAATCCCTTTGCCACAGATGCACAGCAACATCCTGAGGTAAGAATGCCGCTTCAAAAATATAAGAAACCAAACAAAAAACGCACCAGTCACCTCCTAGCTCCATCAACAGAACGGAAACAAAAACACCCGATTAAACGACACTACCTACCCTTAGGAGAGGCAGCCTAAATGTCCGGATGGTCTGGACTCTATACTGCAAACCCACTGTGTGATGCAACTCACTGTGAACACTTAGCCGCTCGGAGACGCACTTGCTGGGACTGAGCTTGTGGTTTAACGTACTGATGACCTTTCCCGCTTACCTAAACGACTGGCCCTGAGGTCTGTGGAATGAATAACCTGTTAGCCCTGCAACCACAGATACACAGACATTCTCCCGCTTACCACCCACTGGTTCCCACGAGGGATGAGTGTCCTGGCACAATGGGGCACTCGACTAGGTCTAGGGTTTGTTCAGCACTCTCAGTCACCTAGAGAGAAACAAGTTACCAAAGTGGACGGAGCCACTTAAGTAAGAATGCTCTGTGGGGACCAATCTCTACACCTCTTCCAAAAGGATCCATGAATACAGGAGCGCACTCTAAGATGCGCGGGTAGAACCTGGATTTATTTCAAGTGGCAAGAGTTCTCAACCAAACCCTAATACGTGAAACATCGAGGTAATTTTGGTCCTAACCCTCATCAGGAGTGACAAAGTGACAGAATCCATCACATCCCGGTGTCCCCAGGAAGCAGTGGCCAGGCTCCACGGCTCAGGGTCTCAGAGACAGCTGTGGACATGGACCCAGAGCTGGACGACTCCCCGGGATGTCCTTTTCCCTATGGTCTTACTGCCCAGGAGAGTCCCCCAAAGGAGAGACACCTCATCTCCCAACGCTCCAGGGGACCTAACCCAGCTGGGAGGGTTTGGAAGGCTTTGTTGGCTACCCTGGGCCTTTTTTAACACGCAAAGGGCGGAGGGAGAGGCCCAGCTCCAGAGGGTGGTTGCCATTTCTGGAGCAACAGTGCCATCAAGCGGAAGCCTTTTCAGCATGGCGTGCAGTCCCTTCCGGTGGACCCTGCTGGAGGAAGGCCTCTGATGGGAGGAAGTGAGGGTTTCCAGCGCTCAGAAGATCCTGGGCAAACCTGCAGGCCGCCCACCTCACCACAGCAGGTGTGGGAGCAACAGGTAGCGGTGTTCTGGGGGCCGGCTTACCCACCAAGGAGCCCCTGGCTGTCAGGCCCTCGGGGTGGTGGCGTCCTGAGCGGCCATGTTCACGAACAAAGCACTGAAGCTCCTGCCCCGGGACACCTGGCCCATCCTGCAGGAAGGCTACTTTTGATACGTTTAGAAGGACTCTGGTGGCTGAACGAACACTGCCTTTGCTCAGTCTGAGCATTAAGGACGCACCGCCACGGAACCAGTAGAAAACGGACGAAAATACTTCCGAAAATCATCTTTCTGAAAGGCAGAGGAGTAAAACACAAAGTACACTGGGGAGTTGTCTTCCAAACCCATCAGATGTGTGAAATCTGCTCCAGGAAGAGAATGGCCCTTGCCGGGCTCCAGCGAAAGTTGAATTCAGGCGCCTTTGAACTTGCAATTGGTTGATAGCTGATTCAAGCAGGGAACACTTTTCTGATCATTACGATGCTACAACTGTAGCGACTAAGTTAGCTGAACACACTACTAACCTGATAGTAACCCGACAAATTCGGTGAGAGACCTGCCTTGAGAGAGGTTCCTATTGTAGACAAGCAGGTAATAGAACCAAAGCACGACTGAGGGCTGTATTACCTACTTATGAGAGATGTGGCATCAGTGCCTGCTCTTCCACGCCTCAACGCTGGCTCCACCCTAAGGCAACGCAGAAACCCTTGATCACACTCTTTGATTCTCTTAGCAAGCTGCCACCTGAAACGAAAGAAAATACCGTTGAATCCCTTTGCCACAGATGCACAGCAACATCCTGAGGTAAGAATGCCGCTTCAAAAATATAAGAAACCAAACAAAAAACGCACCAGTCACCTCCTAGCTCCATCAACAGAACGGAAACAAAAACACCCGATTAAACGACACTACCTACCCTTAGGAGAGGCAGCCTAAATGTCCGGATGGTCTGGACTCTATACTGCAAACCCACTGTGTGATGCAACTCACTGTGAACACTTAGCCGCTCGGAGACTCACTTGCTGGGACTGAGCTTGTGGTTTAACGTACTGATGACCTTTCCCGCTTACCTAAACGACTGGCCCTGAGGTCTGTGGAATGAATAACCTGTTAGCCCTGCAACCACAGATACACAGACATTCTCCCGCTTACCACCCACTGGTTCCCACGAGGGATGAGTGTCCTGGCACAATGGGGCACTCGACTAGGTCTAGGGTTTGTTCAGCACTCTCAGTCACCTAGAGAGAAACAAGTTACCAAAGTGGACGGAGCCACTTAAGTAAGAATGCTCTGTGGGGACCAATCTCTACACCTCTTCCAAAAGGATCCATGAATACAGGAGCGCACTCTAAGATGCGCGGGTAGAACCTGGATTTATTTCAAGTGGCAAGAGTTCTCAACCAAACCCTAATACGTGAAACATCGAGGTAATTTTGGTCCTAACCCTCATCAGGAGTGACAAAGTGACAGAATCCATCACATCCCGGTGTCCCCAGGAAGCAGTGGCCAGGCCCCACGGCTCAGGGTCTCAGAGACAGCTGTGGACATGGACCCAGAGCTGGACGACTCCCCGGGATGTCCTTTTCCCTATGGTCTTACTGCCCAGGAGAGTCCCCCAAAGGAGAGACACCTCATCTCCCAACGCTCCAGGGGACCTAACCCAGCTGGGAGGGTTTGGAAGGCTTTGTTGGCTACCCTGGGCCTTTTTTAACACGCAAAGGGCGGAGGGAGAGGCCCAGCTCCAGAGGGTGGTTGCCATTTCTGGAGCAACAGTGCCATCAAGCGGAAGCCTTTTCAGCATGGCGTGCAGTCCCTTCCGGTGGACCCTGCTGGAGGAAGGCCTCTGATGGGAGGAAGTGAGGGTTTCCAGCGCTCAGAAGATCCTGGGCAAACCTGCAGGCCGCCCACCTCACCACAGCAGGTGTGGGAGCAACAGGTAGCGGTGTTCTGGGGGCCGGCTTACCCACCAAGGAGCCCCTGGCTGTCAGGCCCTCGGGGTGGTGGCGTCCTGAGCGGCCATGTTCACGAACAAAGCACTGAAGCTCCTGCCCCGGGACACCTGGCCCATCCTGCAGGAAGGCTACTTTTGATACGTTTAGAAGGACTCTGGTGGCTGAACGAACACTGCCTTTGCTCAGTCTGAGCATTAAGGACGCACCGCCACGGAACCAGTAGAAAACGGACGAAAATACTTCCGAAAATCATCTTTCTGAAAGGCAGAGGAGTAAAACACAAAGTACACTGGGGAGTTGTCTTCCAAACCCATCAGATGTGTGAAATCTGCTCCAGGAAGAGAATGGCCCTTGCCGGGCTCCAGCGAAAGTTGAATTCAGGCGCCTTTGAACTTGCAATTGGTTGATAGCTGATTCAAGCAGGGAACACTTTTCTGATCATTACGATGCTACAACTGTAGCGACTAAGTTAGCTGAACACACTACTAACCTGATAGTAACCCGACAAATTCGGTGAGAGACCTGCCTTGAGAGAGGTTCCTATTGTAGACAAGCAGGTAATAGAACCAAAGCACGACTGAGGGCTGTATTACCTACTTATGAGAGATGTGGCATCAGTGCCTGCTCTTCCACGCCTCAACGCTGGCTCCACCCTAAGGCAACGCAGAAACCCTTGATCACACTCTTTGATTCTCTTAGCAAGCTGCCACCTGAAACGAAAGAAAATACCGTTGAATCCCTTTGCCACAGATGCACAGCAACATCCTGAGGTAAGAATGCCGCTTCAAAAATATAAGAAACCAAACAAAAAACGCACCAGTCACCTCCTAGCTCCATCAACAGAACGGAAACAAAAACACCCGATTAAACGACACTACCTACCCTTAGGAGAGGCAGCCTAAATGTCCAGATGGTCTGGACTCTATACTGCAAACCCACTGTGTGATGCAACTCACTGTGAACACTTAGCCGCTCGGAGACTCACTTGCTGGGACTGAGCTTGTGGTTTAACGTACTGATGACCTTTCCCGCTTACCTAAACGACTGGCCCTGAGGTCTGTGGAATGAATAACCTGTTAGCCCTGCAACCACAGATACACAGACATTCTCCCGCTTACCACCCACTGGTTCCCACGAGGGATGAGTGTCCTGGCACAATGGGGCACTCGACTAGGTCTAGGGTTTGTTCAGCACTCTCAGTCACCTAGAGAGAAACAAGTTACCAAAGTGGACGGAGCCACTTAAGTAAGAATGCTCTGTGGGGACCAATCTCTACACCTCTTCCAAAAGGATCCATGAATACAGGAGCGCACTCTAAGATGCGCGGGTAGAACCTGGATTTATTTCAAGTGGCAAGAGTTCTCAACCAAACCCTAATACGTGAAACATCGAGGTAATTTTGGTCCTAACCCTCATCAGGAGTGACAAAGTGACAGAATCCATCACATCCCGGTGTCCCCAGGAAGCAGTGGCCAGGCCCCACGGCTCAGGGTCTCAGAGACAGCTGTGGACATGGACCCAGAGCTGGACGACTCCCCGGGATGTCCTTTTCCCTATGGTCTTACTGCCCAGGAGAGTCCCCCAAAGGAGAGACACCTCATCTCCCAACGCTCCAGGGGACCTAACCCAGCTGGGAGGGTTTGGAAGGCTTTGTTGGCTACCCTGGGCCTTTTTTAACACGCAAAGGGCGGAGGGAGAGGCCCAGCTCCAGAGGGTGGTTGCCATTTCTGGAGCAACAGTGCCATCAAGCGGAAGCCTTTTCAGCATGGCGTGCAGGCCCTTCCGGTGGACCCTGCTGGAGGAAGGCCTCTGATGGGAGGAAGTGAGGGTTTCCAGCGCTCAGAAGATCCTGGGCAAACCTGCAGGCCGCCCACCTCACCACAGCAGGTGTGGGAGCAACAGGTAGCGGTGTTCTGGGGGCCGGCTTACCCACCAAGGAGCCCCTGGCTGTCAGGCCCTCGGGGTTGTGGCGTCCTGAGCGGCCATGTTCACGAACAAAGCACTGAAGCTCCTGCCCCGGGACACCTGGCCCATCCTGCAGGAAGGCTACTTTTGATACGTTTAGAAGGACTCTGGTGGCTGAACGAACACTGCCTTTGCTCAGTCTGAGCATTAAGGACGCACCGCCACGGAACCAGTAGAAAACGGACGAAAATACTTCCGAAAATCATCTTTCTGAAAGGCAGAGGAGTAAAACACAAAGTACACTGGGGAGTTGTCTTCCAAACCCATCAGATGTGTGAAATCTGCTCCAGGAAGAGAATGGCCCTTGCCGGGCTCCAGCGAAAGTTGAATTCAGGCGCCTTTGAACTTGCAATTGGTTGATAGCTGATTCAAGCAGGGAACACTTTTCTGATCATTACGACGCTACAACTGTAGCGACTAAGTTAGCTGAACACACTACTAACCTGATAGTAACCCGACAAATTCGGTGAGAGACCTGCCTTGAGAGAGGTTCCTATTGTAGACAAGCAGGTAATAGAACCAAAGCACGACTGAGGGCTGTATTACCTACTTATGAGAGATGTGGCATCAGTGCCTGCTCTTCCATGCCTCAACGCTGGCTCCACCCTAAGGCAACGCAGAAACCCTTGATCACACTCTTTGATTCTCTTAGCAAGCTGCCACCTGAAACGAAAGAAAATACCGTTGAATCCCTTTGCCACAGATGCACAGCAACATCCTGAGGTAAGAATGCCGCTTCAAAAATATAAGAAACCAAACAAAAAACGCACCAGTCACCTCCTAGCTCCATCAACAGAACGGAAACAAAAACACCCGATTAAACGACACTACCTACCCTTAGGAGAGGCAGCCTAAATGTCCGGATGGTCTGGACTCTATACTGCAAACCCACTGTGTGATGCAACTCACTGTGAACACTTAGCCGCTCGGAGACGCACTTGCTGGGACTGAGCTTGTGGTTTAACGTACTGATGACCTTTCCCGCTTACCTAAACGACTGGCCCTGAGGTCTGTGGAATGAATAACCTGTTAGCCCTGCAACCACAGATACACAGACATTCTCCCGCTTACCACCCACTGGTTCCCACGAGGGATGAGTGTCCTGGCACAATGGGGCACTCGACTAGGTCTAGGGTTTGTTCAGCACTCTCAGTCACCTAGAGAGAAACAAGTTACCAAAGTGGACGGAGCCACTTAAGTAAGAATGCTCTGTGGGGACCAATCTCTACACCTCTTCCAAAAGGATCCATGAATACAGGAGCGCACTCTAAGATGCGCGGGTAGAACCTGGATTTATTTCAAGTGGCAAGAGTTCTCAACCAAACCCTAATACGTGAAACATCGAGGTAATTTTGGTCCTAACCCTCATCAGGAGTGACAAAGTGACAGAATCCATCACATCCCGGTGTCCCCAGGAAGCAGTGGCCAGGCCCCACGGCTCAGGGTCTCAGAGACAGCTGTGGACATGGACCCAGAGCTGGACGACTCCCCGGGATGTCCTTTTCCCTATGGTCTTACTGCCCAGGAGAGTCCCCCAAAGGAGAGACACCTCATCTCCCAACGCTCCAGGGGACCTAACCCAGCTGGGAGGGTTTGGAAGGCTTTGTTGGCTACCCTGGGCCTTTTTTAACACGCAAAGGGCGGAGGGAGAGGCCCAGCTCCAGAGGGTGGTTGCCATTTCTGGAGCAACAGTGCCATCAAGCGGAAGCCTTTTCAGCATGGCGTGCAGGCCCTTCCGGTGGACCCTGCTGGAGGAAGGCCTCTGATGGGAGGAAGTGAGGGTTTCCAGCGCTCAGAAGATCCTGGGCAAACCTGCAGGCCGCCCACCTCACCACAGCAGGTGTGGGAGCAACAGGTAGCGGTGTTCTGGGGGCCGGCTTACCCACCAAGGAGCCCCTGGCTGTCAGGCCCTCGGGGTTGTGGCGTCCTGAGCGGCCATGTTCACGAACAAAGCACTGAAGCTCCTGCCCCGGGACACCTGGCCCATCCTGCAGGAAGGCTACTTTTGATACGTTTAGAAGGACTCTGGTGGCTGAACGAACACTGCCTTTGCTCAGTCTGAGCATTAAGGACGCACCGCCACGGAACCAGTAGAAAACGGACGAAAATACTTCCGAAAATCATCTTTCTGAAAGGCAGAGGAGTAAAACACAAAGTACACTGGGGAGTTGTCTTCCAAACCCATCAGATGTGTGAAATCTGCTCCAGGAAGAGAATGGCCCTTGCCGGGCTCCAGCGAAAGTTGAATTCAGGTGCCTTTGAACTTGGATTGGTTGATAGCTGATTCAAGCAGGGAACACTTTTCTGATCATTACGATGCTACAACTGTAGCGACTAAGTTAGCTGAACACACTACTAACCTGATAGTAACCCGACAAATTCGGTGAGAGACCTGCCTTGAGAGAGGTTCCTATTGTAGACAAGCAGGTAATAGAACCAAAGCACGACTGAGGGCTGTATTACCTACTTATGAGAGAGTTGGCATCAGTGCCTGCTCTTCCACGCCTCAACGCTGGCTCCAACCCAAGGCAACGCAGAAACCCTTGATCACACTCTTTGATTCTCTTAGCAAGCTGCCACCTGAAACGAAAGAAAATACCGTTGAATTCCTTTGCCACAGATGCACAGCAACATCCTGAGGTAAGAATGCCGCTTCAAAAATATAAGAAACCAAACAAAAAACGCACCAGTCACCTCCTAGCTCCATCAACAGAACGGAAACAAAAACACCCGATTAAACGACACTACCTACCCTTAGGAGAGGCAGCCTAAATGTCCAGATGGTCTGGACTCTATACTGCAAACCCACTGTGTGATGCAACTCACTGTGAACACTTAGCCGCTCGGAGACTCACTTGCTGGGACTGAGCTTGTGGTTTAACATACTGATGACCTTTCCCGCTTACCTAAACGACTGGCCCTGAGGTCTGTGGAATGAATAACCTGTTAGCCCTGCAACTACAGATACACAGACATTCTCCCGCTTACCAGCCACTGGTTCCCACGAGGGATGAGTGTCCTGGCACAATGGGGCACTCGACTAGGTCTAGGGTTTGTTCAGCACTCTCAGTCACCTAGATAGAAACAAGTTACCAAAGTGGACGGAGCCACTTAAGTAAGAATGCTCTGTGGGGACCAATCTCTACACCTCTTCCAAAAGGATCCATTAATACAGGAGCGCACACTATGAATCACGGCTAGAACCTGGATTTTCAAAGTGGCAAGCGTTCTCAACCAAACCCTAATACGTGAAACATAGAGGTAATTCTGGTCCTAAACCTGATCAGGAGCAACAAAGTGACAGAATCCTTCACATCCCATTCTCTCCAGGAAGCAGTGGCCAGGCCCCATGGCTCAGGGTCTCAGAGAAGGCTGTGGATATGGACCCAGAGCTGGACGACTCCCTAGGATGTCCTTTCCCCTAGGGTCTTCCTGCCCAGGAGAGTCCCCCAAGAGAGACACCTTGTTCCCCAACATTCCAGTGGAGCAAACCCAGTTGGGAGTGTTTGGAAGGTTTTTTTTGGCTTGCGTCTTTTTTAACATGCAAAGGGCGGAGGGAGAGGCCCAGCTCCAGGGGATGGTTGTCATTTCTGGAGCAACAGTGCCATCAAGCGGAAACCTTTTGAGCATGGCGTGCAGGCCCTTCCTGTGCATCCTGTTGGGGGAAGGCCTGTGAAGGGAGGAAGTGAGGGTTTTGAGCACCCAGAAGATCCTGGGGGAATCTGGTGCCTTGCCACCTTACCAGAGCAGGTTGGCAGCAACAGGTAGCGGTGTTCTGGGTCCTGGCTTACCCACCAAGGAGACCTGGCTTCACACCCTCGGGGGTCTGCCGTTGGATGCGCCATGTTCAGGAACAAGGTGTTGAAGCTCTTGCCCTAGAGCTTCTGGCTTGGCGATACTTGCCCTTCTTTGGGAAGGATGGTTTGTTAGCTTTAAGCGGTGTCAAGTTTCTGAAATTACGCTTCCTTTGCTCAGTCTTAGAATTCATAACACACCTCCATGGCACCAGTATACACTCAATTGAAAGAGTTCAGAAAGTGATACTTCCAGAAGAGAAAGGAGTAAAACACAAAGTACACCTGGGAGTTCTTTTCCATACCTATGAGAGGTGTGAAATTGGCTCCAGGAAAATCCTTGTCTTTTCTGGGATTTGAGTTTAAACCGAGTTCAAGGTTGTTGGATCAATGTTGTTGATATTTGCCTCCCCCAGGCAGAACTCTTCTGATCATTACGATGAACAACTGTAGCATCTAAGTATACCCGAACATGCTTATACCAGACACTGACCGAAGGAATTTCTGTGAGAGGCTTTCTTTGAGAGAGAAGCCTGCTGTACAGCAGCGGGTAGAAGAATCAAAGTAGCGCTGAGGGCTGTGGTATCTACCTGTCAATAATGTGCAGTCAGTGTCTGGTCTTCGTCTGTCCTTGTCCACAAGAAGGCAATATATGAGCTGTTGATCATGCCCTTTGATTTTCTTACCAAACTATGACCCGCAAAGGAAAGAAAATACTGTTGAATACCTTTGCCTCAATGCAGATTACTTTCCCTCAGTAAGAATTCAGCATGAAAAATATGAGAAACAAGACAAAAAACACATCAGTCTTTTTCTAGTTCCATTAGAAAGAAAAAAATCCAGCCAGTCACTACCTATTCTTAAAAGAATAAGAATAAGTCTAAACATACAGATGGTCTGGACTTTGTACTGCAAACCATCTGTGATGTAACCCACTGTGACAATTTAGTTACATCATACAGTAATTTGCTGGGAGTGAAGCTTGTGGTTTAACACAATGATAAGCCTTTCTGCTTAACTAAACTATTGGCCCTGAGATTCCTGAAATAAATAACCTGTTAGCCCTGTATCCACAGATATACAAACGTTCTCCCATGTTCAACTTTCTGATTACCATGAGGGGTGAGTGACCTGGCACAAGGGAGAAGTGACAGTTGGGGGTTTGTTCAGCACTCTCAGTCACCTAGCTAGAAAGAAATTAGAAAACTCGATGGAGACACTTAAGTAAAAATGTTGTGTAGGGACCAATCTCTATACCTATTACATAAGGATCCATATTATAGGAACACAGCTTTTATATGCATGTCTAGAACCTGGATTTATTCCAAGTAGCATAGGTCTTCAACGAGCCGCTACTTATGTAAATCATCAAGGTTAATTCTGGCCCTAACCCTGACCAGTAATAACAAAGTGACAGAATACATCACATCCCAGTCACCGGGAAATGGGGATCCAGCCATGTGGACTCAGAATCTCTTAGAGTGCTATGTATATGGACCCAGAGATTGATGGCTTCCTTTGCTTTTCCTTATCTGTACATTCCTACTGCAGAGCAGAAGAGGAGACATCTCTTCCCACAACACTCCAGTGGATGGCTTGGAAGACTCTTGGCCCCCATGGGCCTTTTTTCACCTCCAAAGTGGAGGGAGAGGCCAGGCTCCAGAGTGTGGATAGCGTTTCTGGGGCAAGAGTGCCATCAAGTGGAAACTTTGAGTCTGGCCTCCTAGTCCTTTGGTCAATCTTACAGGAAATCAGTCCTGAATATTCATTGGAAGGACTGATGCTGAAGCTGAAACTCCAATACTTTGGCCACCTGATTCGAAGAACTGACTCATTGGAAAAGACTGAAAAATATGAAGGCAGGAGGAGAAGGGGACAACAGATGCGATGGTTGGATGGCATCACCAGCTCGATGGACATGAGTTTGGGCAGTCTCCAGGAGTTGGTGATGGGCAGGGAGGCCTGGTGTGCTACAGTTCATGGGGTTGCAAAGAGCGACTGAACTGAACTGAACTCCTGGTCCTGCCTCTGGATCCCACTGGGGAAGGCCTGTGAGGGGAAGAAGGGAGGGTTTGGAGCACACAGAGGATTCTGGGAGAAGCTGGCCACGGTGCACCCCTCTAGAAAAGGTGTGGAAGGGACCGGCAGTGGTGTTGAGTGCGGGCTCGTAGGCCCACTGAGGATAACAAGGCTGCAGGCCCTCGGGGGCGTGGCCTAGGCAGCTGCTATTTTCAGGAACAAGGAGTTGAAGCTACTGTCCCAGGGCCTCTGGCCAGGGGATCCTCACCTGTCCTGCAGGAGCAAGGTCCACCAGTGTAGTCCCTGGGGTCTCAGGGCTACTGGGGATCCAGGATCTATTGCCCGGTGGAGGCGCTGTGCCTCGCCACCATGCACAAAGCTGAAACAGGAAGAGGTGTTCACCCTGTTAGGGGTGAACATCCAGCAGACAGGATGTGGAATTTTGCCTGATGAAGGCTTGGTCCCAAACCCAGACAAATGCACGTGCATTTTATGTCCAGCTTGGAGTTGAGTTTTTGTTCACTTTTGCTACTGGGAAAGAGAGTCTGGGTCTCATGCCCCACAGGATCCTGTGAGGCCCTAACTGTACAGTATGACACAGGGTATTCAGACCCACTGGCGGTGGGAAGAAACTGGCCCCTGAGCGGTATGCTGAGTTGGGCGTCACCATCCGCAGCCAGAGAGGGGATCCAGGTCCATGTCACCTCTAGAATTGTCTCAAGTTGCCCCAAAACCTTTTTACCCATGAAATGCTTATAATCCCACTGTAAACAACGTACAGTCCTTTATATGAAAATCCCTGACACATTTCGATTGCCCTCCTTCCCTGGTGGCTCAGTTGGTAAAGAATCTGCCTGCAATGCGGGAGACCCGGTTCGATCCCTGGGTTGGGAAGATCCCCTGGAGGAAGGCATGGCAACTCACTGCAGTATTCTTGCCTGTAGAATCCCATGGACAGAGGAGCCTGGCGGGCACAGTCCATGGGGTCGCAAAGAGTCGGACACGACTGAGAGACTAAGCACAGCACATTCTTCCACGTGGTTCAACGCATACGTGAGAATAGAGCTACAATATTTTTTAAGGTCAAAAACTCATGAAAGGAAATGTTACTTCTATAGGGATGCATTCCGAGATGCCCAGTCCCCGTGGGCAGCACGTCAATCTCACCCGACCAAGCGGACTCCAGGGCGGCCACGTCAATGGGGAGCAAGGCAGAAGCAGCTGGCGAGCCTCCCGCACTCCTCCGGCCCGCCCCGCCCTCTGCCCACTGGGAACCGCTGCCAGGCCCACCGACCCGGAGGCCCGAGGGGCTCTACTTGGACCCTCTCCCTAATGGCGCGAGGGCACAGAACACACACGGCAATACAATCCCGGTGCCCACGCCCGCCCAGCCCAGTCTAAACGCCAAACCACGGCCCGGCCCACGCGGCGCCCCCCTGCCCGTCTCCTCCTCCCCCAGGCCGGCGGGCTGCAGCCAACACTGGCCTACCTTGCACGCAGGGTACAGGCTGCTCAGACGTTAGAAGATGGGGAGGGTCCCTGGGACCAGAAAGGCTGCCCGTCCCGGCCCCGCGTCGCCCCAGGGAAAGGACACAAAGGAGGCTGAGGGGACCACGGTGGCTGAGGCCACGCTCCGGCGGGAAAGACCCGGTCCCCTCTGAGCTTCGCGCGATAGCTGCAGAGGTTCCACTGCGACCACGCTCACCATTGCCGTAAAGCGTCGCCCGCGTTACCCCGCGAATACGACCCCATCCCCCCACCTCCACCGTCGTGGGCGTCTCCTCGGAGACGCAACGGAGGTAGAGTGCTGAGGTGGGAGGGGTTGATCCTTCCTCGCGTCGTGGGCGTCTCCTTGGAGACGCACTGGAGGTGGGGCGCTGACGAGGGAGGGGTTGGGAATCCGGTTCCTCGCTGCTGGCCCCGCCCAGGGGAGGACTGAGACAGCCTCAGTTGGTCCCAGGAGTGCGAGTGCGAGTGAGAGAGGTGAGATTGGGAAGGTGACAGGAAATCTCACGAGAGCCCACTTGTCTCCCTTGTAGGGTCCATGCCGCCAGCGACGAAAGTGAAGGAATGGTAAAAACGGAAATTTTACCGTTCGACAGTCGCAAAACTATTTAGAGGAAAAAAGTTTAAGTAAGTACAATATCAAACGATGTTACAAGTTTGTATACTTCATATGCTTGAGGTTATTATTACTTCAAGTATCCCTCATCAAGTGAGAGGCAGAGCCCCAAGAGGAGACGCTGCTTGTGCCCGGTCACCTCCTGCTCTTTGTCAAGGGACTGTTAGGGCGCCACTACCTCTTAAGCGCCTTTTCCCGGGGTTACCTCAGGTGGTGTCCAAACCGGCTTGGTGAGGGGGATGTTATGTGTCTGAGAGTCGCAGCGACAAACAGGTTATTCCTGCCTGACGGGCGCCTTGACTAATTTTTCCTGTGGAGGAAAGTTACGTTCTCCTCTAGCGAAATAACTTTTAAATAAAGAAGACATGGGCTTCCCCGGTGGCTCAGCGGTATAGAGTTCGCCTGAAGTGCAGGAGACGGGGGTTCGATCCCTGAGTTGGGAAGATTCCCCTGGAGAAGGAAATGGCAACCCACTCCAGCCTCCTTGTCTGAAGAATCCCGTGGACAAAGGAGCCTGGCGGGCTACCGTCCATGGTGTCGCACAGAGTCCCACATGACTGAAGCGACTTAAGCAAGGCAGAGGAAACACATGTAGCACAGATAAGAAAAGGAAGGTAACAGATAAATGCCTCCACTCAGAGATGACAGATATTAAATCAGGGCTTGTGTCCACCTGGTACCTTGTTCCTTACAGAGGGGTTAGTGGAGCTTAGAAAGGGGGAGATTGATACAAATAGATTGTCTTTAGAAACAATGGTCTCTTGGAGCTTGAGTAACTTGCAGTATTTTGGTGGCTAAAATGATCAAGACTGTGAAAATGGTGTTATTAACTGGTTATGTCCATCGACAAGCATAATTCAAGCTTGATTATTCTTTCAGGAAAAACATCTTCACAAACACAGAAGTTTTTCAAGGGAGAACTGAAGTCATCCCTACCCAGATCTATTCCCCAGTGTAACCACCCTTCAAAGAAACACTTGAAGTAAACCCGTGAGCTCTGCACCCACTGCAGGGCAGCACAACTGACCTGCTGCCTACCCCTAATGCCTCAGAATTTCCTGCCCCCATTCTGCTCCCCCACACAGGACCTGCACAGACTCAGGGCTCCCAAGACCACCTGCTGTCTGGCTAGTCCCAATCTTAGCTCAGGATCTGACTCTTGGCCCCTTTACTCCCCCATTCCCTGTTTTTTGGGCAGAGGTAGTGGGAATGTCCAGGGCAGAAAGGAGAAGGACAATGAGGACCCTGAGGTGCTTAGTTCTGCCCAGGCAGCTGCCTCCTTGCGTTTCAGGTCAACAAAGGAAATTTTACAAAACTCAGCCAGTTTCAACTCCTAAGGAGTGAAGGGAGGGGTTCATGCCCTGCTTCAACTTACCCACCTTGTTGAGGGTGGAAAGGGAAGGGAGTGTCCATGTCCTCTCCAGGTGGAATTACCTGACCAGCCTCTGGGCTCTGGATCTCAGCTGCCCCTCTGGATTCATCTGTGAGTTTCTTTTCCTTCACTCTGGGTACAAGTGGCTGTTTCTCCACACAGAGATCCAAGTCAAATTCTTTTTTTATGTGTCCCTTCCCTGCATGAACACAGATTAAATAACTACTCACTGTGCCTGGATTACTGTAATATTGAATGTTTTGCCTTGGAAATGAACAGAGATCATTCTGTCGTTTTTGAGATTGCATCCAAGTACTGCATTTTGGACTCTTTTGTTGACCATGATGGCTACTCCATTTCTTCTAAGGGATTCCTGCCCACAGTAGTAGATATAATAGTCATCTGAGTTAAATTCACCCATTCCAGTCCATTTTAGTTCACTGATTCCTAGAATGTCGATGTTCACTCTTGGAGAAAGCAAGAGAGTTTCAGAAAAACATCTATTTCTGCTTCATTGACTATGCCAAAGCCTTTGACTGTGTGGATCATAATAGACTGTGGAACATTCTGAAAGAGATGGGAATACCAGACCACCTGACCTGCCTCTTGAGAAACCTGTATGCAGGTCAGGAAGCAACAGTCAGAACTGTACATGGAACAACAGACTGGTTCCAAATAGGAAAAGGAGTACGTCAAGGTTGTATATTGCCACCCTGCTTATTTAACTTATATGCAGAGTACATCATGAGGAACGCTGGGCTGGAAGAAGCACAAGCTGGAATCAAGATTGCCGGGAGAAATATCAATAACCTCAGATATGCAGATGATACCACCCTTATGGCAGAAAGTGAAGAGGACCTAAAAAGCCTCTTGAGGAAAGTGAAAGAGGAGAGTGAAAATGTTGGCTTGAAGCTCAACATTCCGAAAACAAAGATCATGGCATCTGGTCCCATCACTTCATGGGAAATAGATGGGGAAACAGTGGAAACAGTGTCAGACTTTATTTTTTTGGGCTCCAAAATCACTGCAGATGCTGATTGCAGCCATGAAATTAAAAGACGCTTACTCCTTGGAAGGAAAGTTATGACCAACCTTGATAGTATATTAAAGAGCAGAGACATTACTTTGCCAACCAAGGTCCGTCTAGTCAAGGCTATGGTTTTTCCCGTGGTCATGTATGGATGTGACAGTTGGACTGTGAAGAAAGCTGATCACCAAAGAATTGATGCTTTTGAACTGTGGTGCTGGAGAAGACTCTTGAGAGTCCCCTGGACTGCAAGGAGATCCAACCAACCCATTCTAAAGGAGATCAGTCCTGGGTGTTCATTGGAAGGACTGATGCTAAAGCTGAAACTCCAATACTTTGGCCACCTCATGCGACGAGTTGACTCACTGGAAAAGAGTCTGATGCTGGGAGGGATTGGGGGTGGGAGGAGACAGGGACGACAGAGAATGAGATGGCTGGATGGCATCACCAACTTGATGGACATGAGTTTGAGTGAACTCCGGGAGTTGGTGATGGACAGGGAGGCCTGGCGTGCTGTGATTCATGGGGTCGCAAAGAGTCTGACACGACTGAGCAACTGAACTGAACTGTGCTTGGAAATCGAGGTCCAAACAGGCTATGTGGCTTTGCCACCTGGTTCACACACAGGGGGCTTTCATGGTGCAGATCCACTGCTCTCTCCAGGCAAATGGGCACTGAGCACAAGAGAACATGTTCAACATCAATAATCATTGGAGAAATCAACATGAAAATCCCGAGAGATGCAACTTCACATCTACCAGGGCAGCTCTTTTTTTTTTTCAGGCTTCCTTCATGTTATTTTTTTTCTTTTTTAAAAAAATTAATTTATTTATTTTAATTGGAGACTAATTACTTTACAATATTGTAGTGGTTTTTGCCATACATTGACATGATTCAGCCACGGGTGCACATGTGTTCCCCATCCAGAACCCCTCTCCCACCTCTCTCCCCATCTCATCCCCCAGGGTCATCCCAGTGCACCATCCCTGAGCACCCTGTCTCATGCCTTGAACCTGGACTGGTGATCCGCTTCACATATGATAATATACACGTTTCCACACTACCCTGTCAAATCATCCCACCCTCGCCTTCTCTCACAGAGTCCAAAAGACTGTTCTTTACATCTGTGTCTCTTTTGCTGTCTCACATGTAGGGTCATCGTTACCATCATTCTAAATTCCATATATATGCGTTAGTATACTGTATTGGTGTTTTTCTTTCTGGCTTACTTCACTCTGTATAATAGCCTCCAGTTTCATCCACCTGATTAGAACTGACTCAAATGTATTCTTTTTAATGGCTGAGTAATATTCCATTGTGTATATGTATCACAGTTTCCTTATCCATTTATCTGTTGATGCACATCTAGGTTGCTTCCATGTCCTGTCTATTGTAAATAGTGCTGCGATGAACATTTGGATACACGTGTCTCTTTCAATTTTGGTTTCCTCGGTGTGGATGCCCAGCAGTGGGATGCTGGGTCTTATGGCAGTTCTATTTCCAGTTTTTTAAGGAATCTCCACACTGTTCTCCATAGTGGTTGTAATAGTTTGTATTCCCACCAACAGTGTAAGAGGGTTCCTTTTCTGTGCACCCTCTCCAGCATTTATTGTTTGTAGATTTTTTGATAGCAACCATTCTGACTGGTGAGAGATGGTACCTCATTGTGGTTTTGATTTGCACTTCTCTGATTATGAGTGATGTTGAGCATCTTTTCATGTGTTTGTTTGCCATCTGTATGTCTTCTTTGGAGAAATGTCTGTTTAGTTCCTTGGCCCATTTTTTGATTGGGTCGTTTATTTTTCTGGAATTGAGCTGCAGGAGCTGCTTGTATATTTTTTAGATTAATTCTTTGTTAGTTACTTCATTTGCTATTATTTTCTCCCATTCTGAAAGCTGTCTTTTCACTTTGCTGATAGTTTCCTTCGTTGTACAAAAGCTTTAAATTAGGTCCCATTTGTTTATTTTTGCTTTTATTTCCATTACTCTGGGAGGTGGATCATAGAGGATCCTGCTTTGATTTATGTCAGAGGGTGTTTTGCCTATGTTTTCCTCTAGGAGTTTTATAGTTTCTGGTCTTAGTTTAGATCTTTAATCCATTTTGAATTTCTTTTTGTGTATGGTGTTAGGAAGTGTTCTAGTTTCATTCTTTTACAAGTGGTTGACCAGTTTTCCCAGCACCACTTGTTAAAGAGATTGTCTTTTCTCCATTGTATACTCTTGCCTCCTTTGTCAAAGATAAGGTGTCCATAGGTGGGTGGATTTATCTCTGGGCTTTCTATTTTGTTCCACTGATCTATATTTCTGTCTTTGTGCCAGTACCATACTGTCTTGATGAGTGTAGCTTTGTGGTATAGTCTGAAGTCAGGCAGGTTGAGTCCTCCAGTTCCATTCTTCTTTCTCAAGATTGCTTTGGCTATTCGAGGTTTTTTGTATTTCCATACAAATTGTGAAATTATTTGTTCTAGTTCTCTGAAAAATACCGTTGGTAGCTTGATAGGGATTACATTGAATCTATGGATTGCTTTGGGTAATATACTCATTTTCACTATATTGATTCTTCTGATCCATGAACATGGTATATTTCTCCATCTGTTTGTGTCATGTTTGATTTCTTTCACCAGTGTTTTATAGTTTTCTATTTATAGGTCTTTTGTTTCTTTAGGTAGATTTATTCCTAAATATTTTATTCTTTTTGTTGCAATGGTGAATGGAATTGTTTCCTTAGTTTCTCTTTCTGTGTTCTCATTGTTAGTGTATAGGAATGCAAGGGATTTCTGTGTGTTAATTTTATATCCAGGGCAGCTCTAACTTTAAAGATGAAAATAATTGAAATAAGGATATGCTGAAATTGAAACCCTCATACGCTGCCATATGAAAATGTAAAATGGTGGGGACACTATAGAAAGTAGTTTGGCACTTCCACCAAAATTTCAACCTAGAGTGACCACATCAACAGCAATTTCACTCCTAGATATATATCCCAGAGAGTTTAAAACAAATGTTCAAACATAAACTTGTACATGAATGTTTATGGCCGCATTATTCACAAAGCCAAAATGGAAACAACCCTCATGTCCACTGAATGTTGAATTTTTATGCAAAATATGCTATATACCCCTACCATGGATTTTTATTTAGCTTAGTGATACATACTGAAATATGAATGAATCTTGAAAACACTATGATAGATGAAGAAAGCTAGACAGCAAAGAACACATTTTATAAGATCTCATTCACTTAAAATATCCAGAACGGACATATCTACAGAGATTAAAAAATCAACTTGTGTTGATGGGGCTTGTGAGAGGGACTGTTGGGAAGAAAACATTTTCTCTACCATCTTAGACTCCACTGGCTTGGGGCCTGAAAATTAATTAATAGTACATTAATAGGAGAAAGGTTTATTAACTATGTAGGAACTTTCATATGAAGAGGCTCCCTAATGGGCTAGAGATAGGGGTTTATATACCACCAAGGGGCTTGGTGGATTAGAACTTCAAAGGATGGAAGCATTTGATGAGGCTTATTTATGCAATCTTGAAATGTTCCCTGGTGGCTCAGTCGGTAATAACTCCACCTTTAATGCAAGAATCCTGAGTCTGATCCCTGCATCAGGAAGATCCCCTGGAGAAGGAGATGGCAACACACTCCAGATTCTTGCCTGGACAATCGCATGGATAGGGGAGCCTGGCAGGCTACAGTCCATGGGGGTCACAAAGAGTTGGACAGGACTTGGCAACTAAACCACTAAACCAATATCCAAGTTCAGGCCTCCCTGATTAGAGACACACATCCCCACTCCCCACTCCCACATCCTGGCAATGTGGGTGGGGTTGTAGCAGCTGTCTCTTACAAAGTTCAGCTTTAGTCAGATAAAGCAAGTTCAGACTGACTTATTTCTGCCTCTCTCAAGGGCTTCCTAATAGCTCAGTTGGTAAAAAATCCGAATGCAATGCAGGAGACCCTGGTTCGATTCCTGGGTTGGGAAGATCTGCTGGAGAAAGATAGTCTACCCACTCCAGTATTCTTGGGCTTCACTTGTGGCTCTGCTGGTAAAGAATCTGCCTGCAATATGGGAGACCTGGGTTAAATCCCTGGTTTGGAGAAGGGAAAGCCTATCCATTCCATTCTGGCCTGAATGATTCCATGGACTGTATAGGCCATGGGGTCACAAAGAGTCAGACACAACTGAGCAATTTTCACTTCACTTCAGTGCCTCTCTTGTAGCTCAGATGTTTTCAGTTTGAACTTAATCTTTGTACCATTCAGGTGGGTTATCAGTCCCATCAGGAGAATAGGCAGTCATTGATAATAAGTATAGACTTTTTTGGGGGGATGTTGAAAATGTCCTAAAATTTATTGTGGTCATGGATCCACAATTTTCTGAAAATACTAAAAATCAGTAACCAGTACATTTTAATATTGTGAATTATATGGTATGTGAAGAGCATATCAAAAATTTAAATAGTAAGCCAGCACATACATTTGATACAATTTCAGTAAAAGATTGATGGAAAATTTTATAATGTGGGTGAATTAAGGTTATAATACTACAACTCACTGATCAGCCTTTACATTAAACTGTGGGTTAAAATGTGGGTGTTCAGATATGATACAATAGGGGTATGAAGCATCACATCTAAAATGTTCTTGCTAAAATAACTGAGCCTGCATCTAACCAAGTTCATAGATCTCACTAGGGAATGTTCTGTTTCTAATGGAACCTGTTCAGGACAGGATGCATATAGATAAATACAGAATGTGAGTAATTCTACGGGACAAATAATTCAGTCTTTTCATCAAAAGAATAGCAAAAAAAAAAAAAAATAGGAGCAGGGACTGTTATAGGTGAAAAGAGGACTAAGTCCTATTTCAGTTAATGCTATGTAAGTTATCTGTTCGGATCCTAATAAGAACAAATCTAATTTAAGAGAGATATTTAGATCAAATAGGGATATTGTACATGGATGGCTTCATGTGGCACTAGGGAATAATTGTAATTTTTCTTAGATGTAGTAATAGTGTTTTGGTTATATATTTTAAAGTCCTATTTGTTGTAATTTATGTTACAGTAGAGTAAGTGGAGGAAGTGCTTCCCTCGTACTTAGTTGGTAAAGAATCTGTCTGGAATGCAGGAGACCCTGGTTCGAGTCCTGGGTTAGGAACATTCCCTGGAAAAGGAAATGGCAACCCACTCCAGTATTCTTGTCTAGAGAATCCCATGGACAGAGGGGACTGGCAAGGTACAGTCCATGGGGTCATAAGAGTTGGACACAACTTAGTGACTAAACCACCACCACCACATGTGGAGAAAATAACTTCTTTAGGTTTAGACATGGTATCATAAAATACTGGGAATATGCTTTGGAATATGCTAGAAAAAAAAAACTTGACAAAATGTTGACTGTTAAAACTGCTTGACTGACATATAGAATTCGTATATTCTTTGTTTGAAATGATTCATGATAAAGAGCTAAAACTATCCAAAAGCAACTATGCAAACAAAACTGATAAGTCATTGCATTTTGAGTATGCTATTGAGTAATATGGGTGAAAGTACCAACCTGAAAGAGTTGATTCTGTTTGCATTACCAAGATGTAGTTGGTT
Organism: Moschus berezovskii; assembly: GCF_049115385.1. NCBI lineage: Eukaryota > Metazoa > Chordata > Mammalia > Artiodactyla > Moschidae > Moschus > Moschus berezovskii. Next base: position 106,533,152 of record NC_142488.1, read on the forward strand.
GTATCTCCAGTTAGGACTGGAAACAGGTAATTTTTAAATAGTATAGAATTATTCAACCCCTTAATTATAGTGTAGGGTATCTATTTCTAATGATCCCTGTGTAAGAATGTAAATATAGCGAGGAAATTCTGGAGGATACACACTGTACATTTAACAGGGTCAGCTCTGAGAATGGCATGAACTGGGGCTGGTGGCCAAAGGTAACCTTCATCATTTGCTGAGCACCTACCATGGGCCAGCTACTCTTCCTCATGCTGGAAATACACAAAAGAGGCATAAATCCTTCTTCACATGGGGCTCACATTCTAGTGGGGGAGACTGAAAATAAGCTCAATGAGATACAGGTGTATTCTGTTAGATAATGACATCTGCTTTCACCACAGAAAAGCAGAGAAGGGGAATTGGGCATGGGAGGGGGAGGGACCTAAACTTGCAGGTAGGTTATCTGGCCAGGGCCTCCCTGAGAATGAGACATAAAGGCCTGAGGAAGTGACCAGGTAGTGTGGGGATGTCCCTGTGGAAATCTGGGGCATCATCCTGTGAGGATCATATCCTGTGTGCCGATTATGAAATTATGCTGTTACATCATTTAGATAGTTATGAATACAAATAGTCATTTACCCTCCAGTTCTGAAGCAAGAGGAGCTGTGATGTATTCTGTCAGTTTGTTATTGGTTAGGGTTAGGGCCAGAATTACCTTGATGATTCACATAATTAGGGTATGGTTGAAGACCTTTGCCACTTTAAATGAATCCAGGTTCTAGCCATGCATACAAAGTGTATACTCCTGTAATATGGAGTATACATTTTGAAACAGGTGTAGAGATTGGTCTCTACAGAGCATCTTACTTAAGTGAATTCCAGTTTTGTAACTTGTTTCTAGCTAAGTGATTGAGAGTGCTGCACAAACCCCAGTCATTTGTCCCTTGTGCAAGGACACTCATCCCTCATGGGAATCAATAAGTTATAAGCAGGAGAACGTTTGTGTATCTGTGGATGCAGGACTAATGGGTTATTTATTTCAGGAACCTTAGGGCCAGTAGTTTAGGTAAGCAGAAAGGCTCATCAGTATGTTTGACCACAAACCTCAATCCCAGAAGATTACTATATGGAGTGACTAAATGGTTACAGTGGGTTATATTACAATGGGTTTGTAGTATAAAGTCCAGAGCATCTGTACATTTAGGCCTATTTCTCCTAAGGGTAGGTAGTTTCCGGCTGGATTTTTTTTAATGGAACTAGAAGACTGGTGTGTTTTTGTTTTGTTTCTTATGTTTTTCTTGCTGAATTTCTACTGAGGGAAATTAATTTGTATCTGTTGCAAAGGTATTCAACAGTATTTTCTTTCTTTTCAGATGCAGTTAAGAAAATCAAAGGGCTTGATCAACAGCTCATCCATTGCCCTGGTTTGGACCCAGAGTGCAAGTACAGACGAAGAGCAGACACTGACTTCACACTTCTGATAGGTATGTAATACAGGCCTCAGTTGTGCTATGATTCTGTTTCCCCCTTCTGTACAGTAGGCTCCTCTCAAGGTAGGTCTCTAACCAGATTTCCTTGGTTAGTGTCTGGTTAGTAGTGTGTTTATGTATGTGCTAAGTCACTTCAGTCGTGTCTGACTCTTTTTGACCCCATGGACTGTAGCCCACCAGGCTCCCCTGTCCATGGGATTCTCCAGGCAAGAATACTGGAATGGGTTGCTATTTCCTTCTCCAGGGGTGTTCATGTATACTTAGTCGCTATAGTTGTTCACCATAATGATCAGAAGAATTCTTTCTACCTGTGTGGTTCAAATATCAGCCTATTTGTAAGTTCCAACACCCCTGAACTCAGTTTCAACTCAAAGCCCAGAAAAGGCCATTATTTTACTGTAGCCAATTTCACATATCTGATAGGTATGGAAGAGAACTCCCAGGTGTACTTTGGGTTTTATTCCCATGCTTTTTCCAAAGATGACTTTCTGAAGTGTTTTAATCCAATTTATATTGGTTCCATGGTGGTACATTCTTAATGCTTAGACTGAACAAAGGCAGGGTTGTTTCAGTAACCTGAGACCTTTTAAAGCTATCAAAATAACCTGATAGTTTCACAAATCCTAGAGCTAGTAAGAAATTTGAGGTTAAACTGTTTTATCCCTGGGTTGTTGAAGAAAGGACCTGTCATTCTATGTTGGAATCTCTGAAGGATGATATGAAATTTCCCATGTGAAATGTACTTTGCTGTAGTGCCTCCTAGTTAAGAAGCATTGTTTATACATTATTGAAATCTCTATTCAGAAGGATACAGCAGAAACTCATTTGTTGTTTCCTTATAGGAAGAAACTAGAATTGTCAAATGCCTGTTCTGTATTATTCTTCTGGTTTATAGCTTAGGGAATGCTCAGTATTATTGAAAAAGGAATAGGTTATTATTTATGATGTACTGTTTGTGATTCTAGTAGTAATACACACACAGGTGATTTAGAAATTTATACTAGTTTGACGGGGGAGTCATAAGGTACTGTTTTCCAGTAGTTGTACTGGCCTATCACCTCTTATGGACCATATCATTGGCACACTCTCCTGTTGATGTGGGTGAGGGTGAGCATTCAGCAGACTTTGACTTCATATGCTGTATCCTAGCTTTCTATGACATTGATGTTCTGTGAATCAGCAGTTGGGGCAGGGAGAGATGAGGGGAGGAGAAAGAAGGTGGTCAGCTTCATAAACCCCTTATGACCTTATCAACCTGTGACCTCAGATTTTGAACAAATCCTTTTACTTCTCCAGGTTTTGATATCTTCACCTAATTTATGAGTAAGTAAATGAAAAATTCCTATGTTTTGTGGTCAAATTTCTTTTTTGAGAAGCTGATGAATAGTATGGAAATTAATTTTTAAAAAATGTGTATTTGTACATATGTATACAATTAGTAGCTACTTTAGGAAGTTTAAGGACCTATGGCCCTCTCTTAAAAGCACCTGGACTTAGGGAGGTCACTGTCTTTTCCAGTGTCACACATCTCTCATTTTAGTGCCTTCCATAATTCAAGTCATATCCGACCCATGCCTGGAACTCTCCAATAATTTCTCACTGAAATTGAAATGAAAATATTTACCAAGCATGGCCAGCAATGAACAAGATTTGGCTACTCTTTGCCTTGATTACTTAACCTCTTTCCTCCTTGGTTACTTTGCCCTGGACACACAGGTTTGTTCCTTTTGGGCTTTATTAGTAGGAGTATAATTGACAGAAGGTAAAGTGTCCTGTTTGAACTGTACAATTTGATAACTATTGACATGTTTCACCTGAGATGTGAGTACCATCCTAAGAATAATAAACACATCCATTACACCCCCAAAACTTTTTGCTTCCCTTGGTATAAATGTAGAGAACTAAATTTTCCTACAGAGAGGTTCTCTAGTTCTTTGTTTCATGCTGAACTAGGGATACTTTATTATTATGAAAATTACATATGTTGGGAAAAAACTTGATCCTGGTTTATTTGAATATGTCTGAGAAATTTCTTTCTTATGATTTTGATACTTTATGCCCCAGATCAAATATTGTTCAAGTAAAATCTTTTGTAGGATTCTCATATTAATGAGTGTTATGATATATTCTCCTATCAATGCTTTCATTATAGGCATTTTGAATGTTAATCCTAGTAAATTTGGAGTCCCTGGCATATTTCTACCCATAACAAATCTTAAAAGAAATTTTATAGAATTTTGTCTTCTTAAAAGTTGAAAAATACTTAATAATTTAAAAATGGTAAAAATGTGCTTAAAATATATTTATGGATGCTTGCTTATGGTCCTCAACAAGCCTAAAGTTGAATTCAACAAGTTGGCTAAGGGAAGAGTATATGGTAGCTTATGATTTGTGTGTGGGATAGGCCAATTTCTCTTTAATGGCAATATACATAAAATGATCATCTACAAAACAGTCAATTTTATGTTATGTATTGTAGGAAAGTAAAAAGTTATTTTTCAACTTTCTTAGGGTCCCTGGCTAGGTCTGAAAATGAAACTGATAAAGATAGATGGACAGGAGAAAAGCATACAGATTTATTTGGCAGAAGGTTTATATGAGATGAGAGTCTTCATAAGAAAATGAAGACCTGAGGAAATGGTTAGATATGTGTAGTTTATTCTAGGAGTGAGAAAGAATGGAAAATCATGGAGGAATATGATAGGTTAAGAAAAATGAGGTAATTCAAGTAAATAGGGGTCGTTTCATCAAGGCCTCTTTGTTTGGATTCTTCTTGGTGTACCTTCTAATTGAGATAAAGATGCTCCTTTCCTGCAGGTATGGGCTTCCCTGGTGGCTCAGATGGTAAAGAATCCACCTGTATTTCAGGAGATCCAGGTTCAGTCCCTGGTTTGGGAAGATCCTCTGGAGAAGGGATTGGCTACCCACTCCAGTATTCTTGCCTGGAGAATTCCTCCTGGACAGAGGAGTCTACAGTCCATGGGGTCACAAAGAGTCAGACACAACTGAGTGACTAACACTTCCTCTAAGTATGAGAAGGGTACCTGTCAGGTAAAGGTTTTATTACCTGTTTCAGGGGAGAAAAACAGGTCAGAGAGGTGGTCAAAGAGGCCAATTTGTTTCTACCTTTTCTCAAAACTCTTCAACTTAAAATATTCAATATTGTCAGTGTGTCGTATTTTAGGATATCATGTCCTAAACTCCTATCAAAATACTTTACCACAGTAAAATAAATGATACCCTGCATAGAATAATTACAGGATGGTGGCAGCAACCTAAGGGGTAGGATTTAATGTTATAATTTCTAATCACTTTTGTTTAATTTTAATGAATTCTTGTGTGGACTAGTCAAAATTTGAAGGAAATAAACATTTTAAAAAATGATAAGAATTATTAAATGTTAGATTAAAATAGTCTAAATTTTATCACACCTCTTCTCCTTTCTCTTTTGCAAGACCTGTTAAATTTTGTTTCAGTTATGCAGTACTTTATACTTCTGGACCCAAAACATAACCTCTGAAATTTCTTTTCCCTATAAATTAAACTTACTGTAATCTATATACCTTCCTCTTCACCTTCAATACTTATAAAAGACAAACACTAGCCATATTAAAGTAATAAATGAAATGAAATAAAAGTAGGTTGTCGAAAGGATATAATTAGAAGCAATCAACCTCAATACATCCCTATTGCATTCCTTCAGCTTTCACTTGCTTACAGTGGGTAGATCCTTGGAGATCTGTGAGATAGCTGTCTAGTTCTATCTATGTTCTCTGGTCTTCTTCTTGATAGCAACGAAAGCCAAGTCCCCCCACCCCCTCTTCTTAGAGTGAGCTCATTCAGCTTCTTCGGATTTTCTACTGCACATTTAAAAATGATATTCCTAATTCATAAGGCTTGGTGAAATTTGAGGTTGTCTTTTCTTTTTAATGTTAATGTCTTACACAAATGCTTTTGAGGATTTGCCAGCTTTGTAAATACCTAGATTGTCTTTTGCTTGTTTCATGAAACATAGCTACAGTTATACTCGATCGTACTGAAAGTTTCATGCCTTTTCTTTCTACATACTATGAATCTTTAATATAGTATTTCTTTCCTGTTGGTGGAAGGGAAACGGATTGAAGCAGAAGCCAAAAACTCTAGCTTTCATCTGTCTGACTAAAGTGCTTTCATCTTGCTATTTCTTCAAATTTTACTTTCCATGGAGATTAAATTATCACTTTTCCTCTATCACTCAAGACATGACAGAGCCCCACAAAAGTTACTTAAGGGTTTCTGAAGAAATGTCTTTCTGTCATGAGAATAAATTCTAACAACTTGAGCATCACATGTTTGCATGAAGCTGTCAGTTTTATTGGTGATAAAAAATGCAAACTTTCAGATTAATAGACCTTTATGTATCTATTGTTCTTATTTTAAGTAGCACATTCACACTCACTTTGAGAATATTAGAATCTAAGTTTTAGGCAATTTGACCAGTCACAAAGACTGGAGCAAATTGTGACTGTGTCTATTATTTTTAAGGAGCACTTAAAAATTATAACAAAGTTATTACAGTGTTTGATGCTTTATTCTCTCAACCAATATTTAGAGTGAAACCATCTATGTTCTCCCAGAGACTATTTGTACCCCTTTATTGTTCTGAATCATTTAAAGAAGCAGTAAAAAGCAAAAGAAGTAGCAATAGTAATAGTTACAGAATGATAAGCAGTAAGATATGATCTCAGCAATGTTACTAATTGACTTGACTTTAAGTAAGTCACACTCCTTAGATCTTACCTTCTTCATCATTAAATGTGGAGGACAAGATTAGTGGGCAATACTTTGGCCACCTCATGCGACGAGTTGACTCACTGGAAAAGAATCTGATGCTAGGAGGGATTGGGGGTGGGAGGAGACGGGGACGACAGAGAATGAGATGGCTGGATGGCATCACTGACTCGATGGACATGAGTTTGAGTGAACTCCAGAAGTTGGTGATGGACAGGGAGGCCTGGCGTGCTGTGATTCATGGGGTTGCAAAGAGTCGGACACGACTGAGTGACTGAACTGAACTGAAGAAGACCTCTTCCCACTTACATATTTCAGGCTTGTGTGATTCTATGTGTGGTTAGTTTTAAATCGCAAGCAGAACGATTGTGTACTTCTCTGCAAAGATAGCAATGAAACGTTTACATTAGAAAGTTGTGGACAGTGTGCTTATGTAGGCATTATGCTCAAAAGGCCCAGGAGAGAAGCTAATTTCAGGAGGGGAGTTGGGAATGTGGATTCAGAGAAATCATGACATTAATAGTAGTAAAGCTGAATAGGGTGGCACTTGTGGTAAAGAACCTGCCTGCCAGTGCAGGTAAACCTAAGAGACGCAGGTTTGATCCTTGGGTTGGAAAGATTCCCTGGAGGAGAGCATGACAAACCCACTCTGGTATTCTTGCCTGGGGAATCCCATGGACAGAGGAGCCTGGCTATGGTCCATAGGTTCACAGAGAGTTGGACTCAACTGAAGTGAAGTTGAAAAAGCTGACATCTTCCCAGTGGACTGGGAAATCAGATCATTGATCATGAAAGCTCTGGGGAATGTTTGAAATTTAAAGAAACTAGAGAAGATTTGGATCATCTACTGTGGCACATTTTCCAAGGATTCAAGTATGAATGGATAAAACAATTATTAAGTATTTAGTATTTCAGGTGTGACCCTGTATTTTGCTCACCAACTCTCTCTTCAGACTTAAATCTGAATGCCTTTTATAATTTCTAAAGTTCAAGTATACTCTAAGAATGAATATTTACTAACAGTTAAGGTAATTTTTATCGTTCTACATAAATGAAAGACAATTCTAGACAAGATCTATCATTTTTAGAAACATAAGTAGAATTCTTATGATATGCGTCCAGCCTTCTAAAATGACTTGAGGTGACATAGCAACAAAGGTGAAATAAGATGAATATGGTCCTTCTTTAGCTGAACTTAAGACGTGGTCATGCTAAGTATGCAGGCTCGTTTAGACTTGTTTAGAGGCTTGAATGAGATAGGAGCTTAGGGAGGACATTGCAGAAGAATGTTGACCATTCAGCTGATCTCTGGCTTAGCACTGTACCTCTCACATTCCATCTCATAACATTTTATACAAGTGTTTTAATATGCCATCTCGAGGAGAATGCTGTTATGGCAAATATCATTCTACTGTCTGATTTTGTGGTGTATATCTTTTAGAATGCTAGAAAATTAAGGGTGAAGTAGAAAGATTAAAATTTGTATTAATGTGTATCAATTTGAATGTTCTAGAAGTGTGATCTCTTTTCAAGGTGAAATATATTTAAGTAGTTGAATTGATAACTTATCTTTAACCTTCATTTTCTAATTTATTAAACTTAAATACGTGGTATACAACATTAAAAAACAGCATAAATTATTGAGATCTAATTTTCAACAGCAAACAATAAAAATGTCCATGATACTTGAAGAAAAATATGGCCCATCCACTTAAAAAATTTTATAATTTTTCTTTTCCGGGGTAAAAATGGTTTTGTCTGTCTTGAGTTAGGGCATGTTTCATTACTACACCACTACCACCACCAGCATTAGCCCCATCTTCACATAGGGGTTTTAAACTGTCATGAAAATAATCTTGAGTGAGGGGCTAGGAATTAAAAAAAAAGAATGTTCCATTTAGTTCATATGTAATATTGTTTAATACTTTCAGAAAATTACATTATGAAGTGTGTGTTTATGGTGATGATCATTGCAGACAAATGAAGAACCTAACCTAAATTGAAAACAAGATGCCAGGGCTTCCCTCATGATTCAGTGGTAGAGAACCCACCTGCCGATGCAGGAGACATGCATTCGATCCCTGATCTGGGAAGATCCAACATGCCACAGAACAGCTAAGCCCATGCACCACAACTATTGAGCCTGTGCTCTAGGGCCTGGGAGCTGCAACTACTGAGTCCACATGCTACAACTACTGAAGCCCATGTGCTCTGCAGCAAAAGAAGCCACCACAATGAAAAACCCGTGCACTGCAATTAGAAAGTAGCCCCAGCTTGCTGCAACTAGAGAAAAGCCCACACTGCAGTGAAGATCCAGCAGAGTCAATAAATAAATAAAATTGTATTTATGAAACAACCAAGATGCCAAAAAAAGGAAGAAGAGATTAAAAAAAGCAAAAAACAAAACTTGGAACAGAATTCCAGCAAATTGAATCTAACTAAAAGACTCTTGCTCCTTGGAAGAAAAGCTATGACTGAACTAGATAGCATATTAAAAAGCAGAGACATTACTTTGCCAACAAAGGTCCATCTAGTCAAAGCTATGGTTTTTCCAGTAGTCATGTATGGATGTGAGAGTTGTACTATAAAGAAAGCTGAGCACTGAAGAATTGGTGCTTTTGAACTGTGGTGTTGGAGAAGACTCTTGAGAGTCCCTTGGACTGCAAGGAGACCCAACCAGTCAATCCTAAAGGAAATCCGGTCCAGTCCGGTCCGGTTCCGGTCAGTCGCTCAGTCATGTCCGACTCTTTGCGACCCCGTGGACTGTAGCCTACCAGGCTTCTCCGTCCATGGGATTCTCCAGGCAAGAATACTGGAGTGGGTTAAGGAAATCAGTCCTGAATATTTATTGGAAGGACTGATGCTGAAGCTGAAAGTTCAATACTTTGGCCACCTGATGAGAAGAACTGACTCATTGGAAAAGATCCTGATGTTGGGAAAGACTGAAGGCAGGAGGAGAAGGGGATGAGAGAGGATGAGATGGTTGAATGGCATCACCAACTCGATGGACATGAGTTTGAATAAGCTCCGGGAGTTGGTGATGGACAGGAAAGCTTGGCATGCTGCAATCTATGAGGTCACAAAGAGTAGGACACAACTGAGCAACTGAACTGAACTGAACTGAATGAAGTTATATGTATATTGTATCATATCAAGATGTGGTACAAAATTATCTGTTAAATGGAAGGAAAATGTGACCAGTAACAGACTTTCTGGTATATTAACATTTTAGTTTAAATAACTTTACAAATCTGATTTCCCCAAGACAGAGTATTTCCATGTGTGGAAAGACTTAAGCATTAGTTGTTTTTTTTTTTTTTTTTTTAAGTTGCCTAAATATTTTGTGACAGGACATATTATACAAGCAAAATGGTTTTTTATAGAAAATTTTCGTTTTAATTTGAAAACTTAGGCCCACTTTTGTGTTACTCTCAATTCTCCAGAGAAACAGAATCAATCAGATGTATGATATCTATATATATATCAATTGGCTCACATGATTATCATAGCAGGCAAGTCCCAAGATCTGCAGGGTGAGATGGCAAGCTGGAGACTCAGGAAAGCCTTTGCCATAGTTCTAGTCTGAATTCAAAGGGATGAGAACCATGAAGCCAACGGTTTATAGTTGGAAGACCAACACTCTTGAAACCCAGTGTTGCAGTTCAAGTCCTAATGCATAAAAAAGATGATGTCTCAGTTCAAAGGCAGTTAGAGAGGAAGAATTTTCTTATTGGAGGATCAGTAGTTTTGTTGTAATCAGACCTTCAACTGATTGGATTAGGCCCACCCACATTAGGGAGAACAATCAGTTTTACTCAGTCTACCAATTCAAATGTTAATCTCATTCATCCAATAACACCCTCACAGAAACACCCAGAATAATGTTTGACCAAATATCTGGGTGCCCTGTTGCTCAGTCATGTAGACACATAAAATTAACCATTAGAACCACATTTCCTTTCATGAAGAAAATCTTCAACTATTTTTAATGATCCAAAAGTCTTCTGTAATCTTGACTACCATCATTTCAAGACCTATCAATGTTACATTCCCACCTGCATTCTCTTTAAGGAAAACTTTCATATATACCTAAAGTCTTTACTAAGTAGTCTACAGTTTACAACTAAGTACTCTCCTTAAGACAGCTTATGTTTGAAGAGAATAGTCAGAATGTGGAGACTGTATCTTAAAATAGTGGGTCCTCAATACGCATTTGTTGCTTGAACTGGTCTATTTCTACCATTCTACTGAGAGGTTATGTAAAAACTCAACAATGAACTTCAAATGTCCCTATCTGGTGGCCCTTTCTTAACCTAACTCTGCTTTACTATATCTGGAATATTTGTTAATTTTTTGGTAAAGTTTTGCTTCTCTGGTAGCTCAGTCAGTAAAGAGTCTGACTGCAATGTGGGACACCCAGGTTCAATCCCTGGGTTGGGAAGACCCCCCCCGGAGAAGGAAATAGAAACCCACTTCAGTATTCTTGCCTGGAGAATTCCATGGACAGAGGAGCCTGGTGGGCTACATTCCATGGGGTCACAGAGAGTCAGATATGACTGAGTGATTAACACTTCAACACACAGAAGTCCTAGTCACAGCTATTAGACAAGGAAAAGAAGTAAAAGAAATCCAAACTGGAAAGAACAAGAGGTGTGTGGCATGACACTTTACATATCATGTACTACATAGAATATGTCAATAAATTAAGTAATGTTGCAGGATAAAAAATTAAGATACTGAAATTTATTGCATTTCTATGTACTAACAATAACAACAGACTGGTTCCAAATAGGAAAAGGAGTACGTCAAGGTTGTATATTGTCACCCTGCTTATTTAACTTATATGCAGAGTACATCATGAGGAACGCTGGGCTGGAAGAAGCACAGGCTGGAATCAAGATTGCCAGGAGAAATATCAATAACCTCAGATATGCAGATGACACCACCCTTATGGCAGAAAGTGAAGAGGACCTAAAAAGCCTCTTGATGAAAGTGAAAGAGGAGAGTGAAAATGTTGGCTTGAAGCTTAACATTCAGAAAACAAAGATCATGGCATCTGGTCCCATCACTTCATGGGAAATAGATGGGGAAACAGTGGAAACAGTGTCAGACTTTATTTTTTTGGGCTTCAAAATCACTGCAGATGCTGATTGCAGCCATGAAATTAAAAGACGCTTGCTCCTTGGAAGGAAAGTTATGACCAACCTAGATAGCATATTAAAAAGCAGAGACATTACTTTGCCAACAAAGGTCCGTCTAGTCAAGGCTATGGTTTTTCCCATGGTCATGTATGGATGTGAGAGTTGGACTGTGAAGAAAGCTGATCGCCAAAGAATTGATGCTTTTGAACTGTGGTGCTGGAGAAGACTCTTGAGAGTCCCTTGGACTGCAAGGAGATCCAATCAGTCCATTCTGGAGGAGATCAATCCTGGGTGTTCATTGGAAGGACTGATGCTAAAGCTGAAACTCCAATACTTTGGCCACCTCATGCGACGAGTTGACTCACTGGATAACACTCTGATGCTGGGAAGGATTAGGGGCGGGAGAAGAAGGGGACGACCGAGAATGAGATGGCTGGATGGCATCACCGACTCGATGGAGATGAGTTTGAGTGAACTCTGGGAGTTGGTGATGGACAGGGAGGCCTGGCGTGCTGTGATTCATGGGGTCGCAAATAGTCGGACACAACTGAGCGACTGAACTGAACTGAACTGAACAATGAACTATCAGGAAGTGAAATTAAAACAATCCTGTTTAAAATCATGTGAAGAAGAATAAAATACCTTTGAATAAATCTAACGAAGGAAGTAAAAGATCTGTACTTGGAAGCCTATAAGACACTGTTGAAAGAAATTGAAGGTGGAAAAATATACCTCGCTCATGATTGGAAGAATTAATATTGTTAAAATTACTGTACTACCCAAGGCAAGCAACAGATTCAATGCAGTCTCTATTAAAATACCAATTTTTCACAGAACTCAAATAATTCTAAAATTTATATGGAAACATAGAAGACCCCAAATAGCCAAAACAATCTTGAGAAAGAGCAAAGCTGGAGGTATCACACTTCTTATTTCAAACTATACTACAAGCTATAGTAATCAAAACTATATGGTACTGGCACAAAAGCAAATATAAACCAATGGAACAGAATAGAGATCTGAAAAATTAATTCACACTTATATGGAAATTAATCTGTGACAAAGGCAAGAGTATAAAATGAAGAAAAGATGGCCTCTTCAGTAAATGGTGTTGGGAAAATTGGATAGCTACATGCAAAATAATCAAGTTGGATTATTCTCTCATACCATGCACAAATATATATTCATAATGGATTAAAGGCTTGAATATAAGACCAGAAACCATAAAACTTCTAGAAGAAACACAGTCAGTAAACTCTTTGACATTGGTTTTAATAACATTTTTTTGCATATGTCTCCTCAGACAAATTGGAGAAGGAAATGGCAGCCCACTCCAGTGTTCTTGCCTGGAGAATCCCAGAGACAGAGGAGCCTGCTGGGCTGCCGTCTATGGGATCGCACAGAGTGGGACACGACTGAAGCGACTTAGCAGCAGCCTCAGACAAGGAAAACAAAAGCGATAATATACATTTTTCAAAATCAGTAGAATGTACAATAAGAGAGTGAGCAGTAATGTAAACTATGAATTTTAATGCTTTAATATTGCTTCACCAGTTATAATAAATGAACCACACTGTTACAAAACATTAATAATGGGGTACCTGAATGTATGTGTGTAGAGGGAGTGTATTGAGGTAGATGAGAATTCTGTACTTCCCACTCAAGTTTTAGGTAAAACTAAAACTGCTCTAAAACATAAACTGTGTTAGTTAAAAAAAGCCAACAATCCTAAAAATGATTCAGAGAGAAAAAAATAGATCAACAATAAAGGAATTAAAGTTAGATTGCTATCAATTTTTCAATAGTATTCTGGATGCAAGAAGGCAACGGAGCTATCATTGTTTTATATTGAGGAAAAGAACTTCGAGCCTAGAATTTTTACCTAAAAAGCAGAGACATTACTTTGCCAACAAAGGTCCATATAATCAAGGCTATGGTTTTTCCCATGGTCATGTATGGATGTGAGAGTTGGACTGTGAAGAAAGCTGATCACCGAAGAATTGATGCTTTTGAACTGTGGTGCTGGAGAAGACTCTTGAGAGTCCCTTGGACTGCAAGGAGATCCAACCAGTTTATTCTAAAGGAGATCAATCCTGGGTATTCATTAGAAGGACTGATGCTAAAGCTGAAACTCCAGTACTTTGGCCACCTCATGCGACGAGTTGACTCACTGGAAAAGACTCTGATGCTGGGAAGGATTGGGGGTGGGAGGAAAAGGGGACGACAGAGAATGAGATAGCTGGATGACATCACTGACTCGATGGACATGAGTTTGAGTGAACTCCGGGAGTTGGTGGTGGACAGGGAGGCCTGGCGTGCTGTGATTCATGGGGTCGCACAGAGTCGGACACGACTGAGCGACTGAACTGAACTGAAACTGTTATTCAAATGTGAAGGAATGATAAAAATATTCTTTGGGATACCAGGCCTTACAGGGTCTGCTACACAAGAATCCATATTGGAAACTTAATCAAAAGAAGTCTTTAAATGAGAATAGAAAAAAATTCAATTGATAGATTTAGAAATATAGCAGGTTAATATGATCAAATTTCTTTGCTAGATTTTTTTATGTCTTAAAAATAAAATAAACATAATTCAAGTACTGCTGCTGCTGCTGCTACTAAGTCGCTTCAGTCGTGTCTGACTCTGTGCGACCCCATAGATGGCAGCCCACCAGGCTCCCCCGTCCATAGGATTCTCCAGGCAAGAACACTGGAGTGGGTTGCCATTTCCTTCTCCGAATTCAAATACTAGAGAAGGAAAAATGTATATTCATCATAGCCTTTAACTAAAATTATAGACAATGGTAACATAATGGAGATGAGATGTAACAAAATTAATTTGACAGCATCCTGAATTTCTCATTTTATTTGGGAGAAGTTATAGTTAATGGGCTTCCCAGGTGGCTCAAGTGGTAAAGAATCTGCCTGCCAATGCAGAAGACACAGGCAGGAGACTTGGGTTTGATCCCTGGGTCAGGAAGATCCCCTGGACTAGGAAATGGTAACCCACTCCAGTATCGTTGCTGGAAAATCTTATGTACAGAGGAGCCTGGCAGGCTATAGTCCATGGAGTCTCAAAGAGTCAGACGTGACTGAACACACACACACCCACACACACACAGTTGTTAATACTGTTAAACAATTAAGAAAAATAGACATGTGCATGATTCTTAAGTTAAGGGCAAATACCACAGAACATTTAAAAAATCTTAACTTTTAAAACAACATGGAGAGGAAAAGACTGTCTAATAGAAAGCACTTAGTGGAAACAAAAAGAAACTCTGTAGTATAATCTGATTCCAGGCATTTCATAAAAACTAAATTCATTTAGTCCAATAGCTAAAAAGTCAGATTTTCTCTTCTTTCAGACACCATTTTACCAAACACTGAATTGTCTAGTTCCCAAGGTTTTAATATTTTTTAAGGCTAGCTATGTTCAGCAATAAGCAATTAGTGCATATGTAGGTGGTATCCAGAGCATCCATAATTTGTCTATGTTCTAATTTTGCTCCAGTCTTGTATTCTAGTCATAAAGAAGTAAAAGAGATACATATACATACGCTGTGTATATATGTTTAGTTTGCTAAGGCTATGTATGAACATTTTCACATTTAGGTTGTTGAAAAGGAAAAAAAAAAAGGAACTCGAAATAGTTTGGTGGCTATTCTCCTTTAGGTCACTAGAGGGAGATCATGCTTCACTTTTACTCAGTTGAAAAAAATGCAGCTTTTCAAAGTGGACCTGGTTTTTCCATCCTTCCTACTCTGAGCCAATATTTTCTTTCCAGGGAATCCTGTTCCTTCTACTTGGTCAAGAGGCTCTGAAAGTCTAGATATGCTTGAGAGGATTAATCTGTGCCTGAGGACCTAATGGAAGCTAACAAAGTTTACATTCCTTCATATGTTCATTACTCACCAGAGCTAATGACTAGAGTCCTGCTCAACTTGTAGGAACAATGATAATGCTTTCTGGCTTCCTGAGCTACAGAGGCCCCTTTCTCCTCATATAACACACACACACACACAGACACACAGTTATTGCTGTGGGAGCTTGGATTTAGTGAGGCAGCCAATGGTGAAAGAAAGTTGCTTTTTTCCAATTACTACCCCTCAAATGCTTCAGTTTGAAATATTTTAGTTCAATATCTGTCGAAGTTTAGTAATCTAAAATGCAGTGGCAAAGCAAAGACTGAGTCTTTTTTAAATGGTTTATAATTGTGAAATGATTTTTTCTTTATTAGAGGATATTATTTGATTGTCTAGGTGTAGCCATGTCTAGAAAATAAAGAACATAGAAAGGTCCAAAAGAAACATTCATGACCTTCAAATTAAGATTATAAATTAGAATTCAGTTAAGGAAACAGAATTTCACATACAAAACTAGTCTGAGACTCAGGAAGTACAAGGGAGCCTTGGCCCTTTACCCGTAAGACACCTTTGGACGCAGAAAATTTATGCTTAGGTGAGGCTGGAACCTGAAATATATGGAATGGGGCAGATGCTGGAGGAAAGGCCCAGCTTCAGGTGATAAAAATAAGCCCAGCTGGGAAGGCAGAGGTTCATAAGCCTTCCCTGTTTGTTTTTTAAAAAGATTTCTTTCTTTCTTTTTTTTTTTTTTTTGATGTGGACTATTTTAATTCTTTATTGAATTTGTTACAATATTGCTGTTTTATGTTTTTTGGTTTGTTTTTTTTTGGCCGGGAGGCATGTGGGATCTTAGCTCCCTACAGAGATTGAACCCTCACCCCTTGCATTGAACGGTAAAGTCTTAATTAACCACTGGACCCACAGGGAAATCTTGCCTTGTTTCTAACATCAGAGGGAGGGTACCAAAGGATGGACTTGTATGGAAGTGGATGTGATGTTAGCTGGTATGGGAGTGAGCAGTTTTTTGTTTGTTTTTTTTTAAGACAATACTTGACTCCCTTCTCTGTATCTCAAGACTTAAATATAGTCTTGTCAATATAGCACGTTAAAAATATTGTTGAATTACAGTTGCTTCACTTTTGGAGAATGCTTTTCTCTTGTTCTTTTCTTATTCAGAACAGGCAGTGACAAATAGGTGTAGTCAAGGCCATGCCTGGGTATACATTAGAATCTCATCTGGTGCTTTAAAAATATAACCATTTTGGAAAATTCTTTGATAGTATATATAAAATTGAACATATACATACAATGCAATTTCACACTTAAATATAAAACAATGTTTCCCAACCTATTTTTCATTGTCATCCCCCAAGAATCTTTTTAGACCCTTTGTCCTTATCATACCCACCCCAACATGATACTCCAGACATAGTCTATATTGGTTTATTATGTACTGGGGCCTTTTAGAGGGCCACAAACCACTTTAACATCTTAAGGTTTCTTTTGCCTCCCCAACATCAGTTTTTATCCTCTTGAGGGCATTATTGCTTTGCTGGGTGGTTTCAATTCTAGCAATACGGGCCTATGTTCATTAAAAGGCACGCGTGAGAATGTTCTTAGTAGCTTTATTCTTATTTGCCTCAAACTGTACATCAACCAGTGAGTGGTTTAAAGTATTGTGGGGGAATTCCCTGGTGGTCCACTGGTTAGTACTCTGTGCTTTCACTGGTTGGAGAACAAGTATCCCACCAAAAAGAAAAAAAATCTTGTGGTACATACATACATCTAAACTACTGCATAGCAAAAAAAAAAAAAAAAAGGAAATGGACCACTGATTCATACCGCTGTACATTTGTTATATGCATTTTCTCTATGTGTGTTAAGAAAAATATACTGATGTCCATGTCCTGTCTCTTCTCAGATAGACAATGGAATCAGTCTCTGGGAGTGAGGTCTGGGCAGTGGCAGTTTTGAAAAGCTCCTCAGGTGATTTTAATGTGCACATTAAATGTAAGAGACACTGAGGTGGTGGTTGAAGCATGGATTTTAGAATCAGAGAGTCATGGGTTCAATCCTGCTGTTTACTAATTGTTGTGTCTCAGACAGTTTTCTCATGTGTAAAAAGGGCATAAACATGCTATCTATTCTACAGGGCTGTTGTATGGATATGTCAGAGTCATCCCAGAACATAGAAAGTGCTCCATAAATGCTAGTTTCCAACCTCTTTACACCTTTCCACTACTCTTGAATACTAGGAAGAGCTTAAAACTATTGCAATTACTGTGGCCCCCAGGAATCTTGCCCTGAGTTAGAAGTGCTCATATACACACATGGCTTGAATTATTAAATGTGGGTGTTGTTCTACAGCCCCTTCAGCCCCTTCCCAAACAGATATTGTATATGGAGTATCTTCTTCATCAGTGATTTACTTTGTGGGGTGTTATTTCTTCCTGCTCTTATTCCTATTTATTGTCTATCTCATTGCCATTCTGTTTTCTAACCTCTGCCACATGATAAAAGCAGGTGATGACTAGTATCAAGCACTAAAACTTGTCAGGTATAGGTCAGATGTCCTCATCCATAGTAACTTTTTTTCTATTGCTCCTTTAAATTAGACCAAGCAACCTCTTTTGTCTAGACTCTCTTTCCGTGAACTCTCAGTATATAGTTTTTCAGAATATTTTCCAGAACATTTGGGATAATTTTAGTTTAAATTTTTTTAAAAAATAATCATCCCCATGATCTGATAGGTTGGGAAATAGTATTATTTATACTTCTGAGAATGGGATTTCTGACATTTCCCAGAGATAGAAATAATATAATCTCAGACATGAAATTTTCCTAAAGATCACACAGCCTAACTTCCCTGTGATATGTGAAATCCTATTACAATTTTCTTGCTAAGTAGTTATTGAGTTTCTGCTGGAACACCTTCAGTAATAGGCTGTTTACTGCCTCCCAAGGGTGACCTGCATCTTTTTTTTTTTTTTTTTGTCTGACTCTGACTGTTGGAAGTGATTTGGGATTCTCTGGGGACCTTCTATTTCTAGGATTCTATGATTATTATGATTTTATTATTCTCTGAGGCAGTGCTTCTTAAAGCATGACCTGTGGACCCCCTGCATCTGGATCATCTGGGAGTGCTTGTGATGCAGATTTGTAAGCTTCCTCCAAAATTTGTGAGGCTACTGGTCATTTGTGCCATCTCCATATTTATATAGGGTTCAGATGGAGATATCACCTTTCCCTTGGATTGGCCTTGATGTTTAACTGGTCAATCTAATCGGGATGTGCTTGAGAAGAGGGAGTACAGAAAGGAACAGAGTTTGATTTGCTCCAAACTCGGAGCCGCTAAGCGGAGAAGGCAATGGCAAGCCACTCCAGTACTATTGCCTAGAAAATCCCATGGATGGAGGAGCCTGGTAGGCTGCAGTCCGTGGGGTCGCTAAGGGTCGGACACAACTGAGCGACTTCACTTTCATTTTTCACTTTCACACATTGGGGAAGGAAATGGCAACCCACTCCAGTGTTCTTGCCTGGAGAATCCCAGGGATGGGGGAGCCTGGTGGGCTTCCGTCTATGGGGTCACACAGAGTCGGACACGACTAAAGTGACTTAGCAGCAGCAGTAGCAGAGCCTCTAAGACTACCATGCCCTGTTTGTTTTCTTCCAGGAGTATTATATCCTGCCCTACAATTGGTGGCTATGTCCAGGGCCTTGCCCCACTTTTCTTTGCTCTGGCTGTACTCTTCTCAGGGTGGTTCTAGCCTTCCTTTCTGGGATAGTATGAAGCCAGTATATGCTCTCAAGGCCTCTCTTGAATTTTTTGTTTTAATAATTGACTAGAAAGAAATGCTTCATCTGACTCATGATTTATGCAGTTATTCAAGCACTAGTGTTTAGCAGTCCCAAAATCAACCCAGGATTAAATTATATACCTTTAGTTTTGGGTCCATTTATATGTATGGGAATCCTGGGTCCATTTATACATATGCTCCTGCAGATGTTTATGCTATAACTAAGTTTTGTGAACCAACATTTAATGTTGTTGTTTAGTCCCTAAGTCATGTCCAACTCTTTGCGACCCCATGGACTGTAGCCCCCCAGGCTCCTCTGTCCAAGGGATTAGCCATGCAAGAATACTGGAGTGGGTTGCCATTTCCTTCTCCAGGAGATCTTCCTGGACTAGTAATTGAACCCATGTCTTCTGCATTGCAAGCAGATTCTTTGCTGACTGAGCCACCAGGGAAGCCTAACCAACATTTATAAAGAGTTACTAAATTACTCATTGATAGTTTTACAATATTTAAGTTTATTTACCCAACAAACCATCTTATTGTCAAAATAAAATGATAGGGGTGGGGGGTGGTTTATTTTCGCAGTGATTTTTTTTTTTTAAAAGAAACTATTTTAAACCTTACAGTTCAGTATCTTGAAAAGTACAGTGAAAGTGAAAGTTGCTCAGTCATGTCAGACTCTTTTCGACCCATGGAATTCTCCAGGCCAGAATACTGGAGTGGGTATTACCCTTTCCCTTCTCCAGGGGTTTTTCCCCACTCAGGGATCGAACCCAGGTCTCCCACATTGCAGGCAAATTCTTTACCAGCTGAGCCACAAGGGAAGCCCGGGAATACTGGAGTGGGTAGCCTATCCGTTCTCCAGCGTTTCCCAACCCAGGAATCGAACCAGAGTCTGCTGCATTGCAGGCGGATTCTTTACCAACTGAGCTATCAGGGAAGTCCAAAAAGTACAGTAGTACAGTAAAACACCTGGCATATGGGGACTGCTGCTGAGTGAACAGGCACAAAGAGTGAAGAGGGAGAGGAGGTGGGAGATGGTAGAGCTGAAAGAGCATCAGCAATAGGAGATGGAGAGCAAGCTGCAGTTTCAGTCATGTCTGACATCGACTGCACAGGTTCTGGTTCATTGCTGGATTTGATTCCATCTACCCACTTGAAAAAATCATTCAGTGATGTCTGGGTAGTACTGTACCAGCTACATCACTGCTGCTCTTATGCTTGCTTCTGGACATCCTGGGCTTGAAATAAGGATACTATACTACTGTACTCTATACAGTAGTATACAATAAAGTACACAAAAGCACAACCACTTGTAGAGGATGCACACATGTGACAACGTATGCCAGACACGTGAACTAACTTACGTGATTGGACATGCAAATGCATGTTTGCATCTTTGAAAGTTCAAAACTTGACAGTTCATATGTAGGGGACTTACTGTATTATTAGACTTCCCTATCCTACCCTAGCCCTGAGAATCATCTAAGTAGTTGATTTACCCTTTCACCCTCAGAAAATGCTTAATTGCTCAGTCTAACATCTCAATTACATAATGTTTCCATAGTGATTCTTGAAAGAAATATATAATTTATAAAATATTTGTCACACTTAACTGAAGTTGGTCATCTGCATTCAGGAAATAGCTTGTCAGGTCTCAACCCTAATGCCGAACATGCCAGATGAAGGCAATAATAAATAATCTGTCAACAGCAGCAAGTAGAATGGAAGCCGTGGTTATAGGGATGTCTTCCTACTCATCTTTTTCTAAGATGTATTTTATTTTATTTATTTATTTTCCACACCATGTAGCCTGTGGGATGTTAGTTCCCCAACCAAGGTTTGAACCCAGGCCCTTGGCAGTGAGAGTGACGAACCTTAACCACTCACCCGCCAGGGAATTCCCCTTCTATTCATCTTAAATTGCTAGTTAGAAAGGCAGCAGGGTGCTGATGAAGTCCTGAGCCAGACCCAGTGGTTGACATGAAATAATCGCTCAGGATAGTTCCTCTCCTATGCCTTCTTTCCACTGACACAGTCCAGCTAATGTATAGACACAGTTCTAGTAACTGGAGCTTTGAAAAGCACATATTTCTGCTTAGGTAAATTTGGGGATCAGATGACTTGGAAGGCCACTTTCGTTACTTCTGCCTGAAGAAAGAGACATGTGATTTTTATTAGATGGGAAAACATAAAATGGGGAATTTTCAGAACTCATTTTTCTGTTCAGATTTAAATTTAGCAATCAAATTGCTAAAAGGGGAACTAATTCTGACAATTTAGTTAGCTTTAAGATTTGAACTCTCTAGTTTGATCAAACGACAGAAAATCCAATTAGTAAGCTTGGTGATTTGGTCATGGCCTAAATTTAACGTGGAAAGCATTAAGCTTTAATAGGCTGCATATTTCAGCTTGAATTATCTATCTATATCTAATTATATTCAGGAACATTTACAGAGAATATTTACAGATATTTGTAAAAAATGTTTCCCTATGGCTCCAATGTAATTAATTGGCTTTGTGAAGAGACTGGTGATATTTGAGAATTTCGAAGACTCATGGGGATTTATAATATCTGAATAGGGACTAAATCAAAAGTTTTGGAACAGAGATTTGAAAATGCCAAAAAGAGATTTCATGGTTACTAGAGTGGTTAAATTGATTTATTTAAATAGAGCATTTAAGGTATTAATATGAAGATATGTCGACAGGAAATTTTTGTTCAGATGCAACTTTTGAAATCTTAAGGGTATTAACTTAGAGTAAAAGAACATCACAATGTGGGCTAATGAAAGAGTGTAATGAGGAGTCAGGTAGATGAATGTACTGGCTTTCAAAAGTACTGACAAAAATGTTCATGTGACTTATGGAAAATAATAGATATGATAATTTTGGCAGCAGGATGCCTAATTTTTTTGAACATAAATAGTTGTAGGAAGGCAAGCCACACCCAAGATAATGCAGAAATGATAAGCTAGAACATTTTGAAGGGTTGAGTCACTCGAGTGAATTTTTGTCAATGTGTGACAGGTGGCTTGTGCCTACTGTGGGCCAATGAGATTCACCTATGTTTCAAGAGGACTAGTTCAGAACCTTTTTATTATTTCTGGCTACATAACAATGGTAAATGTTCCTCCCTAGACAGATACCACATTCTCATTCTGGCCAGGGCTTATAGCATAACTGGACAGTGCACACCAGCCTTAGAACAGGCAGGAAAGGATCAGAGTCTACCTCCTTACCCATTCCTTGAAAAGAAAAGGAGAGGTCTGAATTAGGCTATTCATTGGCAAGAAGGTGTTGATTTTGGAGGTAGGATATGGGGGGAGTGTGTAGTAAAGGGAGCAGAAGCACAACTATTTAAATTTGTTCCAGGCCCAAAAGGAGGCTTTGAGTGAGTTAAGAAGTGATTTTGATTAGCAGAGCTTGTGATTTAACAATCATTTTGCTTTTCTGGGAAACTGTTCTCACACTCACATTGCTTGGGGATCCTGATTGGCTCATTCTATTAAAGTGGCAGGTATAAATAGCACCAAGAATGAATAAGATGAGGCAAGGCAGGTAGAGTGGTGGCAGAAGACTCCTGGAATCATGGTGACTGGGGCACAGTTTTCCTTGACTTTCTTTGTAAGACAGTAGAGGATTGGCAAATGAAAGAGAAATTCTTGGTGACATCATGTAGCCTGCATGCATACATGCTCAGTCATGTCAGACTCTGTGAGAGCCTATGGACCACAGCCTGCCAGGCTCCTCAATCCATGGGATTCTCCAGGCAAGAATACTGGAGTGGGTTGCTGTGCCCTCCTCCAGGGGATCTTCCCAACCCAGGGATCAAACCTGAGTCTTTCAGAAAGTCTCCTGCATTGGCAGGTGGGTTCTTTACTGCTAGTGCCACCTGGGAAGCCCATATTGTAGCCTAGTAGTAGTAGTAAAGTCACTCAGTCTTGTCCAACTCTTTTGTGACCCCGTGGACTGTAGCCTACCAGAGTTCTCCGTCCATGGGATTCTCCAGGCAAGAATACTGGAGTGGGCTACCATTTCCTTCTCCAGGGGATCTTCCTGACCCAGGGATCGAACCTGGGTCTCCTGCATTGGAGGCAGACACTTTAACTTCTGAGCCACCAGGGAAGCCCATATTGTAGCCTACTTACCCTAATTGGACCCATCAGCATCTAGTCAGGTAGCACTTTAGTTATGCAAAGTACAATATAACTTCACTCATGATAAAGTAACACAATGGTGACCATAGGTATAAACTCTTGTAAATCCTCAATTACCTTTCACATGTACATAACTGAAACAAAAGTCCCTGATTAAAACATAAATTTGATGTTAGTGTAAAAAAGAAATCATAGATGCATACATTTCTAGTCTCTTCTGTTCACTAATTACCTTTCCATTCATGTTTTTTTGTTTTTATTTATAAAAAATTAAGCATCTGAGGAGTGGAAGTATTAGTCAGTCATGTCTGACTCTTTGTGACCCCATGGACTGTAGCCCTCTAGGCTCCTCTGTCCATGGAATTCTCTAGGCAAGAATACTGGAGTGGGTTGCCATTTCCTTCTCCAGGATGTCTTCCTGACCCAGGGATTGAACCTGGGTCTCCTACATTGCGGGCAGACTCTTCACCTACTGAGCCACCAGGGAAGACCCTTTTAATTAAGCATCTACTATGTACTAAATACATAGTACTAAATGACTGTGTAGATCACAATAAACTGTGGAAAATTCTGAAAGAGATGAGAATACCAGACCACCTGACCTACTTCTTCAGAAACCTATATGCAGGTCAGGAAGTAACAGTTAGAACTGGACATGAAACAACAGACTGGTTCCAAATAGGAAAAGGAGTATGTCAAGGCTGTATATTGTCACCCTGCTTATTTAACTTATATGCAGACTACATCATGAGAAATGCTGGACTGGAAGAAGCACAAGCTGGAATCAAGATTGCCGGGAGAAATATCAATAACCTCAGATATACAGATGACATCACCATTATGGCAGAAAGTGAAGAGGAACTAAAAAGCATCTTGATGAAAGTGAAAGAGAAGAGTGAAAAAGTTGGCTTAAAGCTCAACATTCTGAAAACTAAGATCATGGCATCTGGTCCCATCACTTCATGGGAAATAGATGGGGAAACAGTGTCAGACTTTATTTTTTTGGGGCTCCGAAATCACTGCAGATGGTGACTGAAGCCATGAAATTAAAAGCCGCTTAGTCCTTGGAAGGAAAGTTATGACCAACCTAGATAGCATATTAAAAAGCAGAGACATTACTTTGCCAATAAAGGCCCATCTAGTCAAGGCTATGGTTTTTCCAGTGGTCTTGTATGGATGTGAGAGTTGGACTGTGAAGAAAGCTGATCACCGAAGAATTGATGCTTTTGAACTGTGGTGTTGGTGAAGACTCCTGAGAGTCCCTTGGACTGCAAGGAGATCCAACCAGTCCATCCTAAAGGAGATCAGTCCTGGGTTTTCATTGGAAGGACTGATGCTAAAGCTGAAACTCCAATACTTTGGCCACCTCATGCGAAGAGTTGACTCACTGGAAAAGACCCTGATGCTGGGAGGGATTGGGGGCAGGCGGAGAAGGGGACGACAGAGGATGAGATGGCTAAATGATATCACCGACTCGATGGACATGAGTTTGAGTGAACTCTGGGAGTTGTTGATGGACAGGGAGGCCTGGTGTGCTGCAATTCATGGGGTTGCAAAGAGTTGGACACGACTGAGCGACTGAACTGAACTGAACTGATGAGTAAATAATGTACTAACCAGTAGAGATGCAGAAATATCAATTAAAAAATCCCTGCCTTTGGGCCTTTACTGCATGATGAAAGACTCATACAAGTAAATCAGTATTCATAAGTCACTGTAATAAGGTTCTGTAATATAGTATAGTAAAAAGCAGAGACATTACTTTGCCAACAAATGTCTGTCTAGTCAAGGCTATGGTTTTTCCTGTGGTCATGTATGGATGTGAGAGTTGGACTGTGAAGAAAGCTGATCGCCAAAGAATTGATGCTTTTGAACTGTGGTGCTGGAGAAGACTCTTGAGAGTCCCTTGGATTGCAAGGAGATCCAACCAGTCCATTCTAAAGGAGATCAATCCTGGGTGCTCATTGGAAAGACTGATGCTAAAGCTGAAACTGCAATACTTTGGCCACCTCATGTGACGAGTTGACTTACTGGAAAAGACTCTGATGCTGGGAAAGGTTGGGGGCGGAAGGAGAAGGGGACGACCGAGAATGAGATGGCTGGATGGCATCACCGACTCTGTGGACATGAGTTTGAGTGAACTCTGGGAGTTGGTGATGGACAGGGAGGCCTGGCGTGCTGTGATTCATGGGGTCGCGGAGAGTCGGACACGACTGAGTGACTGAACTGAACTGAATGAGCATATACACAGAGTACTGAGGATACAGAAAAGGAGGAGGAAAAATACTTTTCCCTGTGCCCTTCTAGATTTTTGACTGAGACCCCCCTGAAATAAAGATTGTCAGGAGAAGAACAACAACGTTTAATAGCATATGTATTTCTTATATACATGGGAGATAGCCAGGAAAACGAACTCCCTGAAATGGCCCAAGCCATTGCAGTTAATACCATCTCCAGCTAAAAACAAAAGATGTTGGGGAGTAGGGGAGCCAGTCACAGCAGACTCTTGGGAAAAACTTGGTAAACAAGAGTAAGGTTGTCATGCAGATTTAGGTCATGACCTTCTCCATTGATAAGAATTTCCAGAGATTTAGTCATCCCACTCTTCTTTAAGGACAGAGGAGGAGACACCCCTACAAATGTAGATTTCACTTATAAATGTAAATGTCTCTTACAAAAGGATAACTTCTACTCAGTTTTCAGAGCTTCTCCAATGTCTACCGTTTCTTAAACAGTGTTAGTCTCTTAGTCGAATCTGACTCTTTGCAGCCCCATGGACTGTAACCCACTAGGTTTCTCTGTCCATGGAATTCTCCAGGCAAGATACAGGAGTGGGGTGCCATTTCCTCCTCCAGGGGATATTCCTGACCCAGGGATCAAACCCAGGTCTCCTGCATTGTAGGCAGATTTTTTACCACCTGAGCCAACAAGGAAGCCCATTTGTTAAACATAATCAGCCTAAAACAATCCTTAGGATAAAGAGACATATTTTAGGGTGGCAAGTTCTCCTCCCCTTCAAGGGTCAGGGAAATCATTTTGAAGGAGTTTATATTTGAGTTATGTTTTAAAGGAAAAGTTTAGAGTTAGCCAGCAGACAAGGGGGAAAAAAAGATTAGGAATGTGGGCTAATTCTAATCAGAGAGAACAGCATGAGTGAAAGTACAGATATGAAACAGTGCAATACATACAGGAAAGTGCAGGCAGTTCCATATGGCTAATGCATAGAGGGCACATGGAGAAGAGGCAAGAAGTGGAGCTAGCAGTGTTGGTAAGGACTGGTTCAGGAAGGGCCTGCACTCTAAATTACTGCTTTAGGTTTATTCTGAAACCTATGTGAAGTCATTGAAGAGAAGTGATATGATCAGATTTATATTTCAGTAATTTCAAGTACGAGTTCTATGGGAGAATGGATTCCCCAGGGCCAAACTACAGTCAGGTTTCACAAGGTTATCTTGTTTCTCTTATTGCCAAGATGGTGTCTTCACTGTTTCTTGTACTGCTTACATTTAAGATCTGGAATACTGGGACTTGGGTGAGGAAGAGAAGGATGGACCTTCACAATGACTCATACATCTTTGGCTTGAGAGACTGAGTGGGTATTGATGTCATTAATGGAGAGAGAAGTCAGAACTGGAGAAAGAGGAGTTCAATTTGACACATGTGGAATTCTCAGTGTCTTTAGATTATCCAAATAGAGATATCTAAGACACTTGGATATGTGGGTTTTGATCTTGAGAGAGAGGTATAGGTTGGATGCAACTCCTTACAGGTAAATTTTATGTAAGTGCATGGGAAAACAAGGGAAAGTGTATAATATGAGAGGAACATAGAGCTGACATCGGAATCCTGGGTAATGACAATATTTAATCAATGAACAAAAGCAGTGCTTTCAAAAGTGTTAAATGACAGCCATCTAGTACATTTGTAGGTGGTAGAGGAGCAAACTATGGAACTTCTCTCATCTGATGGCCTTGATTTTCTCAGCAAGTAGAAAGCAAAAGTTGCCTGTCAAGGCAATGCAAACAAAAATAGACTATAGTTTGAGGAGAGTAGCAACTCTTTGAAGTAGATATTGAGGGGAGTAGGAGAAGGTAATATTTAGGGACTTAAGCCTTATTGAGACTGAAGATCAGGAATTTGTAGGGTGATTTTATCCAGCAGTGTTCATTACCCTAGAGAAGTTGAGTGATTGGATTGATCCAGGGATGAGGTTTGGTGAACCAGCTATGAGAGAAGGACAAAGCAGCAAAAGAAATGAAAATATTTTTAAGAAAAGCAGTGACATGATGGGCCATAGGAACAAAAGTAGATCCAGAAAGGGGCTGATAGATGTGGAGAATATGAAAAAGTACCTGTTTTCCAAATCCATCTGTTTGACAAATAATGGCACATTTCTTGGAAATAAAGACAGAAACATCTGTACTGACATGAAGTTACGGTAAAACAAAGGAAACACAAAAACTAAACACTTGAGTCTTGAAATTGAGCATTTTTGAAGGTTTGTTGTTTTTCAGTTGCTCAGTCATGTCCAGCTCTTTGCGACCTCATGTACTGCAGCACAACCGACTTCCCTGTCCTTCACCATTTCCTGAATGTGCTCAAACTCATGTCCATTGAGTTGGTGGTGCCATCCAACTATCTCATCCTCTGTCGTTCCTGTCTCCTCCTGCCTTCAATCTTTCCTAGCATCAGAGTCTTTTCTAATGAGTGGCTCTTCACATCAGGTGGCCAAAGTATTGGAGCTTCAGCTTCAGCATCAGTCCTTCCAATGAATATTCAAGATTGATTTCATTTAGGATTGACTGGTTTGATCTCCTTGCAGTCTAAGGGACTCACAAGTCTTCTCCAAAGGTAGTATAGCTGAAATTTGGCCTCTGTATTCTGGTACTGAACTGAACCTTGGAGATAGAGTTTTGGGTGAAGTTGAAAAGAATAGCTTTATTGCTTTGCCAGGCAGGGGTGGGGGGCAAAGTAGGCTAATGCCCTCAAAACTATGTCTTCTGACCTGGAGGAGGTAGTGAGAAGTTTTATAGTAATGGTTCAAAGAGGGTGTGATGAGCTCGTGGATGTTCTTTTGATTGGTTGGTGGTGAGATAAGTGGGAGTCAGCATCATCAACTTTCTGGTTCCAATCAGTCAGGGTTCTATGTGCTTGTGGGCGGCATACAATTAACTTCTCCCACCTGCAGAATAGCTCAAAAATATTGTTATGTATGTCCCTTGAGGGGGAACCAGGATCTGCCCCAGGACTGCACTATTGTTTCTTGACTGCTCCTCCCTTGTCTCTGCATCCCCTCCCTTCCCTGATTAGCAACTGTTTGAACCTGCCCTTTGGAACTCAGGGAAGGTCATGGAGGTTGAAAGAAACCTGCTACCTGTAGTCAAGAAATGGGGGACACAGACTTTTGTGCTTGGAGCCCCCAGGGTCCTGCTCAGTTTCAGTAGGGCATTTCTGTTGCTGAAGAGTTGATTGCCAAAGTGAAGGTGGGATTTACTGAAGCTGAGCAAGTCCAGCAACTGTGAGACCAAGGAGTTAAAGTCATCCTGGTTAATGACAGAATTGAAGTGGGAAAGGAAATGATGAAACTCAAAGTCCTCCATTGAAGTGGAGAAGCTTGATTAAATTACAGTAAAGAAGGAATTCATAGGGCCGGGACTCCATCTTAGGCCTGTTCATGCTGATCATGCTCAGCCACCTTTCCAATGGGCTCTGAACTCTGTGTTTAGTGCCTATGAAAATGACAACAGAAGGATAAGACCCCCTCCAGACAGGGGAACCATGAAGATCATATCTAGGTTACTCATCGCCTAAGAGAAAACATACACTAATCACCCCTTCCTCCAGACAGGCCGTAAATTTTTCTGTATCTATTGGAGTGTAACCTCGGGCTTATTGATTATTGGCTAACTATTTGACTGTTTGAACACATGAGCACATAGCACATGGATTATGGGGTTACTGGGGTTGTATTTTCCTTGGTTTATGTAAGTCTCAAGGAATTTGGAGTGGTGGGTTCAGACACGTACACATGGGGTATAAAAGATTTTCACAAATGTTGGTTGGGGTCCTTGGCTAGGAGGAGACTCTGCCTTGGGCCTGCCGGTGTAATAAACTGCACTTCAATATCTGCATTGTCCTTCTGGATGAGTTTGTTTCCCGAAACGCGTGGCTACAACAACAGTAGCACAGAGGAACAGAGCAAGGAGTCACAAACACATATCCTTCAGAGGCCAGATGGTAAATGTCAGTGAGTTAAAGAAGGCAAATTTAGGAGAGGACATCCCATCTAAAGGAGGCAGCCACTACTCAGAAACAGGTGACAGTTGCCATTTGGGAAGATAGGTCTAAAATTGCTAGAAATTTCCATTTTTAAAGGAAAATTCCAATCTTTTACAAATATGAAATCTCCCATTTTAAAATATCAGCAACTAATTAAAAAAAATACTGTGAGGGCCAAAGCACATCTTCAGTGGGAATGCAGCCCATAAGCTGCCAGAATGCACCTCTAGGATAGAAAGCAGTATACCCAGATGGCCTGAGGCTCAAAGTAAGACCAACTTATTAACAACGGTGACTATCCCCTTCCTCCTCCCTGGGCTATGGCTGCTGCTGCTGCTAAGTCGCTTCAGTCGTGTCCGACTCTGTGTGACCCCATAGACGGCAGCCCACCAGGCTCCCCCATCCATGGGATTCTGCAGGCAAGAACACTGGAGTGGGTTGCCATTTCCTTCTCCAATGCATGAAAGTGAAAAGTGAAAGTGAAGTTGCTCAGTCTCGTCCGACTCTTAGCGACCCCATGGACTGCAACCTACCAGGCTCCTCCACCCATGGGATTTTCCAGGCAAAAGTACTGGAGTGGGTTGCCATTGCCTTCTCCGTGGGCTATGGCAGACATCACTAATTTGATCAGGTATACAGGGCCTCATGAAGCAGCTACCAATCGGTTGGATTTGGCATGCAAGATGAAACCTAATTTGCCATAACGTTTCTATCATTTTCAAGAAAGTTTCCGAGTCTTTGAACTTGCTTTGGTCTTTGTAAAAAGAACAGGCATGCTGTAATGTTTCAATCCAGTTTCACCCTCACAGGATTTTCAGGTGGACTTTCTTGTTGAATGTGTGCTTTGTATGTTTTCAGAAACCTCTTCACACCAGTAACTGTATGTTTAAAAAATTTCCAGTAATGTGCTCAGAGGTCCTGAGTGGGAACTAGTGTAATGTTAAAAGTTGAACAAATGAAACCTTTCATCTGTTCCCAGGTATATCTGGCTTCTGGTAGCTTTGCCATTAATAGTTGAGAGCCTGTTGCTGCCTGGAACAGTGAAGGGTTGTTAAACAGCTCTCTGCCCTTAGAAAGAGTGGGAGATGACTGGGAAGCTTCTAGACAGAGGCATGAATCGAAAATGCCAGGCATGTTTAGCTATATGGTTTATTAACTCATTTACTGAAGTGTGTGCTTGTATCTGTTAAATCTTTTTAAGTTTAGGCATTCTTGCTATGGAATGATTTTCTTTTGAGTATTTAAATACCTAAATACCTCATTCATATTTAAATACCCCCGTTAGCACATTTCTAGTTTCCTTTATAAGCAAAACATGCTCTTTCTTTGCAGGCACTGTTTTCAGCTCTTCAACCCCACGCTCTTCTCTTAGCCAGCTGTTTCCATTGCCTCTGCTGCAAGCCCCCAGGCCAGATTCCCGTGGCAGCAGGGGAAGAACAGCTGAAGCTGGAACAGTAAGCTTTCTTAGCTGCCAAAGTCCACTTGATTCTGACGCAGTGCGGCTGCATTCTCCATTTGAAATTTGTTCCCGTTCTGCTTTTGGTTTTCAGCATCTACCCTTATCCCATCACCCCCTAGTTTTCCCCCACCCAACCACTTCGCCCTTGGCCTCCCCTCTTTCCTTAGGATCCTGAAGTGGATTATTTGCTTGACCCCGTAGGGCTTCCAATTTGCCTGTTTTGCCTTGACTCACTGTTTGTCCAGATCATGCTCACACTTGTTCCTAAGAGACTGCTTGATCTGCTCGTGACCTGCCCTCCACCCATCCCTGACTCTGGCTCTGGATCCTGTTCTCTATCTCTGGCTGCCTGCCTGACACATTCTGCCGTGCTGCCTGGTGTGTCATGGATTTGCTGATTTTCTGTGGCACCTGAAACCGTATAAGCAGAAAAATCCATGATTTTTCTGTTTAACTGTGTTTCTCTCCAGTGTTTCTTGTTAGATATTACGATTAGTTTGCTCCTTGTCTTCCTTGGAGTTGAATTAATTTTCATTTGGCCTGAATTTTAAGATAATGTCAGCACCATGCCAAATATTATAGATATTATGAAATGTCAAAATGATTTGCTATTTCCATTTTTATTGTACAATTGAGAAAATAGAATAGTAATAATAATGATAATAATATAGCTAACATGATTAAGTTCTTGCTGTGCCCTAGACACTGTGTTATAGACTTTATTTGCATTATCTAATCTTTTCAATTGCAATTTAATGTGAGTTATAATGTTACCCACATTTTGCAGTTGAGGAAACTGAAGCACAGAGAAGTTTGCTAGTTTGTTCAAGGTTGCAAGGCTTAATTAGTACTGTTGCAGGAAGGGGGATCCCTTCCAGGGCCTGAAACTGGGCTCTTGTCTAACACTCGGAAATGAATTGTCCAAGGAGACACATGTGCTGACAAAGCAAGAGGTTTTATTGAGAAAGGGTGCCTGGGTGGAGAGCAGGAGGGTAAGGGAACCCAGGAGAACTGCTTTGTCACATGGCTTGCAGTCTCAGTTTTATGGTGATGGGATTAGTTTCCGGGTAGTCTTTAGCCAATCATTCTGACTCAGAGTCCTTCCTGGTGGTGCACGCGTTGTTCAGCCAAGATGGATGCCAGAGAGAAGGATTGTGGGAGGTGGTTGGACATGTGGTGTCTCCTTTTGACCTTTCCTGAACTCTTCCAGTTGGTGGAGGCTTATTAGTTCCGTTTTCCTTACCAGAACCTCCTGTCATAAAACAACTCATGCAAATGGTTACTGTGGTGCCTGGCCAGAGTAGGTGGTTTCAATCAGTGTGATTCCCCTAACAGTACCAGACCTGGAATTTGAATTAGTATCAGTTTTGTAAGGATCCCAAAGTCTGAGCCCCTGAACATCATTAAATACAATTCTTTCATAGGGATAATTTTGTTTCATTTATTTATTTTTTTTATTGGAGGATAATTGCTTTACAATGTTGTGCTGGTTTCTGCTGTACAACAATGTGAATCAGCTATAAGTATATATCTCCCCTCCTTCTCACCCCACCCCCCATCGTACCCTTCTAGGTTATCACACAGCACTGAACTGAGTTCCCTGTGCTATACAGCTGTTTCCCACTATCTATTTTATACATGGTAGTGATCTTGGTGAGGCAGCAGTACATGGTAGCATGAAGCAAGATGTAAATTCCCTGCCAAGGAGTTGAACCTGGGAAGCCTGGATGAAAACCAGGAATCCCAGCCACCAAACCAGCAAGGGCTAGAAGCTAGAAGCTAATTTTCCCTGCATCTTTGCCCCCAGTGAAAAATGCATTTATCATGGAGGTAGAAACTGTAAATGCAGGTACAAAGTTTATTATTAGGCACAGCACAACACGTGGGAGAGCACACAGAGAAGCAATTTGTTTAGTTGAGATAGAAGCAAGGCAGAGATCCACACCCAGAGATAAAGGGTGTGGGCATCCCCCCAATAAAGAGGAGCCCAGTAAAGAGGTGGTTAAGTCGTTTATATAGGTCAGTTCTTCCGGGCCTTTGTTTTTCTTCAGGCCAATTATCTGATTTCTTTTTCCACACCTGACAAACCCGGGGATCCTCCCCTGGGGTGCACACACACCCCTTGAAGTGAAGGCTTCTGGGGGGAGCAAAGTTCATTATGACCTGGTATTATCCCCTGACTTTTGACCCACAAGGAGCCCTTCTGCACATGTGTAGTGTCTCCCTTATCCCCAAAGAGGGAGGCGTGTAGATCTCTTAATCCCTTACTCCAACAAGATTTTGCTCCTCTTTGTCCTTGCCATGACTATTAAATTAAGGTGTTTACAAGAGGTAAACACTGGTTGTTTATGTTGTTTCTGTTGTTACTTCCACTTTGGGGAGCAAACAGGCTGATTGTAAATCCCTCAACTGGAGCCCACCTATCAAGAGAAGGAAAATGCAAATAGGAGGCTAGTTGTAAATAACCTGGAGCTCATCTATCTCCTACATCATTAGTGTATATAAGTCAGTGTTACTCTCTCAATTCATACCCCCTCTCCTTTCCCTGCTGTATTCACAAGTCTGTCCTCTACGTCCGTGCCTCTATTCCTGCCCTGAAAATTGTTTTATCAGTACCACTTTTTCTAGATTCCATATATATGCATTACCATATGATATTTGTTTTTCATTTTCTGACTTACTGGTTGGTGCAAACGTAATTACAGTTTCACACTGTGAATTTTAAATCGTTATAACTAGACTCAAACACATCTTTATTAATCAAAATAGGAAGTATTACAATCAACACATTTTTGCCAACAAGAAATAAGTTTGCTTATTCTTATAGCATAGAAATCCGTGCTTTGGAGTTTGACAAACTCTTGGAAAGCATTATCTGCCTCCTGCTGGTTTTAGAAGCATTTTCCCTCCTAAAAGTTGTTGAGATGCTTGAAGAGGTGGTTATCAGTTGGTGAGAGGACAGATGAATATGGCAAATGAGTTAAAACTTCATAGCCCAATTCCTTTAACTTTTGAAGCATTGGTTGTGTGACATGTGGTTGGGCATTAGTTGTGGAGAAGAATTGGCCCCTTTCTGTTGACCAATGCCGATTGTAGGCATTGCAGTTTTTGGTGCATCTCATCGATTTGCTGAGCATACTTCTCAGATGTAATGGTTTTGCTAGGATTTAGAAAGCTGTAGTGCGTCAGACTGGGAGCAGACCACCGAACAGTGACCATGAATTTTTTGGTGCAAGTTTGGCTTTAGGAAGTGTTTTGGAGCTTCTTCTCGGTCCAACCACTGAACTTGTCATTGCCAGTTTTTGTATAAAATCCACTTTTTGTCTCACATCACAATCCAGTTGAGAAATGGTGTGTTGTTGTATAGAATAAGAGAAGATGACACTTCAAAATGATGATTTTTTTTGATTTTCGGTCAGCTCATGAGGCACCCACTTATCAAATGTTTTTGTTTCCAATTTGCTTCAAATGCCAAATGACCACAGAATGGTCAACATTGAGTTCTTCAGCAAATTCTCCTGTAGTTGTAAGAGGATCAGTTTCGATGATTGCTCTCAATCGTTGTTGTCAACTTCCCGTGGCTAACCACTGTGCCCCTCCTCACCTTCAACACTCTTGTCTCCTTTGCAAAGCTTCTTGAACCACCAGTGCAATATACATTTGTTAGCAGTTCCTGGGCCAAATGCGGTGTTGATGTTGCAAGTTGCCTCCACTGCTATACAACCCATTTTGAACTCAAATAAGAAAATCTCTCAAAATTTTTTTTATCTAACATCATTTCCTGTGGCCACTACTGAGTTTTCCAAAGTTGCTGACATATTGAGTGCTGCAGTCAATGGGGTCGCAAAGAGTTGGACACGTCTTAGCTACGAAACAACAGCAACTAATGTCATTTCCAGAGTCTGAAATAAATATAAAATAAATGGTAAGTAATAAGTCATTAGCAAAAAACATAAAATGAGAAATGCACATTACAGTGATATATAACATATCCACATTTATTTAGAATGTATTCCAATATCAGGGGCTTCTCTGGTGGCTCAGCAGTAAAGTATCTACCTGCAATGCAGGAGACCCAGGTTTGATCCCTGAGTTGGGAAGATCCCCTGGAGAAGGGAATGGCAACCCATTCTAGTATTCTTGCCTAGAGAATTCCATCGACGGAGGAGCCTGGTGGGTTATAGTCCATGGGGTTGCAAAGAGTTGGACATGAAATAGCGACTAACACCTCACTTCATTCCAATATCAAATAGCAGATTTCAACAATGCAAAAACCAGTTACTTTTGCACCAGCCTAATACTTCACTCTGTATAATAGGCTCTAGATTCATGCAACTCACTAGAACTGACTAAATCTGTTCCTTTTTATATCCAAGTAATATTCCTTTGTATATATGTACTACATATTACTTATCCATTTACCTGTTGATGGACATCTAGGTTGCTTCCATGTCCTGTCTATTGTAAATAATGCTTCAATGAACACTGGGGATACATGTGTCTTTTCTTTTTTCACATGTATCTTTTTGAATTATG
The DNA here is from genome assembly GCF_049115385.1 of Moschus berezovskii. Taxonomy (NCBI): domain Eukaryota; kingdom Metazoa; phylum Chordata; class Mammalia; order Artiodactyla; family Moschidae; genus Moschus; species Moschus berezovskii. The sequence continues at coordinate 106,568,634 of NC_142488.1, forward strand.
GTTTTCTCAAGGTATAATTTTGTTTTAAATCTTTTCTTTGCTTCTATTAATACTTTTCCCCAGAATTTGAGACTGTACCTCTTTCACCTTATCATGTGGTCATATTTCAATATACTGTCTCTTCTTACTAAAATAATATATTCTTGAAAATGTATTGTAAACTAGAGGAGGTTGTACTAGAAGTTAAGACATTAAGATCTGGAACCAAAATGCCTGGGATCATGTGCCAGTTCTGCCACTTAATAACCCAAGTGACTTTGAGAAAATTAGTTGTCTCTTTATGTCTCATTTTCCTTATCTATATAACTCATAATAGCATTTCATATATTTTGTGGTCATGAGGATTAAATGAAATCATACTCATAAAGTACTTACAGTAGTGCCTGCATATAGTAAGTGCTCAAAAATAACCTGAGATATAATTTATAGATAACTTAAAATTTTCAGGTTACAGTTATAGCTGGAATATTTTTCCTTTGTTTCCATTCATTTACCTATCCATCCATACATGTATTCATCCATCCTTATATCGCTGATTCATTTTACAAACTCATGTTTGGTACTCTGAGCAAGGTTTTCCTCCCTTCAGAAAATCAAGCTATGTAAAAATCTTCAGGGGTTCACTTCTTTTGGTGGAACTCCTGCTTGTGCTAGAACACTTTTATTAATTTCTGGAAGAAGATTGGGGCTTTGCACAGACCAAATGGCAGTATAGGACATTCAGATTATCAACGAGTACACGGAACACCATTTTCCACTTGCCACCTTTCTAGATACTGGCAAAGTTATAGACACTTCAGAGATCTAATTTTATGAAGACCAATAAGAATGCTATACCAGAGGTAAGAAATCACCTGAAGTGCTATCATTCTCAAATAGTAGCTTCATTATAATCTAGATGATATTGAAAGAAGATGATCTTACCATGGAATGGTAATGGTTCTTATGAACAGTTGGTATCTATATATTAGTGAAGGACCTTGGGAAATCAGGCCTGTGGAATAGACCTATTGGCAAATATGTTGGTTCTGGCATCAGACTGATTTTGTGGTCATACATGCAATTCAGAGAAATTCTTTAACCTTCATATATGAGAATATATCACCAAGATCCCAGGAGCCCTGGCCTAAAGATGGCTAGAATCTTTGTGTTTGCTGGGAGATATTCTTTGTAGTGGTTACAGATTTCTAATATGAATGGAGAGCGAGTTTTTCAGGAAATAATTGTGAGTCTCTGGCCAAAAGAGGCAGAGAACTAAGAAGAAATATAGGCAATTTGCAGTGGATAGCTGCAGCTTCTTTAAAATATCACCAAATCGAACTCTATTAATATATTCTCATGGGACTAGTTTCTGCTGACTTTCTTAGTAAATGTCTAATAATCCTAGTTTGGATGTGCTGGATTAGTACTTGTTTCACAAAGTTGCCAGATATCCCTGTGGCTACTATCATCTCAGTCTGAAAAAACTCTATTAGGATATGTAACACAATACTTGTTGCAAAACATTGCACTTGTAGAAGAGTACCACTGATGAAGAGTCACCCCATACTTATTGTTGCACCTACTGTTCCCTCTGCCTATGGTATACTTCCTCTACTCTTTTCTTAGTTAACTTCTATTTATCTTTCAAATTTCAGTTCAGTTTTCCCTCAAATAAATCATCCCTGACATTTATTGAAAGCTTACTTATGAGCTGGGAAGTAAGCTAATCAGATATATAATATCTCATTATTTTATGTACACCAAAGAGACATTTGCTGAGAGAAATTAAATAACTTGCCAAAGGTCACATAGCAAATAAGTTGTAGAGTTTGGTCTCTATCATAGGTTCATTCCATGCTACAGCCCACATTTTCCTTTTTTTCTTTTTTTTAAAACACAACGCCAAATTGTACTGAAGCCAATTATGCTCATGATTTTACTACAGCATGTGGATGGAATTCTTTAGGTCAGGAGCCCAGTGATAGGAATTAGCAACAGCTACTGTGAACTGGGTGATCAAAGAATTGTGGCTACAAATCTTGCCTTCTTCCGGATAAGCGTAAGTCTAAAGCGTTGATTTAGGCTAGGATGCAGTGATTTTGGAGTTTCTAAGCTGGGTGGCAGTGAGTAATGACTTGCCCATGAGCAATTACAAAAGAAAGCATCTTGTGCCTCCTGGAGAAATTAAAACGAAAACCAGACAGATCAACCGATGTGTATGTCAATGCATAGAAGTGAGAAAGAAAAGGTGGATGCAGATGTTCATTCTTTTCTTTTTTCAGCAAGTATTTATTGCATTGTTCTAATTGTTGAGGATACAGACGTTTATGATACAGATGTATTACTTCCCTTATGGAACATACATTTTAGTGAGACAGTAGGATAGAAACTGAGGAAATAATAAAAAATTTGAAGTTTGAAAACTGTAGAGGAAATCCCTGAGCTATAACAACATGATTACAGTAGCTTTCTGTAGCTTTGACCATTGTTTGAGAAGGAAGACTGGTAAGAGTTTATGATTTTTGCAGTAATAATCATCAGTTCAGTTCAGTTCAGTTCAGTCACTCAGTCGTGTCCAACTCTCTGCGACCCCATGAATCACAGCACGCCAGGTCTCCCTGTCCATCACCAACTCCCGGAGTTCACTCAAACTCATGTCCATAGAGTCGGTGATGCCATCCAGCCATCTCATTCTCTGTCGTCCCCTTCTCCTTCAGCCCCCAATCCTGCCCAGCATCAGAGTCTTTTCCAGTGAGTCAACTCGTCGCATGAGGTGGCCATTGTATTGCAGTTTCAGCTTTAGCATCAGTCCCTCCAATGAACACCCAGGATTGATCTCCTCTAGGATGGACTGGTTGGATCTCCTTGCAGTACATACTTACCATTTATTAAGGTCTATTATATAACAGGCATTGTTCTAGATACCTCATATGTATTATCTACCTGTGAGATAGTGTTATACCCATTTCATAGATAAATTGACTGTAGCGTAGACTGATTGAATAGTGGCCTGAGATCCAATTACTTCAAATGGCAGCCCTGGGATTCACACATGGATTTTTGATTAAAAAATCAGATTCTTTCAGAGATTATGTGCTAAATTTTCCAAACATAGAAAGAAAGAAATCCCAATGCAAATGAAAAGATGTTGAACATTGTTAGTCATCAAGGAAATGAAAATTAAAACTGTAATGAGATAATACTTCACACTCATTAGAATTATAAAAGTTAAAAATTTGACCATATCAAGTGTTGTCTGGGATATAGAGCAATTGGGATACTCTTCCTCTTCTGGTGGAAATGTGCAATGAAACAAACACTTTGTAAAATAGTTTAGCAATTTTTTATTTAAAATAAAATCAAACATATAGGTACCATGTGACTGAGCAATTCTATTCCTAGTTATTTACCCAAAAGAAGTGAAGACACATATATACGTAAAGATTTGTGTGCAAATGTTGATAGCAGTTTTTTTTCATAATAGCCTTAAACCGGAAACAACCCAAATTTCTATCAATAGGTAAATGGATAAACAAAGCATTGCACAGCTGTAAATGGAATACCCTGAAGCAAGGAAGAAATGAACTATCAGTCATGCAGCAATATGGATGAAAAACATCATAATAAGCAAAAGGAGCCAACGTCAAAAAAAGCACGCACTATGTGATTTCACTTACATGAAAGTCTAGAATTATGAAAATGAATTATGTTTATAGAAATAAAATTAATGTCTGCTTATGTGGGTGGGATTGACTGCAAGAGACATGATCATGAAAGAGTTTTCTTGGGTGATGGAAATGTTTTATATCCTGATTGAGGTGGTGATTACACAGATGTATACACTTGTCAAAACTCATCAAACTGTATATTTAAAATATGTATTTTATTGTCTGTGAATAATACCTCAACAGGGTTGTTTAAAAATTCTAATTCAGAATGATACATGCAATAGGAGCACATGGGGATACAATGTAGAGCTACCTAACTCAAGGTTGGAGAGAAGAGGGGAGGGAGAAAAAGATAGAGACAGAGAGAGAGAGAGGCAGAGACAGAGAGTGTTTTCATGAAAAATGATTTCCAGATTGACTTAATAAACAATATGAATTAATTAGTTGAAGCTCTGGGGAAAAGGCATTTGTAACTGAGAAAATAGTTTGTTCAAATTTCAAAACATGAGAGATATTGTTACTGAACTCAGGTTCAGCTGCTTGTTGGTCAAAAAGCAAATAGTCAGGAGACAAGTGTTGGTAGAAAGGAAAGTTGCTTTAATCAGAAAGCCAGCAATCTGAGTAGAAAGTGGGCTCTTGTCCCAAAACTAGCTCTGAAGATTCTGCTCAGTCATTACAATTTTTATTTTATTTATTTTTGGCTGTGCTGGGTCTTCATTACTGCACGAGGGCTTTCTCTAGTTGTGGCGAGATGGGGGTACTCTTTGTTGTGGTGCACGAGCTTCTCATTGTGGTGGCGCAAGGACTCTAGAGCTTGAGGACTCAGCAGTTGTGGCACTCAGGCTTAGTTGCCACATGGCATGTGGAATCTTCCTGGGCCAGCGATCGAACCAGTGTTTCCTGCATTGGCAAGTAGATTCTTAACCACTGGACCACCAGGGAAGCCCCATGGCAGTTCTTAAAGGTAAAAAAGGGGGAATTAATTTCAGTTAATCATTGAAGCAGAATGTTAGATTCTGTGTCATTTTTTATTTTGTGCAGGCTGGTTGATTCCTCATAATCATTCTTCATATGTTATCTCATCTGCATGGTAAAATTAAAAGCAGAAGTTGAAAGGGCATGATAAAAGGAATAAAGTTACCTCTGATGGGACTTTTAGTAATTGTAATCTAGAATTTAAGAACAGGGATGAAAGTTATAATTGTTACAAGCACATTGATTTAAAGTAACATCTGCATTTATACAAAGAAACATCTGCTTTACCCCTAAAATATGTTTATAATTCCATTGATAGAAACATGGAGCACTCTGACAGAAAAGTATCCAGTTGGCTTGAGAGAAAATAAATGACCGTGGGAGGAATATACTCAGGATGACCCTCTCTTCTTTAGAAAGGAGACCTAGGACTATGCAAAGGAAGACCTTCTGACTTGCCAAAGTAAAATTTCAGGCAAAAGTTTGCTTACAAGATGGGACAATTCAACCTTATCAGTATCTGATTTTTATTTGTTTGACCTTCAGTTAAAAAATGAGACTAAGCATACTTAAAAATACAAAAAATTTCAAGCCTCTAAATAAGTCTGACAACTACATGTACACTTTTCGACAAGCCTTTGGTTCAAAAGATAGGAAAACCATAAAAGCAATACAAAATACATCTCTCTGACTTTACTATCTTCTGAATTCACCATTTTAGTAGATTTATGGAGTTCTGAACTTTTATATGACTAAATTGTTTTGATGTCTTTATTTTAGTGGCCTAATTTTAGCCTCATGAATCACAGCACGCCAGGCCTCCCTGTCCATCACCAGCTCCCGGAGCTCTGTGATTCATGGGGTCACGGAGAGTCGGACACGACTGAGCGACTGAACTGAACTGAACTGAACTGATAGTCTGGTTGTAGAGTCTTACTTTCCAATCATAGATATATATTTGGCGAGTGGTAACATGAGTTTGAGTGAACTCCGGGAGTTGGTGATGGACAGGGAGGCCTGGCGTGCTGTGATTCATGGGGTCGCGGAGAGTCAGACACGACTGAACGACTGAACTGAACTGAACTGAACTGAATTTTAGCCTAAATCCTACTTAACTTCTGTAGTTTTTGACAGTTGACCACTCTTCTCTTGAAATTCTTCTTTGTCCTTTCTGACACTGTTTTCTCTTATATATCTCCCTATGTTTCAGGATCTCATCCTTAATCTCTTTTTCAGATGTTCCAAGATTCTACAATTCTACTAGGTTTTAACTGAGGCCTCTTACACACTAAGGTTGTGTTTAAAGTCTGTATGATCCTGCCTGCCACTTAACAGTGAGGAAAATCCAGAATTTTACAACTTCCCATTTGAATGCTTTTCAGAGTTGACAGTATAGCCTCATTAGGTTTTTGACAGCCTTTTTCCTGTTAAAACTTACAACTTGAATGAGTCAGCCCCATCTTGAATTCCATTCTTACTAGTCATCATTGTCCCAAATGCAAAAATCTAGGTCTTTTTCACTATGCTGTGCTTCTTACCTTCACTCTACTTTTCATAGCTGACCTCACTCCAATATTTTTTAATTTGCCCTCTGAAATCCTTATTCCATGATAAATGAGACCCTTACATGGTAAACCTCTTCACAGAATGCTGCCCTCAACTCTTGCCCTTAAATCCTCTGAAGAAACTTCCAACAATAGTTGTCTGTAAGTAATAGCACATGGGAGTGGGGGAAGAAAAATGGGAGAAAATATAATTTGACAACTTCAGAGTGCTTATTAGGTGTCAGCCAGGTCTTGAAGATTGATTTATTCCTACATTCCCAATGCAGTGTGGTTTTAGCTTGAAAACATTCTGCATTTATATATAGTTTACCAACTAACTTTTAAGGGGTCATCCCAGGTGGCACTAGTGGTAAAGAATCCACCTGCCAAAGTAGGCAATGCATGAGACACAGGTCTGATCCTTGGATTGTGAAGAACCCCTGGAGTAGGAAATGGCAGGCTACATTCCATGGGGTCACAGAGTCAAACATGACTGAACACACACCTAACTTTATAGAATGTGGACTTTTTTTTACAATAATGATTTTGTTCTTTACGTATTGTTCATAACCTAATTTTTCACTTAATAATATGAGAGGAATATTTTTCAATGACATTAAATATTTTCCACAACTGACATAGGGAGCTCAAATCTGGTGCTCTGTGACAACCTAGAGGGGTAGAATGGAGTGGGAGGTGGGAGGGAGGTTCAAGAGGGAGGGGACATATGTATACTTATGGCTGTTTCATGTTGATATATAGCAGAAACAAACACGATATTGTAAAGCAATTATCATCCAATTAAAAATTAATAAATTAAAAAATTTTCTTGACATTTATCAAGAAGACCATAATTAATTTAATCAATATTATATTGTTAGAACTTAATTTTCTAAATTTCTCTGTTATAAAATATACTGTGACAATCAACTTTGGACCTAAATCATCATGGTCTTAAATTCTGATTAGAATACATTCCTAGATGTTGAATTGTTGTATCAGTTGGCTCAAAAAGTATGAACATTTTCAAGACTTTTGTTTTGGTTCTTCTTTGTGAACCTGATTTTTAGAACTGACGTTTGTTTTCTTTGGAAAGTTGATACATGTTCATTGTGTACAATTTAGAAAACACAGAGTAAACAGAATAAAATAAAATTAATATCTAATTCTAAAGATAATAAGTATTAACAAATATGTGTTTTTTCTCTTCCTCTCTTAAATAAAATTGGGATAATATGCATACTATTTAATACCCTAATTTTTCACTGAATACATCATAAATATTTTTACATGTCATTAAAAAGTCTTCAGAAACATTGTTTTCTAATGACTACATATTGCTACATCATATAAGTGTACTATATTTAATCTATAATTTTAGATACTTGGTGGTTTCTAAATTTTATGATTATAAATAATACTATAATAAATATCTGGATACATATATCTTTGTGCTGTGCTGTAAGTAGTCATTCAGTTGTGTCTGACTCTTTGCGAGCCCATGGACCGTAGCCCGCGAGGCTCCTCTATCCATGGGGATATTCCAGGCAATAATACCGTAGTGTGTTGCCATGCCCTCCTGCAGGGGATCTTCACAACCCAGGGATGAAGCCCATGTCTCCCGAACTGCAGGCAGATTCCTTACCATCTGAGCCACCAGGGAAGCCCACATATATCTTTGTACAAGTTTATAATTCTATCCTTAGAGTAATTCCAGAAATGTAATTGATGGGTCAAGTTATGTGATTATTATAACTGATATAATTAGAAAAGAAAAATTGTATTAATTTCCATTCCCCCAGCAAGGTATTAAAGTATCTGTATATCCCTCACCCTTGCAAGTTTATATATTATACTTTTAAAGCATGTTAATTTTGTAAGCTGAAATACTGGTATTACTTCGAATTTATTTGACTTCAGTCTTTCACCTTTGACTATCACATAAGCTGGCTTCCCAGGTGGCGCTAATGCTAAAGAACTCACCTGCCAATGCAGGAGATCTAGTGGTGCAGGTTCCCTGGAGGAGGGCAGGACAACCCACTCCAGTATTCTTGCCTAGAGAATCCCATGGACAGAGGAGCCTGGTGGGCTCCAGTTTATAGGGTCGAAAAGAGTTGGACATGACTGATGAGACCTAGCATGCATGTATGATATAAACTGTGGTTTTTCACAGATACCCTTTATAAGGTTTAGGAAATTCCCTTCTATTTCTAATTCTGTGAATGTTTTTATCATAAAAGGTGTTGGATTTTTGTTAAAATTTTTTAAATTTATTGGTCAATGTATAACTTTTTAATATTAAAATTAATTTTTAATCATACATGTAATGCAAAATTCAAACATTAAAGGTAAGGTTAAAGTCCCTTTGACATCATCCTAAAATTTGAGCCTATTCTCCCTCCCTAGAGATGACTACATTTATGAATTTGATGATGATCCTTCCAAATATTTATAGATAAACCCATAGAAAATCTGCAGTATTATATGTTAATCTGTGTACACATGAATGGTATCTATATCTCTATATTTATACCAATAACCTCTATTTCTCTCAATTATGTCTTTTATATATATTTCTATGTTAGAAATCCTTATTCTTCTTAAGCCCTATATGTTATATATGTATATTCTAACTCACAAATTTATAATTATGATTCAGGAAGCATAAGAAAGAAAATAAATGAATAAAGCACTCAACTCATGATGTCAGAACAAAAATGTATGGGATGTAGAAATGCATGTAGATGAAAAGGATGTTAAAATAAAAGAAAACATAAGTGTTATAAGATTAATTAAAAAAAAATCCAAAATCATTTTCATGGAATCACACACACATATTCATACAGACAAAATTTAAGCAGATCAACTCAAAAATTAAACAAACTAGTAAGATTAGGAATTATTCATTTCAGTTCAGTCACTCAGTTGTCTCCGACTCTTTGCAAGACCCATGGACTGTAGCACACCAGGTTTCCCGGTCCATCACCAACTCCCAGAGCTTGCTCAAACTAGTCCAGTCTATTGAGTCGGTGATGCCATCCAACCATCTCATCCTCTGTTGTCCCCTTCTCCTCCTGCTTTCAGTCTTTCCCAGCATCAGGGTCTTTTCCAGTGAGTCAGCTCTTCGTATCAGGTGGCCAAAGTGTTGAAGCTTGAGCTTCAGCATAAGTCCTTCAAATGAATATTCAGGATTGATTTCCTTTAGATTTGACTGGTTTGATGTCCTTGCAGTCTAAGGTACTCTCAAGAGTCTTCTACAATACCACCGTTAAAAAGCATCAATTCTTCAGCGCTCAGCTTTCTTTATGGTCCAACCCTCACATCCATACATGACTACTGGAAAAACCATCAGTTCATTTCAGTTCAGTCGCTCAGTCGTGTCCGACTCTCTGCGACCCCATGAATCACAGCACGCCAGGCCTCCCGGTCCATCACCAACTCCCGGAGTACACTCAAACTCATGTCCACAGAGTTGGTGATGCCATCCAGCCATCTCATTCTCCGTCGTCCCCTTCTTCTCCCGCCCCCAACCTTTCCCAGCATCAGAGTCTTTTCCAGTGAGTCAACTCGTTGCATGAGGTGGCCAAAGTATTGCAGCTTCAGCTTTAACATCAGTCCCTCCAATGAACATCCAGGATTGATCTCCTCTAGAATGGACTGGTTGGATCTCCTTGCAGTATAAGGGACTCTCAAGAGTCTTCTCCAACACCACAGTTCAAAAGCATCGATTCTTCGTCGATCAGCTTTCTTCACAGTCCAACTCTCACATCCATACATGACCATGGGAAAAACCATTGCCTTGACTAGACGGACCTTGGTTGGCAAAGTAATGTCTCTGCTTTTTAATATACTATCAAGGTTGGTCATAACTTTCCTTCCAAGGAGCAAGCGTCTTTTAATTTCATGGCTGCAATCAGCATCTGCAGTTATTTTGGAGCCCCAAAAAATAAAGTCTGACACTGTTTCCACTGTTTTTCCATCTATTTCACATGAAGTGATGGGACCAGATGCCATGATCTTTGTTTTCTGAATGTTGAGCTTCAAGCCAACCTTTTCACTCTCCTCTTTCACTTTCATCAAGAGGCTTTTGAGTTCCTCTTCACTTTCTGCCATAAGGGTAGTGTCATCTGTATATCTGAGGTTATTGATATTTCTCCCAGCAATCTTGATTCCAGCTTGTGCTTCTTCCAGCCCAGCGTTCCTCATGATGTACTCTGCATAGAAGTTAAGTAAGCAAGGTGACAATATACAACCTTGATGTACACCTTTTCCTATTTGGAACCAGTCTGTTGTTCCATGTCCAGTTCTAACTGTTGCTTCCTGACCTGCATACAGGTTTCTCAAGAGGCAGGTCAGGTGGTCTGGGATTCCCATCTCTTTCAGAATGTTCCACAGTTTATTGTGATCGACACAGTGAAAGGCTTTGGCATAGTCAATGAAGCAGAAATAGATGTTTTTCTGAAACTCTCTTGCTTTCTCCATGATCCAGCGGATGTTGGCAATTTGATCTGTGGTGCCTCTGCCTTTTCTAAAACCTGCTTGAACATCTGGGAGTTCACGGTTTACATACTGCTGAAGCCTGGCTTGGAGAATTTTGAGCATGACTTTACTAGCGTGTGAGATGAGTGCAATTGTGCGGTAGTTTGAGCATTCTTTGGCATTGCCTTTCTTTGGGATTGGAATGAAGACTGACCTTTTCCAGTCCTGTGGCCACTGCTGAGTTTTCCAAATCTGCTGGCATATTGAGTGCAGCACTTTCACAGCATCATCTTTCAAGACTTGAAATAGCTCAACTGGAATTCCATCACCTCCACTAGCTTTGTTATTAGTGATGCTTTCTAAGGCCCACTTGACTTCACATTCCAAGATGTCTGGCTCTAGGTCAGTGATCACGTTATCGTGACTATCTTGGTCGTGAAGATCTTTTTTGTACAGTTCTTCTGTGTATTCCTGCCACCTCTTCTTAATATCTTCTGCTTCTGTTAGATCCATACCATTTATGTCCTTTATCGAGCCCATCTTTGCATGAAAAGTTCCCTTGGAATCTCTAATTTTCTTGAAGAGGTCTCTTGTTTTTCCTATTCTTTTGTTTTCCTCTATTTCTTTGCATTGATCACTGAGGAAGTCTTTCTTATCTCTCCTTGCTATTCTTTGGAACTCTGCATTCAGATGCTTATATCTTTCCTTTTCTCCTTTGCTTTTTGCCTCTCTTGTTTTCACAGCTATTTGTAAGGCCTCCTCAGACAGCCATTTCCCTCTTTTGCATTTCTTTTCCGTGGGGATGGTCTTGGTCCCTGTCTCCTGTACAATGTCACGAACCTCCGTCCAGAGTTCATCAGGCACTCTATCAATCAGATCTAGTCCCTTAAATCTATTTCTCACTTCCACTGTATAATCATAAGGGATTTGATTGAGGTCATATCTGAATGGTCTAGTGGTTTTCCCTACTTTCTTCAATTTAAGTCTGAATTTGGCAATAAGGAGTTCATGATCTGAGCCACAGTCAGCTCCTGGTCTTGTTTTCGCTAACTGTATACAGCTTCTCCATCTTTGGTTGCAAAGAATATAATCAATCTGATTTCGGTGTTGACCATCTGGTGATGTCCATGTGTAGAGTCTTCCCTTGTGTTTTTGGAAGAGGGTGTTTGCTAGGACCAGTGCATTCTCTTGACAAAACTCTATTAGCCTTTGCCCTGCTTCATTCCGTGCTCCAAGTCCAAATTTGCCCGTTACTCCAGGTGTTTCTTGACTTCCTACTTTTGCATTCCAGTCCCCTATAATGAAAAGGACATCTTTTTTGGGTGTTAGTTCTAAAAGGTCTTGTAGATCTTCATAGAACCGATTAACTTCTGCTTCTTCAGCATTACTGGTTGGGGCATAGGCCTGGATTACTGTAATATTGAATGGTTTGCCTTGGAAACGAACAGAAATCATTCTGTCATTTTTAAGATTGCATCCAAGTACTGCATTTCGGACTCTTGAAACCATACCTTTGGCTATATAGACCTTTGTCAGTAAAGTAGTATCTCTGTTTTTTAATATTCTGTTTAGTTTGGTCATAGCTTTTCTTCCAAGGAGCAAGCATCTTAATTTCATGGCTGCAGTCACCATCTGCAGTGATTTTGGAGCCCAAGAAAATAAAGTCTGTCATTGTTTCCATTGTTTCTTTTTTTTTTTTTTTTGAATTTAACACCTTTTTTATTTGTTTTTTTTTCTATTTTTTTTTCTTGTTTTAATTTTATTTATTTATTTATTTTTTTGCATTACAATAGTTTAATATGAACAATCAGAACTAATTAACAGTATAACAATATTTTACAACTGAAATAATTAAAATAAACTATAAAATTACTACATAAAACAGGTCTGATCTAGCTTATTTACTTTCTATAATCTCTTCAGTGCTGCAAAACCATTTATTTCTTTTTTTTTTTTTCATGTTTTAATAAACACTTCGTCTTTTTGTATTGCTTTTTTTTTTCATCACAATAATAGAAATATAACATCATATATCACTGTAAAACACATTTCCACATAAATGCTGATAAGCACAAAATATTTTTCATCATTTACATTTTAACTGTAATAATATATGGCAGAATTAAAGCTGCATCCATCATGTGTCTAACTCACCTTGCTGTAATGAATTTTTAAATGTAATGGTTTCTGTCGCAAAGTAAAATCGTACATAATGTCTAGTGACACAGTACGCTGGTGGATGGGTGGATTTGGAAAATGGAAATGCAACTTCATTTTTAATTAGATTTATAAACTTCACCACCTCCACCTCCAGCCAGCTTCCCAACCCTCCCTCCCACCACCATTATTTATTTATTTTTTTAAAATGAGGCTTTTAATTAATGTTTGACAGAGCTGATTCAGGTTGAATAGACTAAATTTCTTTAAACAAACTGACTTATACTCCAGAGTCCTTTAAAAACTTAATAGCATTTATACATTGAAGGTATTTGATTTTCTTGTAACTAGCACTTCAAATGCAACAAGCATTTGAAGCAACAAGCATTTGACCCAACAAGTAAAACTTTCTACAGTTCATAACTTTTATAAATAAAATAAATTAAATGTACAGTGAATAAGTTCTCTGAAATATTTCAATATTTCTGCAGGTTTAGTAACATCGTAAAATACATTTCAACTAAAATTCACAAATCTAAAAATCTGTTAGGCATTTTTAGGCGTTTTAAGTTGGAAATGAAGACCAATGTTACATCGTAATATGCCAATTACAAATAGTACTTCAAATAGCAAATACTACAGTTTGTCCCAAACTTTAAAAACTATTCATGAACTCAACACTGAACTATTGATGGCTATGAGAATTGTTTCCTAGCCTTTTTGAAAATTTCAACCCATTTACGTTTAAGGTAATTATTGATAAGTACGATCCCGTAGCCATTTTCTTTATTACTTTGGGTTCAAGTTTATACACTCTTTCTGTGTATCCTGTCTAGAGAAGATCCTTTAGTATTTGTTGGAGAGCTGGTTTGGTGATGCTGAATTCCCTCAGCTTTTGCTTGTCTGTAAAGCTTTTGATTTCTCCTTCATATTTGAATGAGATCCTTGCTGGGTATAGTAATCTGGGCTGTAGGGTATTTTCTTTCATCACTTTAAGTATGTCTTGCCACTCCCTTCTGGCCTGAAGAGTTTCTGTTGAAAGATCAGCTGTTATCCTTATGGGAATCCCCTTATGTGTTATTTGCTGCTTTTCCCTTGCTGCTTTTAATATTTGTTCTTTGTGTTTGATCTTTGTTAATTTGATTAATATGTGTCTTGGAGTATTTCGCCTTGGGTTTATCCTGTTGAGGACTCTCTGGGTTTCTTGGACTTGGGTGATTATTTCTTTCCCTATTTTAGGGAAGTTTTCAACTATTATCTCCTCAAGTATTCTCTCATGGTCTTTCTTTTTGTCTTCTTCTTCTGGGACTCCTATGATTCGAATGTTGGAGCGTTTAACATTGTCCCAGAGGTCTCTAATATTGTCCTCATTTCTTTTAATTCGTTTTTCTTTTTTCCTCTCTGTTTCATTTATTTCTACAATTTTATCTTCTAGTTCGCTAATCCTGTCTTCTGCCTCTGTTATTCTATTGTTTGTTCCCTCCAGAGTGTTTCTGATCTCATCTATTGCATTATTCATTGTATATTGACTCTTTTTTATTTCTTCTAAGTCCTTATTAAATCTTTCTTCCATCTTCTCAATCCTTTTCTCCAGGTTATTTATCTGTAACTCCATTTTGCTTTCAAGATTTTGAATCATTTTCACCATCAAAATTTGAAATTCTTTATCAGGTAGATTCCCTATATCTTCTTCTTTTGTTTGTGTTGCTGGGCAATTATCTTGTTCCTTTACTTGCTGGGTATTTCTCTGCCTCTTCATCTTGCTTATATTGCTTTGCTTGGGGTGGCCTTTCCCTCTTCTTGCAGTTTGTGGAGTTCTCTTTATTATGTAGTTTCTTCGCTGTGTGTGGGGTTGGACGGGTGACTTGTCCGGGTTCCCTGGTTAGGGAGGCATGTGTCAGTGTTCTGGTGGGTGGAGCTTGATTTCTTCTCTTTCCTTTAGAAGACAATGGCTGCTTTTCTGGGAGCCTGATGTCCTCTGCCAGTATTCAGAAGTTGTTTTGTGGACTTTAATCCGCATTCAAATGTTCTTTTGATGAATTTGTGGGGAAGAAAGTGGTCTCGCCGTCTTATCCCTCCGCCATCTTGTTCCTTCCTCCCCAGAACACTGGATTCTTATATTCCACTTGATCGTGGAGTACCTCTTCCCAGCTGCTCCAGCAAGGCGCAGCCGCTGTACCTTACCTCGGACGAGGGGTATCTCCTCAAGGCCGCGCCTCCTGCTTTGAATGTGGATCAGCTCCTCTCGGCCCTCCGGTGCCCAAGCAGCCACCGCCTCCTGGACGTGGTACAGCTCCTCTCGGCCACCGCCCTAACCCTGGGTGCGGGGCAGCTCCTCTCAGCCACGATTCTGCACGTGGTCGGTTGCGCCGGGAGCCGGGCGTCTCTCGCGTCTGCGCCCTGTTTCCATTGTTTCCCCATCTATTTGCCGTGAAGTAATGGGACCGGATGCCATGATCTTAGTTTTTTGACTGTTGAGTTTTAAGCCAGCTTTTTCACTCTCCTTTTTCATCTTCATCAAGAGGCTCTTTAGTTCCTCTTTGCTTTCTGCCATAAGGGTGGTGTCATCTGCATATCTGAGTTATTGATATTCTCCTGGCAATCTTGATTCCAGCTTGTACTTCATCCAGCCTGGCATTTTATTCCCAGCATTTTTTTTTTAAATTTGAATATTTTGATGAAATTTAAAATTTTGTTAGAAGATTGAAATGATCAGTGTTTGCTCAATAATACTGAAAAACATGAACACAGGAAGAGTACACTGAAGATACTGGAAAGCTTTCAAGTAATGATGTACATAAAACAGCGTTTCCCAACCCCCATGCCATGACTGATAGGAACCAGGCTGGTTGCACAGCATGAGGTGAGCAGCAGGCAAGTGAGCTGAACCATCCGTCTTCCATCCCCTTACCCAGCTGTGGAAAAACTGTCTTCCACGAAACCTATCCTTGGTGCCAAAAAGACTGGGGACCACTGACATAAAAGGCTTTGTTTTCCTGCACCCCTCCCAAACTTCCATGCAACAAATACTTCTTGTTCCAAATAGTCAGTTACAGGGTTACATATGAGTTTCAGTTCAGTTCAGTTGCTCAGTCGTGTCCGACTCTTTGCGACCCCATGAATCACAGCACACCAGGCCTCCCTGTGCACCACCAACTCCCAGAGTTCACTCAAACTCACGTCCATTGAGTCGGTGATGCCATCCAGCCATCTCATTCTCTGTTGTCCCCTTCTCCTCCCGCCCCCAATCCCTTCCAGCATCAGAGTCTTTTCCAGTGAGTCAACTCGTTGCATGAGGTGGCCAAAGTATTGGAGTTTCAGCTTTAGCATTAGTCCTTCCAATGAACACCCAGGATTGATCTCCTTTAGAATGGACTGGTTGGATCTCCTTGCAGTCCAAGGGACTCTCAAGAGTCTTCTCTAGCACCACAGTTCAAAAGCATCAATTCTTCGGTGATCAGCTTTCTTCACAGTCCAACTCTCACATCCATACAAAGCTTCTTAATTTATACTTACAAAGTTAGCATAACTCTGTTAGTGATATCTGAGAAAGACAGCAGAACAAAACAACATACCGATCTTATTTATGAATATATATGGAAAAATCCCAAGTGATTTATCAGATGGTTTCCAGGGTTATTTTGAGAATATAACACATGGTGAGTTGATTATATTTACAAAGGGCATTGATGTTTCAGAGTTTGTAACACTATTAATAAAATCCATCATAACTTTACAAAATGTATTAAAATATAATCAATTAAAATTTTACATCTGTTCCTAAATTTAAACAAGCAAATAACTAAACTCTTAGCTAAGAATAAAATTATACTTACATAATATGATAAAACTTTCTCTAGTCAATATCTAAATTTTTATCTTATGGTGAAAAATTAAACACATTTCTACTAAAATCGATCAATAACCGTCATTTCTTTTTTTCTCATTATTCTGGAAATTCTACTTAGTGTGACAAAAGAAGAAAATATACATATTACAAAGAAGAACACAAAATCATCACTATTTAAATTGTAAAATTGCTCCCTAGTAAACCCAAGAGTCATCAGAAAAAAATCATTAGAAAAAATAAGAGAATTCAGTAGAGTTTCCAGTTGCAAAATATAGGGCAAAATTTAAGTTTGATCATATACCTATAAGAGTTACAAAGAATAGCAAGGAGAGATAAGAAAGCCTTCCTCAGCAATCAATGCAAAGAAATAGAGGAAAAAAACAGTATAAGAAAGACTAGAGATCACGTTAAGAAAATGAGAGATACCAAGGGAACATTTCATGCAAAGAAGGGCTCGATAAAGGACAGAAATGGTATGGACCTAACAGAAGCAGAAGATATTAAGAAGAGGTGGCAAGAATATACAGAAGAACTGTACAAAAAAGGTCTTCACAACCAAGATAATCACGATGGTGTGATCACTCACCTAGAGCCAGACATCTTGGAAGGTGAAGTCAAGTGGGCCTTAGAAAGCATCACTACGAACAAAGCTAGTAGAAGTGATGGAATTCCAGTTGGGCTATTTCAAATCCTGAAAGATGATGCTGTGAAAGTGCTGCACTCAATGTGCCAGCAAATTTGGAAAACTCAGCAATGGCCACAGGACTGGAAAAGGTCAGTCTTCATTCCAATCCCAAAGAATGCTCAAACTATCGCAAAATTGCACTCATTTCATGCTAGTAAAGTCATGCTCAAAATTCTCCAAGCCAGGCTTCAGCAATACATGAACCATGAACTTCCAGATGTTCAAGCTGATTTTAGAAAAGGCAGAGGAAGCAGAGATCAAATTGCCAATATCCGCTGGATCATGGCAAAAGCAAGAGAGTTCCAGAAGAACATCTATTTCTGCTTCATTGACTATGCCAAATCCTTTGACTTTGTCGATCACAACAAACTGTGGAACATTCTGAAAGAGATGGGAATCCCAGACCACCTGACCTGCCTCTTGAGAAACCTGTATGCAGGTCAGGAAGCAACAGTTAGAGCTGGACATGGAACAACAGACTGGTTCCAAATAGAAAAAGGAGTACGTCAAGGCTGTATATTGTCACCCTGCTTATTTAACTTCTATGCAGAGTACATCATGAGGAACGCTGGGCTGGAAGAAGCACAAGCTGGAATCAAGATTGCTGGGAGAAATGTCAATAACCTCAGATATGCAGATGACACCACCCTTGGGGCAGAAAGTGAAGAGGAACCAAAGAGCCTCTTGATGAAAGTGAAAGTGGAGAGTGAAAAAGTTGGGTTAAAGCTCAACATTCAGAAAACGAAGATCATGGCATCTGGTCCCATCACTTCATGGGAAATAGATGGGGAAACAGTGGAAACAGTGTCAGACTTTATTTTTTGGGCTCCAAAATCACTGCAGATGGTGACTGCAGCCATGAAATTAAAAGACACTTACTCCTTGGAAGGAAACTTATGACCAACTTAGATAGCATATTAAAAAGCAGAGACATTACTTTGCCAACAAAGCCCGTCTAGTCAAGGCTATAGTTTTTCCCGTGGTCATGTATGGATGTGAGAGTTGGACTGTGAAGAAAGCTGATTGCCGAAGAATTGATGCTTTTGAAGTGTGGTGTTGGAGAAGACCCTTTAGAGTCCCTTGGACTGCGAGGAGATCCAACCAGTCCATTCTAAAGGAGATCAATCCTGGGTGTTCATTGGAAGGACCGATGCTAAAGCTGAAACTCCAATACTTTGGCTACCTCATGTGAAGTGTTGATTCACTGGAAAAGACTGATGCTGGGAGGGATTGGGGGCAGGAGGAGAAGGGGACACCAGAGAATGAGATGGCTGGATGGCCTCACCGACTTGATGGACGTGAGTTTGAGTGAACTCCGGGAGTTAGTGATAGACAGGGATGCCTTGCTGGTGTTCATGGGGTTGCAAAGCGTCGGACAGGACTGAGCGACTGACCTGAAGTGAACTGAATAAATTTGCAAAGATAATGGGAAAAAAGCCTATTCACAAAAGCAAAATTATAGCAAGAAATACTCAGGGACATTTATGAATAAAGCTATTCAGTTCAGTTCAGTTCAGTTCAGTCGCTCAGTCGTGTCCGACTTTCTGTGACCCCATGAATCACAGCACGCCAGGCCCCCCTGTCCATCACCAATAGACTTCAAAAATATTATGTTAATAATATTTATTATGTTATGTCCCCTGCTTTGGCAGGAGGATTCTTTACCATTGAGCCACCAGGGAAGCCCAATCTGAGTTTCTTCAAGTTCAATAAAGGAGTTTAAATAATTGCTTTTATTTTAATAATTATTTAGTTTTGCTTCTTAAATTTTGCTTTATTTAATACTTCTCTTTACTTAAAAAATCTTAGTTTATTATGTGCTTAATCTTTTTCTTTGTTTATGTTATTATGTATAATAGTGCTTATTCTTCTTTAGAACAGTAACACCATATTTGTGTCTGTAATTCTTAAATGTCAACATTAAAAAAATTTTTTTATTTGGCTGCATTTTGTCTTAGTTGAGGCATGTAGGATCTTTCTTTGTGGCACATAGACCTAGTTGTGGCACACAGGCTTCTGATTGCAGGGGCTCAATAGTTGCGGCATGCAGGTTCAGTTGCTCCTCAGCATGTGGGATCTTAATTCCCTGACCAAGGATTGAACTCTCATCCTCTGAATTGCAAGGTGGCTTCCTAACCACTAGGAAGGTCCCAAATATCATTATTAGAATAAAAAGTTTTTTTAAAAAATAAAAAGTTTTCTATCACTTTTCTCTATATAAGATGAAGATATTAGCATGTTTTAATTTATTCCACCACAGTGTCTCCTAACTACCACTTTGCTTTTGCTGTTTATTTTTTGAAATTGTGCATGCTGTGTGCTAAGTCACTTCAGCTGTGTCCAAATCTTTGTGACCCTATGGACTGTAGCCCACCAGGCTCCTCAGTCCATGGGATTCTCCAGGCAAGGATACTGGAGTGTTGCCATTCCTTTCTCTAGGGGATTTTCCTGACCCAGGGATAGAACACAAGTCTCTTGAGTCTCCTGCATTGGCAGGCGGGTTCTTTACCATTAGTGCTATCTGTAGGTATTCTTGCCTGAAAATTCCATGGACAGAGGAGCTTGGCAGGCTATAGTCCACGGGGCTGCAAAGAGTCAGACATGACTGAGAAAACAGTATGAGAATACATTCTTATAATTCAAAAGTCACAAAAGAGTATATAGTGAAATATTCTCATTACCACTATACCAGCTACCTACTTCACCTTTCTGCAGGCAAGCAACCAAAGTTATCACTTTGTCAAGGTGTTATTATACAATAATAATTTGCTTTTTTGCCTTTTCTGCTGGGAGATTTTCTCTATTCCTTTCAGAGCAAACACGTTATGTTGGTTATTTTCATATTATCAATCAGGTCAAGCAAAATGTGGATATAGTTGCTGGTTATGTTCTTATTTTAAAAACTTGCTTGTGATGGGTCTGTTAAGATTTTCTATTTCTTCCTGGTTCACTTTTGGAAAGTTAAAGTTTTCTAAGAATTTGTCCATATCTTCCAAGTTGTCCATTTTATTGGCATCTAGTTGCTGATAGTAGTCTCTTATGATCCTTTGTATTTCTGTGTTGTCTGTTGTGATTTCTCCATTTTCATTTCTAATTTTGTTGATTTGATTCTTCTCCCTTTTTTTCTTGATGAGTCTGGCTAATGGTTTGTTTATTTTATTTATCTTCTCAAAGAACCAGCTTTTAGCTTTGTTTATTTTTGCTATGGTCTCCTTTGTTTCTTTTTCATTTATTTCTGCCTTAATTTTTATGATTTCTTTCTTTCTACTAACCCTGGGGTTCTTCGTATCTTCTTTTTCTAGTTGCTTTAGGTGTAGAGTTAGGTTATTTATTTGATTTTTCTTCTGTTTCTTGGGGGAAGCTTGTATTGCTATGAACTGTCCCCTTAGCACTGCTTTTACTGAATCCCATAGGTTTTGGGTTGTTGTGTTTTCATGTTCATTCATTTCTATGCATATTTTGGTTTCTTTTTTGCTTTCTTCTGTGATTTGTTGGTTATTCAGAAGCATGCTGTTTAGCCTCCATATGTTTGTACTTTTAATAGTTTTTTTTTCCCTGTAGTTGACATCTAATCTTACCACACTGTGATCAGAAAAGATGCTTGAGATGATTTCAATTTTTTTTTTGAATTTACAAAGGCTAGATCTATCTTGTGATCTATCCTGTGATCTATCCTGGAGAAGGTTTCGTGTGCACTTGAGAAAAAGGTGAAATTCATTGTTTTGTGTGAAATGTCCTATAGATATCAATTAGCTCTAACTGGCCCATTGTATCATTTAAAGTATGTGTTTCCTTGCTAATTTTCTGTTTAGTTGATCTATCCATAAGTGTGAGTGGGGTATTAAAATCTCCCACTATTATTGTGTTATTGTTAATTTCCCCTTTCATACTAATTAGCATTTGCTTTACATATTGCGGTGCTCCTATGTTGGGTGCATACATATTTATAATTGTTATATATTCTTCTTGGATTGATCCTTTGATCATTTATGTAGTGTCCTTCTTTGTCTCTTTTCACAGCCTTTATTTTAAAGTATATTTTATCTGATATGAGTATTGCTACTCCTGCTTTCTTTTGGTCTCCATTTGCATGAAATATCTTTTTCCAGCCCTTCACTTTCACTCCATATGTTTCCCTTGTTTTGAGGCAGGTCTCTTGTAGACAGCATATATAGGGGTCTTGGTTTTGTATCCATTCAGCCAGTCTTTGTTTTTTGGTTGGGGCATTCAACCCATTTACATTTAAGGTAATTATTGATGCGTATGATCCCATTGCCATTTACTTTGTTGTTTTGGGTTCGAGTTTATAAATCTTTTCTGTGTTTCCTGTCTAGAGAAGGTCCTTTAGAATTTGTTGCAGAGCTGGTTTGGTGGTGCTGAATTCTCTCAGCTTTTGCTTGTCTGTAAAGCTTTTGATTTCTCCTTCATATTTGAATGAGATCCTTGCTGGGTACAGTAATCTGGGTTGTATGTTATTTTCTTTCATCACTTTAAATATGTCCTGCCATTCGCTTCTGTCCTGAAGAGTTTCTATTGAAAGATCAGCTGCTATCCTTATGGGAATCCCCTTGTGTGTTATTTGTTGTTTTCCTCTTGCTGATTTTAATATTTGTTCTTTGTGTTTGATCTTTGTTAATTTGATTAAAATGTGTCATGGGGTGTTTTGCCTTGGGTTTACCCTGTTTGCGACTCTCTGGGTTTCTTGGACTTGGGTGGCTATTTCCTTCCCCATTTTAGGGAAGTTTTCAACTATTATCTCCTCAAGTCTTTTTTCATGGCCTTTCTTTTTGTCTTCTTCTTCTGGGACTCATATGAATTGAATTTGGGGGCATTTAACATTGTTCCAGAGGTCTCTGAGGTTGTCCTCATTTCTTTTAATTTTTTTTTTCTTTTTTCCTCTCTGCTTCATTTATTTCCACCATTCTATCTTCCACCTTACTTATCCTATCTTCTGCCTCAGTTATTCTATTGTTGGTTCCCTCCAGAGTGCTTTTGATCTCAGTTATTGCATTATTCGTTATTGATTGACTGTTTTTTATTTCTTCTAGGTCCTTGTTAAACTTTTCCTGCATCTTCTCAATCCTTGTCTCCAGACTATTTATCTGTAACTCCATTTTGTTTTCAAGATTTTAATCATTTTTACTATCATTATTCTGAATTCTTTTTCAGGTAGACTCCCTATCTCCTCCTCTTTTGTTTGGTTTGGTGGGCATTTATCATGTTCCTTATTCCTGCTGAATATTTCTTTGCCTTTTCATCTTCTTTAGGTTGCTGTGTTTTGGGTGGTCTTTCTGTATGCTGGAAGTTTGTGGTTCCTCTTTATTGTGGAGGTTCCTCCCTGTGGGTGGTGCTGGATGAGTGACTTTTCAAGGTTTCCTGGTTATGGAAGCTTGTGTCGGTGTTCTGGTGGGTGGAGGTAGATCTCTTCTCTCTGGAGTGCAATGAAGTGTCCAGTCGTGAGTTTTGAGGTGTCTATGGGTTTGGTGTGACTTTTGGCTGCCTGTATTTTAATGCTCAGGGTTATGTTCCTGATTTGTTGGAGAATTAGCTTGGTATGTCTTGCTCTGAAACTTGTTGGCTCTTGGGTGGAGCTTGGTTTCAGTGTAGGTATGGAGGCTTTTGGATGAGCTCTTGTCGATTAATGTTCCCTGAAGTCAGGATTTTTCTGGTGTTCTCAAGATTTGGATTTAAGTCTCCTGCCTCTGGCTTTCAGTCTTATTCTTACAGTAGCCTCAAGACTTCTCCATCCATACAGCACTGATGATAATACATCTAGGTTAATGGTGAAAATATTCTCCACAGTTAGGGACATACAGAGAGGTTCACAGAGTTACATGGAGAAGAGAAGAGGGAGGAGGGAGATATAGGTGACCAGGAAAAGAGGGAGAATCAAAAGGGGAGAGAGCAGTCTAGCCAGTAATCAATTCCCTATGTGCTCTCCACAGTCTGGAACACTCAGAGAGGTTCATGGAATTACATAGAGAAGAGAAGAGGGAGGAATGAAATAGAGGTGACCAGGAGGAGAGGAAGTGAAGTGAAGTTAAAGTTGCTCAGGGAGAGGAGAGGGAGTCAAAAGGAGAGAGAACAATCTAGCCAGTAATCAGTTCCCAAAGTGTTCTCCACAGCCCAGAACACCCAAAGAGATTCATAGAGTTAAGTAGAGAAGTGAAGGGGGAGGGAGGAGATAGAGGTGACCTGGGGGAGAAAAAGGAGAGTCAAAATGGGAGAGAGCAATCAAGCCAGTAATCACACTCCTAAGTAAAAATGTGTACTGAAGATTGGATTCTTAAAGGTACAAAATTGATAACAAATACCCAAAAGCAAAGTTTAAAAATCTAGAGTAGAAGTTAGATGCTCAAAAATACAATATTAAAAAGAAAAAAAATTGCAAAAATCATAAAAAAAATATATATGAAATTTACTTTAAAAATAGGGTCTTTTTTGCAAGGTAATACTAGGTTATAAAAATGAAAATTAAAGGAGTAATAAAGAACAGACGAATGGATAAGAAAGCTGTGGTATATGTACACAATGGAGTATTACTCAGCAATTAAAAAGAATACATTTGAATCAGTTCTAATGAGGTAGATGAAACTGGAGCACATTATACAGAGTGAAATAAGCCGGAAAGAAAAACACCAATACAGAATGAAGTAAAGTGAAGTGAAGTGAAGTGAAGTCGCTCAGTCGTGTCCGACTCTTTGCGACCCTGTGGACTGTAGCCTACCAGGCTTCTCCGTCCATGGGATTCTCCAGGCAAGAATACTGGAGTGGGTTACCATTTCCTTCTCCAGGGGATCTTGAATACTAACGCATATATATGGAATTTAGAAAGATGGTAACGATAACCCTGTATATGAGACAACTAATCTTCGAATGTATAGGCATAAAGTTGTTTCTATTATTTATATTCTTAATGCTTCTATGAGTAATTCCCATTTTGAGTATTGTTTATTTGCAAGATTTTTCTTGTTGGTTATTGTTACCTGATGTTTCCCTTTTTAGAGAAGCTTTTTAAGGCAGCTTTGACTCTGTTGAGCCTCTCAAATTTATCTTTATTTTTATTGCATTAATACCTGGTATGTATTAGTTGATTTCTTTTCTTTATGATTATTCTGTTTATTTTGCTAACTTCTTAAACTGGCTGTTTACTTGTATACTCATTGCTTTTCCTTTTTATGTAAAGTCTACTGCATTTAAGGCCTCAGTGGATAATGTTTTCCATATCCCGTAGGTTTTAAGACTTTGTATTTTTGTTATCTTTCTGTAATGATGTTGTTTTTAAATGCCATGTACTCAGTGAGTGATAGAAACACATTGTAAATTTCAGTTTTCTAATAAAAATTTTGAAAATTAAAAAGAAAAAAAAGTTTGAAATGATAATAGTAAAATATATCTAGGAATTTCTCTGGAGCTGTTGCGGGCATTGTGGGGTCAGTTCAGTTTTAGATAGTTCCTTGTTCCAGCTTATACTTCTTCTCAAGGTCTATAGGCCCATTCCAATGTAGTCAATGCTAACTACAGAGTTTTAATCTGTTGTAGCTGTCACTACCAAAGCAGTTCCCTTTGTTTAATTTAACTTCCTCTGTTTGCAAGTCTCTTCAGTGTCTAATTTCTGCCCTGATACAAGGGGGTGAAGGTGGTCATTTATTTAGGCTCACTTGTTCAATTGTGCTGTGGAGTGGGAGGAACACTGCAAATAAATGTCACTGGCATGTGTGGGGAGTGCTCGCAGTATCTGGGCCACACTGAGTTTGCCCCTGCTCACGCATGTGTGCTTTCCCAGTACACTGCTCAGGCTGCAGGTTGCTCTGCAGGGGAATTGTCTAAAGCAGGCCCTGGGTTCCGTGCACTTCCCAGGTCTAAGGTACTCAGGTTCATATACTTGGGTACTCCACAAAGGCACAGACTCGGTTGGGCCTACGTTTTGTGCCCTTCCCAGGTCCTAGCAGCTCAGGTGAGCAGGTGCTTGATGAATGCACTCTCCCCAGATGGGTGGTGCACATTATCACCTCCCTGTTCCCAGCCGCTCGGTTTCCTGGGTGCAACACAAGAGTGCCATCTCAGGTGTGCTGTGTGTCTCCTCTGGGGAGCTGATCTCTGGCTCCGACCCTCCTGGCAGATGTCAACCGTCCAGGATCCCAGGAAGACTTGGTTAGCAACTGGGAGCCTGCTCACAGTTTGGTCGATGATGCCATCTCTAGGGCCAAGATTGCCCCTTGCCTTCCAGCTCTGGCTGCCGCCCGCCTGCCTCTCTGCCTCTGGCAGGGGGAGGAGCTGATCCATAGCCAGCTAGCTCTCCTCTGGTGTTCACTCAATCCTTTGTTCTATGAGTGGGCCAGGTTGTGCCTAAAGCTTTTCACAGTAAAGTTCTCTCTCTCTCTCTCTTTTTTTCTTCTTTCCCTGGCTATCCCACACTTTGGGTGGCTATCCCACACTTTGGGTTGCTATCTCACATTAGCTCCCTCAGATTGTCCTCAGGGCATTCAGGCCTGGTCCTGATTACCCTAAGCATGCAGCCCACGCCTCCCTGTTCAGCCCCCACTCACTGCTGGCAGACGTGAGCATCTGGGCTACTTCTCCGCTGGGAGTTGCGGTTAGGTGCATAATCTGTGGGTTTTTTTTTTTTCCCCTCCCGGTTATGTTGCCCTCTGAGATTCCAAAACTCCCCACAGACCTGCCGATGAAAGGGTTTCCTGGTGTTTGGAAACTTCTCCTTCACGACTCCCTCCCGCAGATGGGTCTCCATCCCTAACTCTTTTGTCTCTCTTTTTATCTTTTATATTTTGTTGTACCTCCTTTTGAAGAGAATGAGCTGCCTTTCTGCATGCCTGGTGTCCTCTGCCAGCATTCAGAAGTTGTTTTGTGGAATTTGTTCAGCATTCAAATGATTTTTCAATGAATTTGTGGGAGAGAAAGTGATCTCCCCATCCTATTCCTTTGCCATCTTCTCTTTCTAAAAATTTATTTAAAGTATCATACACAGTAAAGTTTGCTTCATTTTGTCTAAAGATCTGAGTATTGAAAAGAGTTATGTTCTTACCACCACAATTAAGCTAAGGAACAGTTCCATAACCCATGTACCAAATTTCCTTGTGTAGCTCATTCATAGTCAGATCTTTTCCCTAATACTAATCATTCTGTCCTTTTAGTATTTCCTTTTCCAGGAAATGGCAACCCACTCCAGTATTCTTGCCTGGAAAGTCACATGGACGAAGGAGCCTTGCAGGCAACAAACACGCCATGGGGTCACAAAGAGTCAGACACGACTGAGTGACTAACACAGGATGTCATATAAATGAAGCCATACTATATATAACCACATGAATCCAGTTTCTTTCACTTACTGCAGTGAGTTTAGCTTTCATTCCTGTTGCTGTATCAATATTTTGCTACTATTTACTACTGAGTGGTATTCTAGTATATGGATATACCACAGTTTCATAGTCCATTTGTCACTCAAAAGACATTTGGATTTTTTTCAGTTTTGGTGAATATGAATAAGACTGGTATAAATATTCATGTAAGGGTTTTTTGTGAACATAAGTTTTCATGTCTCTTGGGTAAATATCTTGGAGTGTAATAACTGGCTCATATGAAACTACCAAACTATCTGGTGATTATAGTCATCCATCTGGTATCCATGAGGAATTGGTTCCTGGATGCGTGTAGATACCAAAATCTATAGCTACTCTAGTCCCTTATATAAAATGATTTAGTACAATTGGACCTTTGAATCAGTGGGTTTTGCCTTGGGAATATGGAGTGCTGATTGTGTACTATTTTACATTCCCACCAGCAATGTATGAGAGTTCTCTTTGTTCTGTGTCCTCACCAGCACTTACTTATTATTGTGTTTTTACCATTCAATTATAACCATTCCAGTGGATGTAGAATGGTATCTTATTGTGATTTGATTTAAAGATTCACTGGAAATCACATGTGAATGCATCCTGGCCTGAAGTTTTGTTTGTTGGAATGTTTAAATTTATGAAATTCAATTTTCTTAATAGAAATAGGAATATTCAGTGTATTTATTTCTGAAGAAGTTTTGGTAGTATGTCACTTTCATAGAATTTGTCAATTTCATCTATGTGCTCAACTTATGATTTTCATCTTGCTTATAATATTATCTTATTATCCTTTTAATGTTTATCAGACTCAGAGTGATAGTTCCTCTATCAGTTCCTGTAATCAATTTGTATCTTGTCTCATTTTTTCTTAGTCAGTAAAGATAGACATTTGTCAATTTTATTGATCATTTCAAAGAGCCATCTTTCAGTTTCCTTGACTTTCTATCTTGATTTTTCCTTTGTCAACTCCTTCTATTTCTGCTCTTCGACATCTGCTTGCTTTGGGTTGAATCTGGTGTTCTTTTTTAGATTACTGATTTGAGACACTTTATCTTTTCAAGAACTATAGACAGAAGTTCATAACACTTTACCGGAGGCAGTGACCAAAACCATCCCAAAGAAAAAGAAATGCAAGAAGGGAATGTGTTTGTCTGAGGAGGCTTTGCAAATAACTGAGAAAAGAAGAGAAGCAAAAGGCAAGGGAGAAAGGGAAAGATATACCCATCTGAATGCAGAGTTCCAGAGAATAGCAAGGAGAAATAAGAAAGTCTTCTTAAAGTGAACAATGCAAAGAAATAATGGGATGATAGAGTAGGAAAGAATAGAAATCTCTTCAAGAAAATTGGAGATATCAAGGGAACATTTCATGCAAGGATGGGTATGATAAAGGAAGAAATGGTGAGGACCTAACAGAAACAGAAGAGATTAAAAAGAGGTAGCAAGAATACAAACAGAACTATACCAAAAAGTCTTAATGACCTGGATAACCACGATGGTGTGGGCACTCACTTAGAGCCAGATATCCTAGAGTGTGAAGTCAAGTGGGCCTTAGGAAGCAGTGCTACGAACAAAGCTACAGGAGGTGATAGAATTCCAGCTGAGCTGTTTAAAATCCTGAAAGATTATGTTATTAAAATACTGCACTCAATATGCCACCAATTTGGAAAACTCAGCAGTGGCCACAGGACCGGAAAAGGTCAGTTTTCATTCCAATCCCAGATAAGGGCAATGCCAAAGAATGTTCAAACTACCATACAATTGCACTCATTTCACATCCTAGCAAGGTTATGCTCAAAACCCTTCAAGCTAGGTTTCAGCAGTACATAAACCAAGAACTTCCAGCAGTACAAGCTAGATTTAGAAAAGGCAGAGGAACTGGAGATCAAATTGCCAACATTCATTGGATTATAGAGAAAGAAAGGCAATTCCAGAAAAACATCTAGTTCTGCTTCATTGAGTATGCTAAAGCCTTTGACTGTGTGGATCACAACAAACTGTGGGAAATCCTTAAAAAGATGGGAATACCATGCCAACTTACCTGTCTCCTAAGAAACCTGTATGTGGGTCAAGAAGCAACAGTTAAAACCAGACATGGAACAACGGATTGATTCAAAATTGGGAAGGGAGTATGACAAGGCTGTATATTGTCACCCTGCTTATTTAACTTATATGTGGAGTACATTATGTGACATGCAAGGCTGGATGAATCACAACCTAGAATCAAGATTGCCAGGAAAAATATCAATAACCTCAGATATGCAGATAATACCACTGTAATGACAGAAAGCGAAGAGGAGCTAAAGAGCCTCTTGATGAGGGTGAAAGAGGAGAGTGAAAAAGTTGGCTTAAAACTCAACATTCAAAAAACTAAGATCATGGCATCCGGTCCCATCACTTCATGGCAAATACAAGGGGAAAAAGTGGAAATCATGATAGATTTTATTTTCTTGGCCTCCAAAATCCCTGTGGATGGTGACTACAGCCATGAAATTAAAAGATGCTTGCTCCTTGGAAGAAAAGGTATGACAAACCTAGACAGTGTATTAAAAAGCAGATACATCACTTTTTCGACAAAGCTCTGTATAATCAAAGCTATAGTTTTTCCAGT
This sequence comes from Moschus berezovskii, assembly GCF_049115385.1. NCBI lineage: Eukaryota > Metazoa > Chordata > Mammalia > Artiodactyla > Moschidae > Moschus > Moschus berezovskii. The sequence goes on from NC_142488.1 coordinate 106,597,935, forward strand.
AGTAGTGTACGGATGTGAGAGTTCATAAAGAAGGCTGAGCACCAAAGAGTTTATGCTTTCAAACTGTGGTGCTGGAGAAGACTTTTGAGAGACACTTGGGCAGCAAGGACATCAAACCAGTCAATCCTAAAGGAAATCAACCCTGAATATTCATTGGAAGGACTGATGTTGAAGCTCTGATACTTTGGCCACCTGATGTGAAGAACTGACTCATTGGAAAAGACCCTGATGCTGGGAAAGATTGAGGGAAAGAGAAAAAGGGGATGACAGAGGTTGAGATGGTTGGATGGCATCACCGATTCAATGGACATGAGTTTGAGCAAACTCTGGGAGAGAGTACAGGGAAGCCTGGCATGCTGCAGTTCATGGGGTTGCAAAGAGTCAGACATGACTTATTGACTGAAAAACAATAGGGAAATTAAGCTTAAGGGTCCTCTCAAAAACAGTGGAAATTTCTGGTGTAGAGCTTCTTGTCAAACATATCTGGGGATGGGGAGGAAGGGAGTGAGTTGTGGCTCAAGTGCCACAGACTCTCACTGTTCTTATGAACAAACATTTAGTAGTTTCTTAAATAAATTCTTCATTTGATGTGTATCCTTAGGACAATTTCCAGAGAGTTTATATGGTTATTTTAAAAAATATTTTTCACCAATTATTTTTTTCTTTGCATGTTGGAATTCTGCAAGTAGAAGTGTCCACTTATTATACTTTTAATGTTTGATTTCTGTACCCGTTTCTCCCACTCTTTTCCTGACGGTGATAATTTGTTGTTTCTCTTTTTTCTCCCCCCTCAAGTCTTAGTAAAATATATTAGTTTATTAATCCTTTAAAGATTAAACTTTACACTTTGTTGATTTCCTTTATTGCATTTACTTTTTCTATTTTACTCAAGCCTGTTCTTATCTTTATTATTTCCTTCTTTTTCTTTTATCGTTGATTTGCTGTTTTGTTCTGCTATCTTGAGATGGTAACTTAGATAACTGAAGTTTAGCCTTTCTTTTTTTCTAAGATACACATCTGAAGCTAAATATTTCTTTCTAAACACTGCTTTAGCTTGGTATCTCAAACTTTTGGCCATATTTTTATTAGCTGCTTTCTCAAAATATTTTGTTTTCCATTCTAATTTCTTCTTTTGACCCACAAGATATTAGGAAGTGTATTCCTTACTTTCAAAACATTTTGTAGTATTCTAGTTGAACTTTTTATTGTCTTTAGTTTAATTCCACTGCGTTCAAAGAACATATTCTGAATGATTTCAAAGATTTTGCATTTGCTGGTTCGGTTTGGGAAAATAGTTCATATGTACTTTAAAACAATGCATAGTCTATTGTAGTTTGTATGTAGTACAAATTAAGTTGATTTATTTTTCACATAAAATTTATGTATAAAGTGTGTTATTGTGCTTTTTAGGTTTTCTGTGTCTTTACAGATCTTTTTCCCGCTTGCACCATGAACTATTTTGAGAGATATAGTATTCAAAATATTCAACAATGATGATGGTCAATTTTTCTTCTTGATTTTATCAAAGTTTGCTTTTTGTATTTCAGAACTTGGTTATTGGGTGTGTAAATAATTAGGCAAACCTACACAATGTGATGGAACAGTTCCCAAAGATTGCCCTGACATCAGACACCAGCTTAAGTTCAGGACCCCTGAAGGCTACAAATTCAGGGTTCCCATGATCATTCTCAGGTTCAATAACTCACTAGATTAACTCACAGAGCTTGGGAAAATGCTATCCTTATGATTACAGAAAAGACTATACTTATGGTTACAGTTAGCAAACAGATACAAATTGGAACCAGCCGAAGATATGCATATAGTGAAGTCTAGGAGTGTTCCATATGTGAAGCTTCCATCTTCCTCAGAGGCATATTAACCTCCTGGCACCACTGTATGACAATATTATAAGAATACTGCCAACTAGGGAAGCTGACCTGAGCTTTTGCTGTCTGGGGTTTGTAATGGGGCTTGATAACATACTTCCATTCTTATTCTCCAGGACCCCATCTTTAGTCTCCAGTTCCTCCACAGGTCAGAACCAATACAGTTTGACTTATAACCCCTATTAGAAATCACACTGTTAGACTGTCTGGTGGCCAAAGCCCACAGGCAAACAAAGGCCCTCCTACTAGGAAAAACATTCCAGAGACCTAGAGATAACCTCCAAGTAGCCTAGGGCAATGATCAGAACTCTATTTGGGTAAAGTTAATTCTTCACTGCCTAGGTGCTAACAGATTTACAATTTTGATATTCTACTTTTTCATTGATCATTTCTGTATAATGAAAATTTTCAATCTGCTTGTCTGATATTAATAGTGAAGTGAAGTGATGTCGCTCAGTTGTGTCCAACTCTTTGCGACCCAATGGACTGTAGCCTATCAGGCTCCTCCGTCCATGGGATTTTCCAGGCAAGAGTGCTGGAGTGGGTTCCCATTTCCTTCTCCAGGGATCTTCCTGACCCAGGTATCGAACCCAGGTCTCCCACATTGTAGGCAGACGCTTTTACTGTCTGAGCCACCAGGGAAGCCATCTGATATTAATATAGATATATCAGATATCTTCTGATTAGTGATTTGACAGCCTAGTTTTTTAATCCATGAAACTCTAATCTTTGTCTTATGTGACTGCTGGAGAAACTGCTCTGATTTTCAGAGGTATTCTGCTTGTGATTTCACCTTTCTATCCCATGCATCCCCAGTATGCAGCACATATTTTGAGGAGAATTTTGACTGCGTGCTTGAGCTCTCATCTCCAAATCTCTGCCAAAAATGATGCTGATTTCCATGCCCCCCTCCAGTGGTCCTCTTATTTGCACCAGGATTTACAGTAGATTTGTAGCCTTCTCCCTGCACTCAGAGTTGACAATTGTTCCCAGGTAAATATGGCAGCAGAGAATATATCACATCTCTACAGTCTGTCTCTTGAGTCTTACCTTTTTAAATTCTAAGCACCTCAGCATCTCTCAGCTGCATTCTTTCAAATCATTTCAAAAAATTAACTGACCCTGCCAATAACTCTATCCTAATTATAACAGAAATTCCTTCTCAAAGTTGGAGGTTTCTTTCATTTTGCCTCCAAGTCTTGTTTTCTCCAAGCTAACACCCCAACTTCTTTTTACCTCAAGTGATATGATTACAAAACTAGTTGTCATTCTAGTTCTCTCCACTAGACATTAGAATTAATCACATTATTCTTGATGTTGGCTGATCAAAACAGTAGAACAGGATAATCAGCTCCTTCATTTATGGACTATATCCCACCAGGCTTTTCTGACCATGGGATTCTCCAGGCAAGAATACTGGAGTGGATTGCCATGCCCTCCTCCAGGGTCATTCTTAACACTATAGCTCTATTAATGTAGCCTAATATTGATTTGGGTTTTTATTTTTTGGTAGCCATGTCACAGTGTTCTCTCATATTAATTTTGTAGACAATTAACATCTTTAGAATTTCATCACATGACCATCTCCCCATCCTGTGTGACTAACTTCTACTGCTGCTATCACTACTATTACTGAGTACTGCGTTCTGTATGTTAACTCCTTTTATCTTTATATCAGTTACCTTGTGAAGAAGAGAAAGGTATTATCTTTATTTTGCAAAGGAAGAAAATGTGAGGTCTAATAACTTGCTCAAATTCATACAGCTAATAAATAGTCTCAGATTTAGGATGACCAATTCATCTCAGTTTGTCTGAGACTTTCCCAAGTTTAGTACCAAAAGTATTGTATCCCAGGAAACCTCTATTCTTGGGCACACTGGGATGGTTGGTCATCCTACTCAGACTTGAACCCTGTATATCTGTAGCCTGAACTTAGGTTCTTAATTATTGCAGTCTATTGCTTCCCTGAGATGACAGATATATTCAAATATTTGATCTGGTGTGATTTGATGTCTTGCCAAGTCATTTGGCATTTTGCTGTGTGGTTGAGTAAGAAAAACTAAGACCAGTAGAAAAAAGTGACAAGGATGCTGTGTTCAATACCAGAAGGGACTTTCTAAACCAGTTCTGTGCAAATATAGAGTGAATTGATGCAGTGTTAAAATTGTCTCTATTTTTTTTAAATAGATGCTCAACATAATTGTTATTTCAGTACATTGCTCGAATATTGTTTTTTTGTTGTTTTTGTACAACACTTTAGGTAAGCCTTCTAAGTTCATGTGGTTCATAATAATCCTTGTATACCTTCTTGCAAGTCATTGATATAAATAGTATGTCTGATTAGTTATCTATAACCCTGACTCAAAATTTTTCAAACATCTTTCAATGAAGAAAACATCAAATAAGTAAACATGGAATCTTTAAACACCAAAGATAAGGTAGTTTTTCAAGGGACTAACATAACACAGGCCATAACAATTCATCTACTCACTTAATTAAAGGTCACAAGATAGACTATTTAGAAGTTCAGTTCAGTTCAGTTGCTCAGTCGTGTCTGACTCTTTCCGACCCCATGGACTGCAGCACGCCAGGCCTCCCTGTCCTTCGCCAACTCCTGGAGTTTACTCAAACTCATGTCCAGTGAGTCGGTGATGCCAGCCAACCATCTCATCCTCTGTTGTCCCCTTCTCCTCCTGCCTTCTATCTTTCCCATCATCTTTTTCCAGTGAGTCAGTTCTTCTCATCAGGTAGCCAAAGTATTGGACTTTCAGCTTCAGCATCAGTCCTTCCAGTGAATATTCAGGACTAATTTCCTTTAGGATGGACTAGTTGAATCTCCTTGCTGTCTAAGAGACTCTTAAAAGTCTTCTCCAATACCACCATTCAAAAGCATTAATTCTTCGGTGCTCAGCTTTCTTTATAGTCCAACTCTCACATCTACACATGACTACTGGAAAAACCATAGCTTTCACTAGAAGGACCTTTGTTGACAAAGTAATGTCTCTGCTTTTTAATATGCTGTCTAGGTCGGTCATAGCTTTTCTTCCAAGGAGCAAACGTTTTTTAATTTCATGGCTGCAGTCACCATCTGCAGTGATTTTGGAGCAAAAAAAATAAAGTCTGTCACTGTTTCCCCATCTATTTGCCATGAAGTGATGGGACCAGATGCCATGATCTTAGTTTTCTGAATGTTGAGCTTTAAGCCAACTTTTTCACTTTCCTCTTTCACTTTCATCAAGAGGCTTTTTATTTCTTCTTTGCTTTCTGCCATAAGGGTGGTGTCATCTGCATATCTGAGGTTATTGATATTTCTCCCAGCAAATCTATAAATGTAACTTTGGGGGTGTTTTAAAAATAGGAACTCTATAGGACTCAGTTTGAGACTCTATTCAAGAATTACGGCCTGACATTGCTCAATGACAATAGATATGTATAAGAAACCAGATAATTTGGTTGTACTATAATACTGACAAAGAGGAATTAATATTCTCATAAGACGTTATTTTTCTACATTACATTTATCTACATTTCATCCAAACAAATTAAAATTATTTAAGGGATCCTAAGGAAACATTGAGCTTCCCTGGTGGCTCAGATGGTAAAGCGTCTGCCTGCAATGCAGGAGGCCCGGGTTCGATCCCTGGGTTGGGAAGATCTCCTGGAGAAGGAAACAGCAACCCACTCCAGTACTCTTGCCTGGAGAATTAGTACATTGGAGGTTGACAGAAATTTGGTTAATCTGTAGTTTTTAATTTGGGTGGCAATAATATAATAATAGCACAATAATCAAACTGCTTGGATTCAAATCCTAGTTCTGTCACTTATGAGGTGATGGCCTTAGGATATTAACTTCATATCTCTCTGACACAGTTTTCTCACTTGTAATTTAGAGATCATGATGGCAGTGATGATAGTACCCCACATCACAGTGCTATTCTGAGGATTAAATAATTTGGTGTAGCTGAAGCAGTATTTCTCAACCTTAGCTGAATATTGCAATCAATGTCAATATGGTGAGTTTTATTTTATTTTTAAAAAAATTTTAAAATTTTAATTGAAGGCTAATTACTTTACAATATTGTATTGGTTTTGCCATACATTGACGTGAATCCGCCCTGGGTGTATATATGTTCCCCATCCTGAACCCCCCTCCCACCTCCCTCCCCATATCATCCCTCTGGGTCATCCCAGTGCACCAGCCCCGGGCATCCTGTATCATGCATCTATCCTGGACTGGCGATTCATTTCACATATGATAATATACGTTTCAATGCCGTTCTCCCAAATCATCCCACCCTCGCCCTCTCCCAGAGTCCAAAAGACTGTTTTATACATCTGTGTCTCTTTTGCTGTCTCGCATACAGGGTTATCGTTACCATGTTTCTAAATTCCATATATATGTGTTAGTATACTGTATTGGTGTTTTTCTTTCTGGCTTACTTCACTCTGTATAATAGCCTCCAGTTTCATCCATATGGTGAGTTTTAGACTCTGCTAATGCTTGGGCTAACACCACCCTCAAATATTCTAATTTAATTGCTTTCCCTCAAGGCCTGGTTGGAGTTTTGTAGCTCTTCATATGATTCAAATTTGCAGCCTAGGTTAAAAACCCCAGGTCTAAAGTAATTATAAGAGTACCTGGCACCTATTAAGCATTTGGTGAAAAGAAAGTGAAAGTGAAGTCGCTCGCCGCCGCCTCTGACGCTAAGTCACTTCAGTCGTGTCCGACTCTGTGTGACCCCAAAGACGGAAGCCCACCAGGCTCCCCTGTCCCTGGGATTCTCCAGGCAAGAACACTGGAGTGGGTTGCCATTTCCTCCTCCAGAGGATCTTCCTAAACCAGGAATTGAACCCGGGTCTTCCACATTGTAGGCAGACGTTTTACCGTTTGGTAGCATTTGGTGGGTATTGGTTATTATCATAGTCTTCAGTAGCTGGTGTAATAATTTTCTCAGCCTTTTTATAAATATTGGAAAGTTATCTGTGAATGAAAACTATGTTTATATATTCTTATTAACATAACTTCCCCTTTTCAATAGCATTATAGATTTAAGATTTTGTTTTGTTTACACAATCTATTCCCACTGTAGTTTACTTTTCTTTACCCTGGCAAGGAAAAGTGAGTGAAGTCGCTCAGTCGTGTCTGACTCTTTGCGACCCTGTGGACTGTAGCCTACCAGGCTTCTCTGTCCATGGGATTCTCCAGGCAAGAATACTGGAGTGGGTTACCATTTCCTTCTCCACGGGATCTTCTCAACCCATGGATTGAACCCGGGTCTACCGCATTGGAGGCAGACGCTTTAACCTCTGAGCCACCAGGGAGGGTCTGGCAAGGAAAGGCAAGCTGTAATTCAATACTGCTGACCTGATGCATACAGATAAGTGCGCAATTTGTTCCAGATTTGTTCCATAAACTGTTTTTTAAAAGTATTAAATTCAGAAGTTTTTTCCTTGTCCCTTTCTGATTTATATATCTGACTCTAGATGACGGATTAATGGGAAAATCAGCCTCCCAGTCCATAGAGAGTCCGTGTGCAAGGTCTTGATAACCTCCCACCCACCACAACATTGAAGTCATCTGATTATTATCTTATAATTTACAAAGACTTCATACAGATTAAAGGGCTTTCAAAATGTAGTCAGATCTTCAGAAACAGCATGGTCCTTAAAAGAAGATAAAAAAACCCAATTATATTTATCTTATTAAGGAGATAAATCATGACACAGACGGAAAGACTCTTGCTGTATGAGTCCATGATAATCATCCTAGTGTCCTCCAGACATTAATGTCTGGTCCTCTACTAATATATTTTAATCTTATGTGTAGAAAGTAAAATACCTAAAAGTCTTAAAATATAAGGATTCATTTTAAAAAATATAGGTCTCTTTCAAACATCTCTTACTAAATCTCACAGGAAGAGCTTACACATTAGAATTTTTATGTTTTAAGGCCTAGTTTAGCCATATTCCAGGGGAAAATCTTAGCCAACAGAAAGTACTTTAAAAAGCCCCTACCTTGTCTAGGAGGTAAAAGTTATGAGGTTTTTTTTTTTTTGAGTCTTAATTGAAACTCTTGCTGCAGGTTGAAAGAGATAACCTGAAACTGGCAAATCTATTTTGTTCAGATGGAGATACACTACGCTCAAGCAATTCTTTGTGTCAAAACGTCTGAAGGTTTTAAAATCTAAACTACTTGCAAGGCAGAGAGGATAGCTAGAGATTCAATCAGATGAAAAGAGTTACCATAAATCAATGATTCTCAATCACAAAGGTCTGTCACACATGCCTGGAGCCCCTCCCTAGTCATACTGAGGCAGAATCTCTGGGGGTGGGCAAGAATAAATGTATTTGTGAAAACTCTAAATATGATTTCTATAAACTACAGCTGGAAAGAGTTGAATTAGATATTGTAAAGAATAAATTCTCAGGAGGAGATAACATATTTACTCTAACTGCAGTAATTGCAGAGCCCTATAGTACAGTGCTGGAGAAGGCGATGGCACCCCACTCCAGTACTCTTGCCTGGAAAATCCCTTGGACAGAGGAGCCTGGTAGGCTGCAGTCCATGGGGTCGAGAAGAGTCGGACACGACTGAGCACCTTCACTTTCACTTTTCACTTTCATGCATTGGAGAAGGAAATGACAACCCACTCCAGTGTTCTTGCCTGGAGAATCCCGGGGATGGGGGAGCCTGGTGGGCTGCCGTCTATGGGGTTGCACAGAGTTGGACGTGACTGAAGCAACTTAGCAACAGCAGCATAGTACAGTGCTAGTGACCTTCCTCAAGGGTGAAATCCATCCATTAATTAACAATCTTCAGGATGTTATTTTAACTGTGAACTCACCTCATCATATCATTTAATTCATATTTTCCCATTTCATTCAGGAATATATAAAATAATTTGCCAACTTTTTGGAAAGCCCAGATACATTATGTTTATTAATACTAGTTTAGTAACCTTGTTTTAAAAGGAAGTGGTATCTGAAACTCACTTTCAAAAGGTTCAGAAAAAAGAAATATATATATATATATATATATATATATATAAAGAGAACACACACATACAGATAGCAAATGTGACAACATGTTAATATTTGGAGAATCAAAGTGAAGTATAAATGGGTTCATTGACTTATTCTTTCAAATTTTTTATAAATTTTCATTTTTTCAAAATAAAATAGTTGAGGAAATAGAAAAGTGAGGAAGTAAAATTTAATAAAATTAATTATTGATAAATCCATGCTGGTTCCTCATGAATACAGCTTTCTTTTCATGTGCTTGAAAATCAATCTGTTTTAACTATTCTGAGATCCAACATTTTTTACCTATATCCAAATTCATATTTCCTGTCCTTTAATTATTGGGTGCTAATCTTTACCAGGCAACGTGATGGGTACAGAGTGATAGACAAAAGACACAATTCCCCACAATTCCTATCCTACTACCTTGTGACCTGTCATTCATGATTTCTCCAAAGACTATACTATGTACACTTCTCCAAGTAAACTCTGCACTCTTCCACTGTAATATTAACACTCCAATGACATGACTGGGGCATTTTCATCCACTTAGGATATCCTTCCATTTCATTTCTACCTGATGAAGTCTTATCCATTTTCAAAGTCCCTATTAGATACTTACTATAATTCTTCTCCGGAGAAGGCAATGGCAAGCCACTCCAGTACTCTTGCCTAGAAAATCCCATGGACGGAGGAGCCCGGTAGGCTGCAGTCCGTGGGGTCGCTAAGGGTCGGAAACGACTGAGTGACTTCACTTTCACTTTTCACTTTCACATTGGAGAAGGAAATGGCAACCCACTCCAGTGTTCTTGCCTGGAAAATCCCAGGGACGGGGGAGCCTGGTGGGCTTCCGTCTATGGGGTCACACAGAGTCGGACACGACTGAAGTGACTTAGCAGTAGCAGCTTAGCATAATTCTTCTCAAGATCTCATAGGAGGAAGTGATTTCTCTTTCTTAACTCAAAACTAGCAATTTTTAAATATTTACATCACAAATCGCTTTGTAGTTTACTTTTTAAAATGTCTCAAGTTATTATGACCCCTAGAGGGAAGGGACTCTGTTTTATTAATCTCTTGTATTGCCAGATTCTAACATTACCTAATATATACATACAGGGATACCTTAGAGATACTGTGAGTTTAGTTCCACACCACCACAATAAAGTGAGTTTTGCAATAAAGTGAACCAGACAAATTTTTTTGTCTTCCAGTGCACATAAAAGTTATGTCTATACTATACTGTAGTCTATTAAGTATGCAATATGCAATGGCATAATGTCTGAAAAATGTACATACCTTTATTAAAAATACTTTTAGATAAGCCAGCATGTAGATTAAAGGCAAAATATTGTAAAAGCAGCTATAACTACAATAAATAGTACAGGGATAAGCATGACCATTTAAAATATGACATCAAAACACAAAATGTGGGGGAGGGGAATAAAAATTGTAGCTCTTTTAGAAATGTGTTTGAACTTTCATGGCTATCAGTTTAAACCAAGTGGATATAATTATGGGTTAGCATATTAATATATGAAACCCATGGTAATCACAAATCAAAAACCGACAACAGATACACAAATACTAAAAAGAAAGGAACACAAGCATACTACTAAAGAAAATCATCAAACCATGAGGGAAGAAAAAAAAGAAATGAATAGAAAAGAACTGCAAAACAACCAGAAAACAAGTAGTAAGTAAAATGGTATAAGTACCAACATATCAATAATTACTCTAAATAGTCAGTGGAATAAATGCTCCTAAGAAATTAAAAGACGCTTGCTCTCCTTGGAAGGAAAGTTATGACCAACCTAGATAGCATATTAAAAATCAGAGACATTACTTTGCCAACAAAGGTCCGTCTAGTCAAGGCTATGGTTTTTCCAGTGGTCATATATGGATGTGAGAGTTGGACTGTGAAGAAAGCTGATCGCCGAAGAATTGATGCTTTTGAACTGTGGTGCTGGAGAAGACTCTTGAGAGGCCCTTGGACTTCAAGGAGATCCAACCAGTCCATTCTAAAGGAGATCAGTCCTGGGTGTTCATTGGAAGGACTGATGCTAAAGCTGAAACTCCAATACTTTGGCCACCTCATGAGACGAGTTGACTCACTGGAAAAGACTCTGATGCTGGGAAAGATTGGGGGCGGGAGGAGAAGGGGATGACAGACAATGAGGTGGCTGGATGGCATCACCGACTCGATGGACATGAGTTTAAGTGAACTCCGGGAGTTGGTGATGGACAGGGAGGCCTGGCGTGCCGTGGTTCATGGGGTCACAAAGAGTCGGTCACGACTGAGCGACTGAACTGAACTGAACTGAAGGTAACAGCAAGGATTGTGTGCTCAGTTGCTCAGTTATGTCCAACTCTTTGCGACCCCTTGGACTGTAGCTGGCCAGGCTTCTCTGCCCATGGGATTTCCCAGGCAATACTGGAGCCAGTTGCCATTTCCTTCTCCAGAGGATCTTCCTGACCCAGGGATCAAACCCACGTCTCCTGTACTGGCAGGCAAATCCTTTACTGCTGAGCCACCAGGGAAGCCCCAATAATGAGGATACAATGAATATGAAGTACTTAAAATAATACATGGCGCATAATAAAACTTTTATTATTAGAAATAATGACAAATATTGAGTTCAGATTTTCAGGACTGGAGATCCTGCAAAAGTGAGTAAGTAGTGATGCATTAAAGAAATATAGTCAAAACTGTCAATACTACTCTATTTTAATCCTAGCCTTTGATAACCTGAAGGAATATGTAATATGTAGATCATACATACTTCACATGACTGCTGTAAAAATTACAGGAAATATTTCATGCAGAGCACTGTAGCTCATTACCTGCCTTACTATAAACTCTGAATAAAAATTAGCTATTACTATTTTTGTTATTAATAAAAAGGTATTAATGAAAGAGAGCTCCATTTTTGAGGCTTTGTGAATTCTAATGCTAAAACTTTAAAGCAGTAATTTATTTTAGGCATGATATTAACCTAGAATTATTCTATAATTAACACCACTCAGTTATATAATTCCAGAATTGCTTATTCCTTCTTGAAATTGTTTTTAGTAGATAGCCTTCTGATTCACAAGTAAAATCTCTGTAATTATATTACTTCCTTTTTAGAACCTTTCAGAGTCCCCAAAATTCATATTCAATAATGCAAATTGATAAATCATCTTACGCATGTTGAAAAATACATTTACACTTAGCTAGTAGGTTAACAAGAAATGGCAACCCACTCCAGTACTCTTGCCTGGAAAATCCCATGACGGAAGAGCCTAATAGGCTACATTCCATGGGGTTGCACAGAGTCAGACACGACTGAAGCGACTTAGAAACAGCACCAGCAGCAGCGGTAGATTAACATAGTTGTATTTTGATCTGATTGCCCAAAAGAAAAGAGAAGAAAGGTACCTCCTCTCTCTCTCTTTTTTAATTGAGAATTGTCTATGGTAAAAAAATGTTCCATTCAGTTCAGTTCAGTCACTCAGTTGTGTCCCACTCTTTGCAACCCCATGGACTGCAGCATGCCAGCTGTCCATCACCAGCTCCCAGAGTTTGCTCAAACTCATGTCCATCGAGTCAGTGATGCCATCCAACCATCTCTCATCCTCTGTCATCCCCCTTCTCCTCCCACCTTCAATCTTGCCCGGTATCAGGATCTTTTCAAATGAGTCAGTTCTTCACATCAGGTGGCCAAAATACTGGAGCTTCAGCTTCAGCATCAGTCCTTCCAATGAATATTCAGGACTAATTTCCTTTAGGATTGACTGGTTTGATCTCCTTGCAGTCCAAGGGACTCTCAAGAGTCTTCTCCAACACCACCATTCAACAGCACCAGTTCTTCAGCACTCAGCTTTCTTTACGGTCCAACTCTCACATCCATACATGACTACTGGAAAAACCATAGCTTTGACTAAACAGACCTTTGTTGGCAAAGTTCTTCGGCACTCAGCTTTCTTTATGGTCCAACTCTCACATCCATACATGACTACTGGAAAAACCATAGCTTTGACTAAACAGACCTTTGTTGGCAAAGTAATGTCTCTGCTTTTTAATATGCTGTCTAGTTTTGTCATCTCTTGCAGAATTTTCCACAGCTTATTGTGATCCATACAGTCAAAGGCTTTGGCATAGTCAATAAAGCAGAAATAGATGTTTATCTGGCACTCTTTTGGCTTTTCAATGATCCAATGAATGTTGGCAATTTGATCTCTTGTTCCTGAAAGAGATGGAAATACCAGACCACCTGACCTGTGTCTTGAGAAACCTATATGCAGATCAGGAAGCAACAGTCAGAACTGGACATGGAATAACAGACTGGTTCCAAATAGGAAAAGGAGTATGTCAAGGCTGTATATTGTCACCCTGCTTATTTAACTTATATGCAGAGTACATCATGAGAAATGCTGGGCTGGAGGAAGCACAAGCTAGAATCAAGATTGCCAGGAGAAATATCAATAACCTCAGATATGCAAATGGACACCATCCTTACGGCAGAAAGTGAAGAAGAACTAAAGAGCCTCTTGATGAAAGTGAAACAGGAGAGTGAAAAAGTTGGGTTAAAGCTCAACATTCAGAAAGCTAAGATCATGGCATCTGGTCCGATCACTTCATGGGAAATAGATGGGGAAACAGTGGAAACAGTGACTGACTTTATTTTTCTGGGCTCCAAAATCACTGCAGATGGTGATTGCAGCCATGAAATTAAAAGACGCTTACTCCTTGGAAGGAAAGTTATGAGCAACCTAGACAGTATATTAAAAAGCAGAGATGTTATTTTGTCCAAAGGTCCATCTAGTCAAGGCTATGGTTTTTCCAGTAGTCATGTATGAATGTGAAAGTTGGACTATAAAGAAAGCTGAGCGCCGAAGAATTGATGCTTTTGAATGGTGGTGCTGGAGAAGACTCTTGAGAGTCCCTGGACTGCAAGGAGATCCATCCTAAAGGAGATCAGACCTGGGTGTTCATTTGTAGGACTGATTTTGAAGCTGCAACTCCAATACTTTGGCCACCTAATGCGAAGAGCTGACTCATTTGAAAAGACCCTGATGCTGGGAAAGATTGAGGGCAGGAGGTGAAGGGGATGACAGAGGATGAGATAGTTGGATGGCATCACTGACTCAATGGACATGGGTTTGGGTGGACCCAGGCAGTTGGTGATGGACAGGGAGGCCTGGTGTGCTGTGGTTCATGGGGTCACAAAGAGCTAGACATGACTGAGTGACTGAACTGAACTGAACTGAACTGAGGTTTGTCATAGCTTTTCTTCCAAGGAGGAAGCATCTTTTAATTTAATGGCTGCAGTCACCATCTTCAGTGATTTTGGAGCTGTTCTAAAATGTTCTATGGTAAAGATGTTCCATTACCGTTACTAATAATAGCTGTGAAAATAAGAAGAAATTGTTTGCATTATTACTCTGGGAGCGATTTTTCATTAAAAGAAAAATAAACCTTTTTAAAGAACTATAAAACTCAGAAATGTTCAGTGCAGAAACTTGGCAAATCCAGAAGTATAAAAGAAAAAAATTGCCTGTAATCCCACTCTTCTCAGATACTTTAATATTTTAATGTATGTTCTTCTAAACTTTCTTTTTTTGGTATACATTTTCTTTAGCAAAATGGTTTATTTTGTGCATACTATTTTGTAGTAAGATATTTTTCTTTAAGTATATTGTGAACATTTTCCCTTGCTGATATATGTTCTTCTGTAACATGTTTATTTTATTTATTTGTCTTTTTAAAATTTTATTTCTCCCACCCCTACCCCTCACCTCTGGCAACACAATTTGTTCTCTGTATCTATGAATTTGTTTGTTTGTTTTTAGATTCCACATATAAAAGAGAGCATGTATATTTGTCTTTCTCTGTCTGACATTTCACTTAGCATAATGCCCTCAAGGTCCATCCACACTGTCACAAATGGTAAGATTTCTTTTTTATGGCTGAATAGTATTCCTTTGTCTGTATATATCTCATTTTCTTTATATATTCATCAATCGATGAATACTTTTATTTTCATATCTTGGCTACTATGAATAATACTGCAGTGAACATGGCATATATTTTTTTGAGTTAAATGTTTTTGTTTTCTTCAGGTAAATTATCAGCAGTAGAACTGCTGGATCATATAGTAGTTCTATTTTTAATTTTTTGAGATATCTCCATACTATTTATTGTATTGACTATACCAATTTACATTTACACCAAAAGGATTTAAGTGTTCCTTTTATTCTACATCCTTGTCAACACTTCTTATTTGTTATCTTTTTGATATTAGCCATTCTGACAAGTGTGAGGTGTTATCTCATTATGATTTTGATTTTCATTTCCCTGATGATTAATGATGTTGAGCACCTTTTCATTTACCTGTTGGCCATCTGTATCCCTTGTTTGTAAAGATGTCTCTTCAAAACTTCTGCCCATTTCTAAATCAGATTGTTACTTTTTGCTATTGAATGTATGAGTTCTTTATATATTTTGTATATTAACTGATTGTTGTATATCTGATTTGCAGATATTTTTTCCTATTCAGTAGGTTGCCTTTTAATTTTGTTGATTGTTTCCTTCACTGTGCAGAGGCTTTTTAGTATGATGTAGTATTTTTGCTTTTGTTACTTTTGCTTTTGGTATCAGATTCAAAAACAGTTGTCACCAAGATCTATGTTAGGGAGTTACTACCTAAAATTTTCTTCTAAGAATTTTATCATTTCAGGTCCTACGGGTCTTACTAATCCATTTTAGGTTAATTTTTGTGTATGGTATAAGATAGTGGTCTAAATTAATTATTTTGCATGTGGCTGTCTAGTTTTCCCAACATTTATTGAAAAGTCTATCCTTTCCCCATTATATATTCTTGGCTCCTTCATTATGAATTAATTGACATATATGCACAATGTTATTCCTGGGCTCTCTAGTCTGTTCCATTGATTTATGTGTCTGTTTCATGCCAACACTGTACTGTTTTAATCACTATAGCTTTGTAATATAGCTTGAAATCAGGAAAGGTGTTGCCTCCAGCTTTATTCTCCTTTCTCAAGATTGCTTTGGCTGTTCAGGGTCTTTTGTTGTTCCATATAAATTTTATAATTTATGTTCTATTTCTTTGAAATATGTCATTGGAGTTTTGATAGTTCTACAGTGAATCTGTAGATTGCCTTGGGTAATATGCCCATTTTAACAATATTAATTCTTCTGATCCATGAGCACAGAATATATTTCCATTCATTTGTATCTTCAGTTTTTTTCATTAATATTTTGTAGTTTCCAACATACAGGTCTTTTACCTTCTTGGTTAAGTTTATTCCTAGGTGTTTATTGTAAATGGGATTATTTTCTTAGTTTCTCTGTCTGATAACGTGTTATTAGTGTGAAAAGGCACAACAGCTTTTTGCATAATGGATTTGATTTAGGTCATAGCTGAATGGCCTAGTTTCTTCAATTTAAGTCTGAATTTTGCAATAAGGAGCTCATGATCTTGAGTGTCCCTTGGATTTTCAGAGAAGAGATCAAACCAGTCAATCATAGAGAAAATCAACACTGAATATTCACTGGAAGGACTGATGCTCAAGCTAAAGCTCCTATACTTTGGCTACCTGATGTAAAGAGCTGACTCAGTGGAAAAGACCCTGATGCTGGGAAAGATTGAGGGAGAAAGGGACAAGAGAGGATGAGGTGGTTGGATGGCATCACCTACTCAATAGACTTGAGTTTGAACAAACTCTGGGAGATAGTAAAGGACAGGGAAGCCTGGCATACTGCCATTCATGAGAGTGCAAAGAGTCGGACATGACTGAGCAACTGAACAACAAACGTTTTGCATATTGATTTTGTATCCTGTAATGTTAGTGAATTTGTTTCTTAGTTATAACAGTTTTTCTTTAATGGGATCTAAAAAGGACTGATGCTAAAGCTGAAGCTCCAATACTTTGGCCACCTCATGCGACGAGTTGACTCACTGGAAAAGAGTCTAATGCTAGGAGGGATTGGGGGTGGGAGGAGACGGGGACGACAGAGAATGAGATGGCTGGATGGCATCACCGACTCGATGGACATGAGTTTGAGTGAACTCCGGGAGTTGGTGATGGACAGGGAGGCCTGGCGTGCTGTGATTCATGGGGTCGCAAAGAATCTGACATGACTGAGCGACTGAACTGAACTGAACTGAAGGTTTCATATTGTCATTGCAAATAGTGATAGTTTTACCTCTTCCTTTTTAGCATGCGTGCGTTTATATCTTTTTCATGCCTAATTGTTCTGGCTAGAACTTCCTTCCTTTCCCCCTTTTTTTTTTGCTTTTTGTCTTTTTTTAATTAAGGTGTAGTTGATTTACAATATTATACTAATATTAGTTTTATGAATACAACATACTAATTCAAAAATTTTATAAACCTAGACAGCATATTCAAAAGCAGAGACATTACTTTGCTGGCAAAGGTCCCTATAGTCAAAGTTATGATTTTTCCAGTAGTCATGTATGGATGTGAGAGTTGGACCATAAAGAAGGCTGAGTGCTGAAGAATTGATGCTTTTGAATGGTGGTGTTGGAGAAGACTCTTGAGAGTCTTTTGGAGTTCAAGGAGATCAAACCAGTCAATTCTAAAGGAAATCAATCCTGAATATTCATTGGCGGGACTGATGCTGAGGCTGAAGCTCCAATACTTTGGTCACCTGATGAAAAGAGCTGACTCATAGACTCCACATATAAGTGATAACATATAGTATTTGTCTTTCTCTGTATGAGTTTTTTTTTTACAGCATAACACTCTCTAGGTCTATCCATGTGTTGCAAATGGCAAAATTTCATTAGTTCTTTTGGCGGAGTAATATTCCTGTGTGTATCTATACCATCACGTTTTTATCCATTCATCTGCTGATGGTTACTTCATCTGCTTCTATATCTCAGCTATTGTAAATAATGTTGCAATGAACATTGAGGTACGTGTATCTTTTCCAATTAGTGTTTTTGTTTTCTTTTGCTATATACCCAGGAATTGAATTGCTAGATCATATGGTAATTCTATTTTTAATTTTTTTGAGGAAATTCCATACTGTTTTCCATAGTAACTGTACCAATTTACATTCCTACCAACAGTGGACAATTGTTACCTTTTCTCCCCATCCTTGTCAACATTTATTTGTGGATTTTTTGATGATAGCCATTCTGACAGGTGTAAGGTTATAGCTCATTGTGTTTTTGATTTGCATTTCCCTGATGATGAGTGATGTTGAATATCTTTTCATGTGCCTGTTGGACATCTGTGTTTCTTTTTTGAAAAAATGTTTATTTAGTTATTCTGCCCATTTTTAAAATTGGGTTGTTTGTTTTTTGATATTGAGTTGTATGAACTGTTTATATATTTTGGATATTAACCCCTTGTTGGTCATCTGATTTGCAAATATTTTCTCCCATTCAGTAGTTTGTCTTTTTTGTTGTTGCTGATGTTTTCTCTTGCTGTGCAAAAGCTTTTAAGTTTAATTTGGTCCCAATATAGTTAGACTAATCCTCCCACTCATTAGCTCATGAAATTGCCTAACGCATAAAAGCTAACCAGACCACATTTTGAGGTTACTCTTGCCCTCTGTGACAGCCCACACTCTTCTCTGTGGAGTGTGTTTCTCTCTAAATAAATTCACTTCTTACCTATTACTTTGTCTCTCATTGAATTCTTTCTGTGATAAGACATCAAGAACCTGAGCTTCATTGGGTCCTGAAACCAAGTGTGTGATCTCAGTTGGAAAGACCATGAGTTTTGGCCAGGTTTGAGTCCCGGGCACATGGGTTAGAGTCCCAAACTGGTTTTTGACCAGGTTCGAGTCCCAGCCATGTGGGTTCAAGTCCCAACCTGAGGTGAACGATTTCAGTGCTACTAACAGTGATTTTGTCTGTGGCTAATTATCTATACAGTTAAAATTTTCAACAATGAGGAAGTATTGATTCTTAGTAAGAAGTACATATAAATTATTATTAATTTTAAAAAGAACTCTCTCTTTCTAAAAGAAAGAATTTCAAAAAGAAAGAATTCTTATTCTGAGGATGTTAATCCTTTGTACAAGTGAGCATCAAGGTCTAGAAGGCTAATCCATTCAGCTGTAGGCCACCGTTTTTTTTTGCAGGAAAAGTGATTTTTTGTGTGTGATAGCATATGAATTTCTGTTATTTTATGTGAATCATCATTGTTGATATAATTCATACAGGAATTAACAAACTAATTAAGTGCTTTATTTTTCTTATTATCTCAATTCTTTCTTGTTTCAGTTACCTCCTGTGGTTAATTCAGCTTGCCCAGTTTAGATTTTTCTTTTGTTGATAGGTGAAGCCACCAAACAGTTTTCCTATCTCAGATCCCTGTGGGGGAAAAAAAGTCAAAATAGAATGTGCTTTCCTTTAGATTACCGTCTCATTTTGATACAGACCTCAAAAAATCAGAAAAAAAGGAATTTTTCCAAAACATTTTCAGTTCAGTCGCTCAGTCGTGTCTGACTCTTTGCGACCCCATGAATCACAGCACGCCAGGCCTCCCTATCCATCACCAACTCCCGGAGTTCACTCAAACTCATGTCCATCGAGTCGGTGATGCCATCCAGCCATCTCATTCTCTGTCATCCCCTTCTCCTCCCACCCCCAATCCCTCCCAGCATCAGAGTCTTTTCCAGTGAGTCAACTCGTCGCATGAAGTGGCCAAAGTATTGGAGTTTCAGCTTTAGCATCAGTCCTTCCAATGAACACCCAGGATTGATCTCCTTTAGAATGGACTGGTTGGATCTCCTTGCAGTCCAAGGGACTCTCAAGAGTCTTCTCCAGCACCACAGTTCAAAAGCATCAATTCTTCGGCGATCAGCTTTCTTCACATCTAATTTAGGGATATAAAATGTAGAAATACAGTAAATCTCCTACCTATGTATGAATTCTAAGAACATGTTTGTAAGTCCAATTTGTTCATAAGTCCAACAAAGTTAGCCTAGATATGCACTTAACATAATTGGCTATACAGTACTGTACTGCAATAGGTTTATAATATTTTTCATACAAATAATACATAAAAAACACACACAAAATAAAGAAAACATTTTCATCTTACAGTGCAGTACCTTGAAAAGTATAGTAGTACTAGCTACATCACTGCTGCTTTTACACTTGCTTCTGGACATCCTGGGCTCAAAATAAAGATACTGTACTAGAGTACAGTAGTGTACAGTAAAGTACACAAAAGCACAACCACTTGTAGACAAGCATGCACATGACCATGTATGCCAGACATGTGAACTAACTTATGTGATTGGATGTGCGAACACACATTTGCATTTTTTAAAGTTCACAATTTCAAGGTTCATATGTAGGGGACTTACAGTAATTAATACTTAACTTTTCATAATAAAAATATATATTCATTTTGCAAATTGCAAGAGATGAATTTCTCTGGTAATCCTATATAATCTTATTTCACAAAACTAGCATTAATGTCAACATTTTTGTACATCAAAATAAATGTTTGAGGGCCTTGCTTTGTGTGTGGAGGTAGAGGGGGCAGCAGGGAGTAGTGGTTACTTCATGTAGTTCTGTAGAGCATGAAGCATGAGAAAAGGGTAGTGGAGAACCAGGCAGAAAGCCTTATCCATTAGCTTTCTCTCTTTTTTCTTCATAGGTGCTAATATACCACCTACCCAGTACTCTTTTATTGCTGTGGTCAGGGCTATATAAGCAGTGTGGTTTGGGGAGAAAGTTGAAGGTCTGAGCAGGACTGTCTCTGAAATATCAGCTTGTAGCCTAAGATTCATTGAAACTACTAAATACATCTGTTAAGATTACCCAGATCATTGATCAGAGACAAACTTAAAGATTAATATGAACTCATCTGTACCTCAGTGTCCTCATTTGTAAAATGAGAATAATTGAATCATTTTGGGAATAAAATGGGATAATGCAAGTAAAATACTTATAAAAGTATGTATCATATAGTGCTCACCTAATAGTAATAACTATTATTGTTATTACTATGTGGTTCTTGGGCATTATGTAAGTGAGATGAATAAAGGTGGAACTATGGAAAAGAAAGCGAATTAGTTAATACTTGGAAATGGGACAATCAAAATGAAAAGAATACAATTTTGTTTGCTATCTGAGAAACTTAACATGAAATTTATATTTTCAAAGAGAAAAGAAGACATTTATACCTTTATATATTCCTGCAATCTTGTTCACATATTCATACACCATCTTCTCAAATGACACTTCTTCTTAGTCCCAGGAAAGACCACTGTAGTCCAAGTCTCAGAGAATTACTTAGGGATCAATACTGGGTTCCTCTGGTGTCTCAGTCGGTAAAGAATTTGCCTGCATTGCTGGAGACCAGGGCTCAATCCCTGAGTTGGGAAGATCCCCTGGAAAAGGAAATGACAACCCACTCCAGTATTCTTGCCTGGAGAATTCCATGAACAGAGGAGCTTGGCAGGCTACAGACCATGGGGTCACAAAGAGTCAGACGGACTGAGTGACTAACACTTTCGCTAACAAGGAAGTGGAGGCCAGTCTTAAAATCCCAAGGATTAGGGAAATAATTCTTTTCATTAAGGGAACACCCAGGGGAGGGAGGTTTGTATTATAATTAGTATCATAATTGTTATTGTGGGAGAGGAACTGACACGAGCTGAATATTGGAAGCTGAGTAGGTGTTCATCAGTTGAGTGAGACACCCTGAGGATCGGGGATGTTTGGAGGGGTGTTCAGGAAACAGAGTGGTGTGGGCAAAAGCAGACAGGCATGAGAGAGCATTAGGCTTGAAAAAAAGCAGTTTGAGTCCTTTTGTGATGCTTGAACATACAGTGTAAGAAGAGATGGCAGAGGAAAAAAAAAGTCAGACAGGCAGGGAAGAATCAGATTTCTTGTGGTCTTGTAGACCATAGCAAGAAATCTGGGCTTTCCTTTGATAATTAATAAGGGATTATGGCTGAAGACGCAAGAGCAGGAGACTAGAAGAGTATAGCAAGAAGCCAGATAAGGAATGATGGAAGATAAAACTAAGAAGTATCAGTGGGGATTGTAAGGAAGATGAGGATACAAGAGAAGGTAAGAATCTATAACTTGAGGTAGTTACAACAAAAAAGTAAAGTGCACATGATCTTCCAATTAAAGCTTTTATTTGTTTTACAAAGTTTTTTAAAATATGAAGTCATAGTTGGTTATACATTTAGTTATTTATTTTTATTGATAATAATAGACGACATGAAATAAGGACTTTCCCAGAAAGTTGATCAAGAGTATTGTTGGATCTATAGCCCTGAAATCTGGCGGAGATGCCAAGCTTCTGAAACTTTGCTTCTATCTTAGAGGTCAGTACTGGTCTAGGAAGGTCCTAGATAACCTGGTAAAATATGGGTCTGGTGCAGAATGAAATCTCTAACTTCTAAAGTTAGGATTCATGCTCTAAATTAGGTAACTCAGTCAGTTTCAGGTATTTCTCAAACTTAGGAGTTTTAATAGTGTTGAGAGATCTATGGACCAGTCACTGGTCCTATAAATTCTGGAACAAACAGTATCCATAGGTATAATTTCAGTATACCCCATGGTCTATATTTTCTAAGCCATGTTGCATTGCCCTGACAAGTAGCTTTGTTGTGTGACACCAAACTTGTCATTTGCTGGATCTCTTTGTCCTCCTTGAGTATCAAAATTCCATTTTGAGATAACCTTTTCCTATGCTAGTTAAGGGTTTATTACAAATTAAAGAGTTAAAGCAGCCACCCAAATATTTTGGGAAGCAACCCACAACCAAAGCATTAATAATAAAACTCAGGTCAACTTCCTACATATCAAAGCACCATATCCAAAAGGTCAAGGATGTAAAAAATGACCTTTACATTTTACACACTAGTTTTTAGTTATTGTTTTTGAAAAATTATCAGAGGACATAGAAACCTTCAAACAGTTAAAATGAATAGAAATTTGAAAAGTGTTTATTCAGACTTTAGTGAACACTCATATTTGTTTATTGCAGATCTAAGTTATTACACATTTCACTTTTTATGATTATAAATACAAGTTAAATGTAGGAGTACATGTGATATATACTATATTCCTAGCCTTACTCAATATGTAGCTATATCTTAAATATAAATTTATGCTAAAGTGAAATATTAAAAGATTATTATTCATAATATAAAATAGAAGTGCTCATTCCTTTTAGCATACTATCTTGTAAATAATGCAATGACTTAAAAGACTGGCCTTGGTTCAAGAGAAAAGTTTGATGAAAATAGATATAAAAATCAACAAAGACTCCAGAATTTCTCAAAGAGAAATCTGAAACCCCAAATCATCATTCACAATTTCTTATTAATTATAATTTGAGATAAATTCCCAGTTACTTCTAGATTATAGATACATCTCCCCAGTGACATCTTGTACAGATAGACAAGGAAGGAAAAAAAAAAGGAGACAATTTTTGAAAGTCACTGGAGGATAAAACTTAAGAGTTACATTTGGTTTCCTATTCTAGAAGTCTGAGAAAAGTTTATATTAAGGGGAAAAACTTGCTATTTTACTAAAGCCATTAAAAGATAGTTCAGGGAGATCTTTTAAGCCAAGTAGCCATATTGATAACATGTATTCCACTCTCACGTTTAAGACACAAAGGTCTCCATTTCTCTAAGGGAACTGCTTTTTCCACATGACCCATTCTCTTTTTTGCCTTGGAGCCAAGTAATTGGAACCCTAAACACACGACGGAGCTTCTGTTGGAACCTGTTTCCAACAAAACAATACAGAAAGGGATTAATGCAGCTGTTGGTGAATCCCAGGAGAATGGCAAAAGGAAGTGCCAGGTCAATGACTGCTATAACTTCACAGCTATTAATGACACCCATCCAGGCTAGAGCATCCAGGAAGGTCAGAACATGGAAGGGAAGCCAACAAATGATGAACGCCAGAACAACAGCAGCTGCCATCTTCAAAACTTGATCACGAGTTATTCTATTCTTCCCATAGCTATTGGTCTTCAGTAGATGTTTTCTGATTCCGAAATAGCATGTTGCTATGAATATTAAAGGGATAATAAAACCAAGGATATTTTTCATTAAGGCAATCCCAGCTGACCATTGGGCATACTTCTCAGGTGGGAAAGCCATTATACAAGCATTCACCCCTAAATATTCAATGGTTCTGACATCCCGGAAATAAAACGTTGGCAATGAGGACAGACAAGCCATACACCAAACAAGAGGAACTATATAAGATGCTTGCCAGGGATTTCTTCTTTGAGACAGAAAGGGGTAAATGACAGATTGGTACCTATCAACACTCATGCAGGTGATAAAAAAAATGCTTGCAAACATGTTCAGGGTCAGGAAAGAACCAAAAACTTTGCACATCACAGGTCCAAAGAGCCAGTCATATCTATGAGAATAATAGGTTGCCCAGAGAGGAAGAGTAGCCAAAAGAAGTAAGTCAGCCACAGCTAGGTTGAAGATGTAAATGCTGGAAACCTTCTTAGGACCCTTTTGACAACAAAACAGTGTAACCACAATAGTATTGACAAGAAATCCAACCGCAAAAATAATGTAATAGAGAACAGGAATTGCATCTAAATGCTTATCTGATGGCTTATGTGAGCAATTGAAGGTAGACTCATTGCCGGAAATGTTCACAAGTCCAACGTGAAGACTGCTGGTAATGTTTTTGCTGATGGTGGCAAGGGAGAAGTTGGCCTTCATGTTGATTGAAATGTCAGCAGCTCCTAATTTTTACACCTTCTGGGGGAAACAAAAAAGAACTTGTAGAACACATACAGAATTTAGGATATTATCAAGTCATTAGCATTATAAAAGTTTGTTGAAAGCAAAAAATTTAGGTGATTATAGAAAATATTGGGAAACAGAAGCATGCCTTATGAAATAAGGATGGACTTTACTTCTTGAAGAAGAGAAGAGAATTCTCTGAATAATACCAAGAAATTAAGACATTTTGGCATTAAGACTGAAATTTCTAAGCAAAACTACTTTTGCCCTTCTTTTCTATTGTCAAAAAGGTTAAAGAAAATTAATATTTCAAAAGGTTAGCCAGAATAGGAAATATATGAAACAAATAAGAAGAAACTAAGAAATGAGAAAAGTTAGCATTTCAAAAACACATGAGCACATATCTCACTCTGTATACTTTCTAGGAACCACACCACTGCCTGCTATTGCATAGAGAAATGTCTTATTCAAGTAACTAATTATATACAAATCATTCCAGCTATGGAGAAATAAGTAAAATACAATTTGGAAAAAATAAGTAAGTGTACAAAAGACTTAAAGAGCACATGCAAAAGGAACATATTGGGATGGTGGGTTATGGCTGGTTTTTACTAATTAAAAATAATTCCTATAGTTCTACTTTTCCATTGTTTTCACAATAATAATATAATTAAGAGGTAGTTATGGAATATGTGCATATTTTTAAAACCCCCATCACATTTTAATAGAGACTATTACTTTTACATATGGATATTTAAGTTTAATCCATATAAAAGAAAATCTACTTTCTTTTTTTAATTAGGAAAAGAAAACTAAAAAATAGCCAAATTGGATTTAGGGTCAAGCAGGAAAAATTGTGTTGTTCAATGAAATAAGAATTGAACATCAATGATTAATCATAATTGTATCACTTTTTCCTTTGCTATTTTTTTTTTTTTTAGTTTAACAGCTAAGTAGTAACAGTGCTACTTGGCTCTTGAATATTATAACCAATATTCAGATTTTTGTGATACTGTTATTTTTAATAGCAGCATTATTTTAAAACAAAAGAAAATTAGCTGAAGATAAACACAGTAAGGGAAAGACTATTCCCTTGGATAGTTTCAAAACACATATAAATAAACTACTCAGTGAAAATGTAATCAGCAAAGAATCTCTTAATAAACAACAAACATCACTTTTGTTTAGAGCTTTACTCTTTCATAATCTTGACTTAACAAATTAACATGAAAGAATCTAAAATAAATTCACTTGAAGACTTACTGGTTGTTCGAGTTTAAAACTTAGTTATCATAAATCAGCTTGCCTCGTTCTTAAGTGCACCCCTGTAAGAGAAACAGTAGTTTAATAATTTAGGAATTTTGCAAAATGCAGTGTTAAAATAAAGGAAAAAGGGAAAGTGCATCCATAAAAAATTTTCATTTAAGGTATGTTTTACTTTCCAAATACACTATGTATAAATTGTGCAGACCTACCTTAAAAATTCAGGCTGAAGAATGCTTTTAATTTTGTGCTTATTCGTTCCCTAAGAGTCAGGGACGTAATAGCACCAGATCTCTGGTTTCCTTCTTATATATTCCGTCTGTCCACTGGGAGCCTTCAACCTACATAATTCTAGGGCTGACTTATGAACACTTGCCAGCTTTCCAGTGGGTTTTTTTTTTTTTTTGGCTGCAAAACATTAATCTGAAATTCTCACTGTCTCCAATCATAACAGCTCATTCAAATAAATCTCAAACAAAAAAATGAAGTTTCCACAAATGTGTTAGAGAATTGTGAAGTCAGTGGCTTACTTTAAAAGAAGAATATAATTATTTGCAGAATTTTCTCTTTCTTTTACCCTGATACTGGCATTCTAAAATGAGTTAAGGAGTGAAGACTAGGGAATTTATTCTAGTAGTAGAGTTAAATTCCACCAGCATCTTTTACAACTTTCATTACTTTTTGAAAAATTTTACCCCTGTTTAATAAAAGAACAGCAGCAACTTTACTTGAAGTCTAACATTTCTAAAATTTCTCCCTTGTGTTAAGCAATTTTTGTTGGCTTTTGCTGGAGAGATAGTGACAGGAAGGATATAATTCTCATGTCTTCTTTTTTTTTAATTTTCATTTTTATTTATTTTAATTTGAGGCTAATTACTTTATTAACAAGTAGTGTCTCCTTTCATGGGTCTCTATCATATTTGTGGTTTAAATACAAAGTATACGACATCAGAAGGATTAAACAGCTATTGCAGCCCAGATTCCTGTTGTTTTTCTTTTTGTGGGGTTGAGGTTGGTTAGCCTTACACAATAAGTATAGTAGAAGCAAGAGTGACAAAAGAAAGATAAATACAGGTGATGGTAGTGATTATACCAGTTGACAATAAATGCCATTTGCCAAACACTGTGCTAAGTGCTTTATACTCAGTACTTTAATAGATAGGCAATATAGCATACCAGTGTATGTACATGGCCTCTGAGTTTCAATTACCTGGTTCACAAGGTCAGCTATACCACTTAGTAATTCCATGACTATGGCCAAGTTACTTTCCTTCTTCATGTTTCAGTTTTCTCATCTGAGAAATGGGGATGATGTTAATTACCTACATCATGGAGTTATAAGAATTAAATGAGTTGTTATGTTTAGAGTGCTTAAAAATTGTGCCTAGCACATACTAGGTACTATTATAAGCTATTAATATTACCTCCATTTTAAAAAATCAGTACACTAGGGCTCACAGAGTTTAA
This sequence comes from Moschus berezovskii, assembly GCF_049115385.1. Taxonomy (NCBI): domain Eukaryota; kingdom Metazoa; phylum Chordata; class Mammalia; order Artiodactyla; family Moschidae; genus Moschus; species Moschus berezovskii. The sequence continues at coordinate 106,625,307 of NC_142488.1, forward strand.
ATAACTTTTCTGAAATCACATAGGTATTAAATGGGGACATTTGAATTGAAACCAAGGCACTCTAATGTCAGCACCCACAGTCTTAACCTCCACAGTACAGGAGGCAGTATTAGCTGGTCCTTTAATCTCACCCTTTGTCCTTGCAAAAAGAAAACATGCAACATTTACAAAAAAAAGTCCTTGCTGGCCATTCATAAGATGTTACAAAAGCACTGAAGAAGGGGGGAAGAGTTTGAAGAATTGTTGCATGGGAGAAAATAGTTTTCATTTTTTTCCCAAAATGGAGGCCACAGGTAGGCAAAATGTATGACTAGTTAACTGCAGTGAGTACAGAAAACCAGAGAACCCAGGACACTTACATGAGTATAAAGGATTCCAGCTATTTCTACTGATCATATTTTTTTTCTGGGAGCAGTAAGAGTGCACTTAGCTGGGCTGCAGGTGAAGTAAGAGGGCAGGCAGGCTCTGAGGAGGTTGCTGGGGACCTAAGTAAAGGTCCCACAGAAGTAACACAGCAAAGGGAGGGTGGGTTACAGAAGACAAAATTACAAATGACATGAAACAAAACAGATGGCTTTTGACATTTGTCTGTTTTTCCATTCATTTTGAAGTTGATCCTATAGTACACAGACAGATGGGATCAGCAAGAAGAGGTCACCATTGCCTGAAAAATATAGTATGATTCAAAAGTTTGCACAATACTATTTCTTTCAGTAGACTGTTTGAACATGGAGCAAATGCTCCTGATATACAGACAAAGCATTTTACGAAATCTCAAAATATTTTCTTCCTATGTTCTGGACAGATTCAGGTTGAGGCTCTGTCCAAATGATGGAAAACTGATGTTTGGAAAACAAGTGAGGGGGCACATATGGTTATCGGCAGGAGAGTTTAAATGGGAACTGGTTTCACTCTTTGTTTAAGCCTGGTTTCTCCCTCCATTTCAAATGTTTGTTTTTACTATGTACAGGGGAATTTTCCAGGCCAGGGCCTCCTGAGTGGTCATGATGGGTCAGATTCCCACCCTGCTCTATTTCTAGCCCCCTCTCGTGCCCCTTTAAAGAAATAGCCAGGAGGTGAGCTATATAAACTTTTGAGAACAAACTGCAGACTCGCCTCCGGGAGACCTAGCCTTGAACACCCCCGAGGAGTAGGAGACCTTGTCTAAAGCTTTTGTTCTTCATTACAGTAAGTTCTGACATAAATAAAGTTTAAAGAGGCACACATTTCCCAGAAGATTTAAAGGACATTTACTCTGTTTCTTTATAATTTTAGGAGTAAAAATTTTCACAGGTCAAAGAAAAACTATGTAACTACAGAGAGATAAGGGAGAAAAAAAGCAAAAAGAAAAGAAAAAGCAAAGGAATGATACTATTGATACCACTTGAAGCGAAAAACATAGCATATTATTGATTCAGTAAAGAACTCCCAGTTAAGCCAACAATATAAAACACTTGAGAGTCAAATAAATGTCAGTCAGCAGGAACAGTACAACACAAAAAATTCACTCTCCTGGGGGCAGAGAGTAAGTTTTTTTCTGCTGGAAGATTGACTTTAAAGCCCCAGGTCATTTGAATAAATTATGTAGCTCTTCAGGACAAGTGCCGCTTGGCTAGCAGAATTAAACAATGGTAAATCACGTTGAATTAACTTTTTTCTAGTGAATACTTTTCATTTATTGTGAGATTACTTAACACTGAAATTTAACGGGCCAGGTTTAAAAAAAGAGAAGGAATTTCTCCAAAGGAATTTCTCCTCTGCTAAAAATCTCTGAAAAAAAATACTTGTCTGTCTCTCCTCCTCACTTACACACACAGATGAGGTTTTGAAGGAAAAAAGAAACTGTGAAGTACAAAAGTCTGGATATATGTGCCCTAGTTATAAAGGTGAGGATTAGAGATGCAGACCATAAAATGATTAAATATATACTGGCCTTCTTTTTTAGTTTGTTTTTCGGTTATTTTAATTTTCCTCCACCCCAGCTATCTCTCTGAGTCCTTATCCAGAATAGTAGTGTTAGGGGAAGCACACTGACTGAAACCGCCCACCCTGGCCAGGCACCATAGTAACCATTTGCATGAGTTACTTTACAACAGGAGGTCCTAGTAAGGAACATGGAACTAATAAGCCACCACTAATCGGAAGAGTTCAGAAAAAGTTAAAGGAAGATGCCACATGTCTGACCACCTCCCGGAATCCTTATCGCTGATATCCATTTTGACTGAGCAATGAGTGCACCACCAGAAAGGACTCTGAGTCAGAATGATTGGCCAAAGACAACCCAGAAACTAACCCCATCACCATAAAACCCGAGACTGCAGGCCATGTGACAGAGCAGTCCTCCTGGTTTCTCTTACCCTACTACTCTCTGCCTGGGCACCCTTTCCCTATAAAATCTCTTGCTTTGTCAGAGATTCACTCCTTGGACAATTCACTTCCGACAAGAACCCACTCTTGGGCCTTGAAAGGGGTCCCCCTTCCTTCAACAGTAGCACTTCCACTTTTCCCAACTTCAACACACACACAAATACAAAGCACACCCCATTACCCACATATATACTTAACACTAATCTTTTTTCAATTCAGTTACCATAGCGAAGCTTTACTTTAATTACCACTGGACTTTTCCAAACCTGAGGGTCCCTGAAAGGGGAGAGTTAAGAAGATTGCCTTGTCGTTATGTCTTTGCAGATTATTTTTGTGCCTCTCTTTAGCTTTCAATATAATGAGAACAAGAATGTCACGATGAAAGCAAGTGAGAAAAAGCAATAAGGATCAGAAATAGCCAACATATTGACCATTTTGTATAAACCAGCCTAAAAAATTCAGTAAAATGGCCAATATGAGTGATTGTATCAAATTAACTGACTGCCTAGGTATCACAGGGAGTAAGAGGACTATTAAATCAGTTAACAAGGTGGAATCCATGCAGTGAAATGAATAGATATCTGACTCAGTACATGCCTGAGGCCAGTTGCTTCCAGTTGAACCTGATCACAAAAACATAAGGAGAAGGAAGAGTTCCAATTTCCCTTTGCCTCAAAGGCATCTGCAGGCCTGAGCATCATGTTCAGAGTAGGATCTCACAAAAGACACCTTAATTCTACCAAATAGCATCTCAGTGTATGTAACTCAACTGTTGGAAAGATAAACAATTACAAATGAACATTTAGTTTTGTTTGCATTCAAAATATCAACTAACTGATATGACATTTTCTCCTACTTATCTGACTAAATTGATTATGTAGGGTATCATAATATGCATCCCAAAATATGCCACTTTGGCATAAGGATTATTTTAAGCTAAAGACTGAGAAGAAACAGATACAAGAAAAGCTCTCTGCCTTCCCCCATCTGCCTAAAAGCGGGACATAAATTTGTAAGTATGTCTCTGTTTCTTTTACCAGGAAGAGCAGAATTCTTAATGAATAGGAGAAAACTTTAGGCTCTATCAACCCAGAGGTGGACACCAAGAAGAATCTACATAACAAGCCTTACTAAATAATTTTTATCTTCCATTAGTTTCCCCCATATAGAGTTGACCCTTAAACAAGGCAGGGGATAGGGCGTCAATCCCTGAGCAGTTGGAAATCCATGTGTAACTTTACATTGGGTCCTCCATACCTGTAGTTCCACATCGGCAGATTCAACCAACATGGGGTCATATACAGTAATAGAATTTATTGAAAAAAATCTGCATGTAACTGGACCCTTGCATTTCAAACCTGTGTTGTTCAAGAGTCAACTGTATTTATTTTCCCACAGTTTGCCACTCAAAATCTAAACCCCCTTTCTTTTGTCTTGAAACCGCTCTGCAATTTTATTGTTCTTTGTTAAGTTGCTATATAAGCCCTCTGATGACTCCTTTGAGTTGAGTTACTCATGACTGAGTACTCCTACTCAAATGCAGAATGTGTATGTTCATAAACTCTGCTTTTTTTCTAACTTAATCTTTTTTTTTTAACTTAAAAAAATTTTTTTAACTTAATCTTTTATCAGTGAATTTTTCTGTCATAGCCACTGAACCTAAAGTGGGTAATTTTTTTTCTTCCTACAATTAATTTGACTAAATTATCCAAGATGACCAATTGTTAAATTGAACAAACCAACCAGTTTTCTTATCAAGTTTTAAATACCACTGTTAGGTAACAAAGATGTTCTGGGGAAATGTTGCCTGGTTGGATCTCTCTTAGGGCAGTAGATCAAAAAATCGTTAAGTTTAAAGCTTAGTCCTCAAGCTTGAGGTCCAGAAACTGAATTTTCTCAGGGTACCCAGGCTTTCAGCAATAAACTTGTGCCAACAAAATTCGTAGAAAACTAATGTACCACCTTGACTGCTAACGTATTCATTTGTAATAGGGATATACTACTTCGCAATGACTATAAGGCTTGTGTTCCTTATCTAAAGCACTCTATCTCCTTCACAATATCAGTAAAGAAGGGAAATCAGGCTTGGTGACTACACAAATCAGACCAGAAAAACTGGTAACTGGGAGCATATTTCACTTCAGCTCTGGGAAATTCTATAGCAGGGATTATCATTCTAGAAGCCAGACTGATGATTCCCCCAAACCATTCTCTCCCCTACTTTTGCCTCTCTGAACCCTAATTTCTTGTAGCCACCCAATTCTATTGATACATTATTTTAAATATTACTATTATTGATGAAGCTATAGTCAAGTCCCTGATCTAGGCAGCCTAGAAGACATTAAAGCTCTTGATTGATTAATTAGACAAACTGTCAAAGTTGGTGGATGGTGAGGGTTGCAGCAGGAGGGGAAGCAATGCCCTGATGTTTGTCTACAACAAAGATAGGGGGGAAAGATGGAATAGTATCTCTCCCAAACTGACCATCAGTTCACAGAAAATAATAAAAACAAATGGCTATTTGGCTTTGTTTAAGAGACTCATTTACCCCAACCTCTTCCTCAGGCCCCTAAAAGGACAGAAAAACAATAAAATGATGTACATCTTTGGATATATTTTGCTTTTTAGGCATAGAATGATTTAAGATTGAAAGACAGAGGACAATGACAGGAAGTATGGGGTTGGGGTTCTGGGGTGTTAATTCCAAAGAAGTGAAAAACAGACATTATTGGAAATTCTGAGACTGCTTGAGCTTTTAGACATTTATCTTACAGATATTTGTGGGGTTTTTTTATTCGTTTGTTTTTTTCTTCTTTTGGCTTGGGGTATCTTAGTTCCTTGACCAGGGGTCAAACCCATGTCCCCTGCAGTAGAAGTGCAGAGTTCTAACTACTGGATTGCCAGGGAATTCCCAGTCCTACAGGTGGTGCTAGTGGTAAAGAACTCGCCTACCAATGCAGGAGACATAAGAGACATGGGTTCCGTCCTTGGGTCCGGAAGATCTCCTGGAGAAGGGCATGGCAACCCACTCTAGTATCCTTGCCTGGAGAATCCCATGGACAGAGGAACCTGGTGGGCTACAGTCCGTAGGGTTGCAAAGAGTCGGACAGGACTGATGCGACTTAGCACACATGCACAGATATTTAGATTCATGATGTTCAACACAGATTTGTAAAATCTATAACTGAAAGTAGAATTATTATTGTAAATAATTTTCAATGTGTCCCCAAAGAAAACAGTTCATTTTCAGATGTTTAGAAGTTGATAGATTTCTGTACAGTTATGTTATTGCATATTATTACAGTATTAACACCCATGTTTTATATTGGTCCTGTTTTATATAGGTCAAAATTGAGTTATTCAGCTTTATTTTTTAAAAATTGAGATATAATTCACACACCATAAAATTTATCCTTTTAAAACATACAATTCAGTGGTTTTTAGTATATTCACAAAGTTGTGCAACTATTACCACTATATAATTTCAGTAGATTTTCATAACCTCTGAAAGAAACATGATGCCCATTAGCAGTAGCTCCCCATTCCTCCCTCCCTGCCTCTATTATCCTTTTATTTTTAAGCTTGAAAAAGTGAGCTGTAGCCTAGAGATTCCAAAAGACATTGTCTAGAGGAAGAGATAACAAATCAATATGTAAATGAATGAACTTAAAGAACAAATTACATTACTATTTCCATTGTAGTTTAGTTATTTTCAATCATATTAATCCGCACAGATTGCAGTAAACACTGATTCAGTGAATATTTAGTACTGTTCGTTTAAGTCTACTTCCCGTTAACTGTATACATTCTTGCTGAGTTATTTGTTCTGAACTCCCAGTCAGAAGGTTTGGCATTAATGCAAAAAATAAACGTCATTTACATAGCTCCAGGGTTGATTCCATCTGAAGGTTCCAGACCTTTTTATGAAGAGAAGTCATTTTTCACTTCCCCAGACATGAAGTCCCCTGGGGTTGTTAGGGAGGTGCTGACATTAAAGAACGTGAATAGAGTACAGGAAAGGGTGCCAGGCACTGTGCTGGGTACTAGACACAATTTTCCCATGTACTTCTCAACAATCTAAGAGACCTTGATTATCCTCGTTTTATAAATGAGGAGAAATTAGGAGACTGAAATACAAGGAGGTTAAATAACTTGCCCAAGTTCAAACAGCTAGTAAATTATAGAACTGATGCTCAAACCCCAGCCATTATTTCTCCTATACCATTCTGTTAAATATGAGGCACTAGATGAATTCATTTCCCCAACTCAAGGAGAACTTTTAAGACTTCTTGGAGTCTCTGGGTAAAAGTCAGTTAGAAAAGTGTTTTCAAAGCAGAATAGCTCAGCAAAAGCAAATAGTTGGTAAATATGATAACACTCAGGGCAAATCTCACAAGTAAAATGTTGTAAAAGGAAGATTTTTTTTTTTCAGAATCTTAAAGTAAATGCCTGTAGCTAAGATGAAGTCAGTAAGGTGAAAAGATCTTGAAATACAACAGTTTAGTTCTTTGTTTATATGATTTAATTGACTATACAAATCTCTTCAGAGTATTGGAAAAGCTTTTAAAAGAAATCTAAAACTGTAAAATATATAAAATAAAAGAACAGTGCGATACAACTTGTCCTATACTTTCCAAATGAATTTGTTTTTTAATCAGGTTGAAAATTTCTAAAAGTTTTTATTAATATTTTTCCCCTTGAAATTTTGCCAAATACTCTGAGAAGTTCCAGGCCCTACAGGCACTCCTATGTAAGATTTGGTATCCTAAGATACTAATAGAGTCAAAGGGAAATGTGAGCTCTATTAAATATTGGGATAGGTAATTGTAAAGAGTTGGACACGACTTAGTAACTATATACCAAAAACAACCTAATAATGCCTTTCCTCTGCGCAAGGCAGTGACTCTAGGCAGGAAGGACAGATGAAGAGGCAGGTGAGGAACATCCAAGTTCATTGCTTCAGCTATTGAAAAGTAGATCTTTGAGAATATTTCAGTGATTTGGGCCAGTAGATTAATTATCATAGTTCTGTGCTTGTTTGGAGGTTCAAGCACAGAAGCTAGAGAGAAGACTGGTTCTTCTCTCTTTGGAAGGGAGAATGAAGAGATGAAACGATGATCTCCTCTATCAGCCAATTGGGCCAAATAGGGTCAGTACTGGAAAAGCTGGATTCAGTATTTTATAATCCTAACCCTCTGCGTGCTCATGTAGGATACTGTTACATTATCCACACCAATTTTATAGTCTGAACTTCATTAAAATACTTATTCTTTCTTTTTCTTTTTTTTTATTTTATTGGAGGCAAATTACCTTACATTAATATATTGGTTGCTTTTGCCGTACATTGACACGAATCTGCCCCGGGTGTACATGTGTTCCCTTTCTTGAACCCCCCTCCCACCTTCCTCTTCCCCATATCCTCCCTCCAGGTCATCCCCGTGCACCAGCCCCAAGCATCCTGTATCATGCGTCGAACCTGGACTGGTGATTCATTTCACATATGATAATATACATGCTACAATAAATACTCATTCTTTCAACAAACATTTCCTCAAGGCATAGTATGTACTTAGTGCTTAGGCCAAGTACTGGAACCTCAGAGATAAATAAAACTTGCCCCCTGGTTCCAGGAGCTTCCCATCTAATTTACTACAAAGAATAAATGCTTTCTAAACAATTTTTGTTATTTCTGACTTTGTGAATATGAATAAGCCTTAGAGGGAGTTCTTAGGATAAGGAGATAAGCAAGGAGGAAAAATAATGAGGTTCACCTGTCCTCTGGAGTGTTTTCTACTAGGAGAGGGAAGTGAAAGCAGAATCTTTCAGAATGCACAGTAGATTGGTGGGTATTGGGAGACTGATGCTGGTTCTATATTGCCATTTATCACTGGCAGAGTCCAATCCCTTCCTCTCCTTCTCTGTCATCCACTTCCTTTTCATTGCCCTTCCTCTTCCTCTCTTTCAACAATTCATCTTTGCATTTTGTCCTTTTTACTATTTTTGTAACTTGTGTTAGACTGAAATGACAAATGTATTTTTCCACGTTACATATTCAAAGTGATAGGCACACCATGGCCATCACTGATATCAAGGACCAGACAGTTCAAATGGTTAGATAAACAACATATGGATCATGTGGACAGATCAAGGTAATAAAGTGACTGATTATCACAGAGGCTGATCTGGAAGGAACAGTACTGTGTGCTTTACATTTATAGGACATTCCAAATGGACATACAACTGCTGATGATTCTATGTTCACAGATTAAAAATAAATTGAATAAAGAGGGTTTTGAAACATGCTATATCAAATACACTTTTGAAAGATTTTGAATGCATCGATCTATTTTCACCCACATTTTGTCATATAGTACAATAGTGAAAACACAAGCCCTGGAGTAAGATGAACCTAGGTTTGATCCTTGTTTTACCATTTGCTAGCTGTGTTGATGATGCCACTCAACCATCTCATCTTCTGTCAGCCCCTTCTCCTCCTACCCTCAATCTTTCCCAGCAGCAGGGTCTTTTTCAGTGAGTGGGCTCTTCGTATCAGTTGGCCAAAATATTGGAGCTTCAGCTTCAGCTTCAGCATCAATCCTTCCAATGAATATTCAGGGCTGATTTCTTTTAAGATGGACTGGTTGGATCTTCTTGCTGTCCAAGCGATTCTGAAGAATCTTCTCCAACACCACAGCTCAAAAGCATCAATTTTTCAGGGCTTATCTTTCTTTATGGTCCAACTCTCATGTCCATACATGACTACTGGAAAAACCATAGCTTTGACTAGATGGACCTTTGTCAGGAAAGTGATGTCTCTGCTTTTTTAATACACTGTCTAGGTTTGTCATAGCTTTTCTTCCAAGGAGCAAGTGTCTTTTAATTTCATGGCTGCAGTCATCATCTGCAGTGATTTTGGAGCCCAAGAAAATAAAATCTACCACTGTTTCTACTTTTTTTTCATCTATTTGCCATGAAGTGATGGGACAAGATGCCATAATCTTAGTTTTATGAATGTTGAATTTTACACCAGCTTTTTTATTCTTGTCTTTCACCGCCATCAAGAGGCTCCTTAGTTCCTCTTCATTTTCTGCCATTTGAGTGGCATCATCTTCAAATCTGAGGTTGTTGACATTTCTCCCTGCAATCTTGATTCCAGCTTTGGATTCCTGCAGCCCAAAATTTCACATGATGTACTCTGCACAGAAATTAAATAAGCAGGGTGACAATATACAACCTTAATGAACTCCTTTGTCAATTTTGAACCAGTCTTTTGTTCCATGTCTGTCTGGTTCTAACTTTTGATTCTTGACCAGGTTTCTCAGGAGTTAGATAAGGTGGTCTGGTATTCCCATCTCTTTAAGAAATTTCCACAGTTTGTTGTGATCCACTGGCTGTATTACCTTGGATAACTTACTTTGCATACCTGAGTTCCAGTTTCCTTGTTTGGGATATTGTAAGGATTAAATGAAATAATATATATAGCATTTAGTATGGTACCTAGAATATAGTATATATACACACACACACACAAATATATATATACACACTATATAGAATATAGTATATTCAATTAATATTTGCTATTTTGATTAAACTACTGTTATTACTCCTCAAACGCAAGTCAAATAGTTGTGTACTATATTATTCTGTGTTGTTGTTTTATACCGAAACAAAATAAATGTAGTTTTGCATAAGGCAGATGGCAGCATAAATAAAATGTTTTCTGGAGATTAAGCAACTTATGTTCTTGTTTCTACAAATATAACATAGACAGAATAACAGTACTTCCTCATAGGTAGTTGTGAGGATCCTAAGAAACAACATATGTGCAGAGTACATAGAGCAGGTACCTACGTGGTAACATTTATGTGCATTTTTGCTGTTGTTGTTGCTATGATGATGTTTAAAGTTAATAACTATTATTATTAACCATATTCATTACTATTATTAATGATTGTCTAAAACTGCCTAAACTGTTTCTGGTCATGTGCTTTGACCTCTAAGCAAAGTAATAAACTAAAGTGTAGCCTAGTAATAACTAATGAAGAATTTAGACTGAAAGGCACAGCTTATGTAGACAATATAGAAATAAATGTCAGATCATATCACTCTGTTCAAAACTTCTCAATGACTTCTCCTCTCTCAACATGGCTTACAAGGCCTCACATGATATAATCTGCACCTCTCCTAACCCCCATATGCATCATCATCACCATTACTTCTAAGACCTCAGTGCCTACATCTTTCTGTCAGTTTATTCCACCCAGTCACACCGACTTCCTTGGTATATTAATACCTAGTCCCCAAGTGTATTTTGCACTCAAGGTTGCCACAAGTGCTATCCCTACTATGAGACATTCTCTTTCTCCAGAGAGCCATGTGACCTACTCCCTCACTTCTCTTACATCTCTGCTCAGATGTCATCTTACTACAGAAACTTTCCCATTTATCCTTTCATACCCTGCTTTTAAAAAATATTTATTTTTTAAAGCCACAGTCATCAAGACAGTATGGTACTGGCATAAAGACAGAAATATAGATCAATGGAACAAAATAGAAAGCCCAGAGATAAACCCACGCTCCTATGGACACCTTATCTTCGACAAAGGAGGCAAGAATATAAAATGGAGAAAAGACAGTCTCTTTAACAAGTGGTGCTGGGAAAACTGGTCAGCCACTTGTAAAAGAATGAAACTAGAACACTTCCTAACACCATACACCAAAATAAACTCAAAATGGATTAAAGATCTAAATGTAAGACCAGAAACTATAAAACTCCTAGAGGAGAACGTAGGCAAAACACTCTCCGACATAAATCACAGCAGGATCCTCCAAGACCCACCTCCCAGAATATTGGAAATAAAAGCAAAAATAAACAAATGGGACCTAATTAAAATCAAAAGCTTCTGCACAGCAAAGGAAACTCTAAGCAAGGTGAGAAGACAGCCTTCAGAATGGGAGAAAATAATAGCAAATGAAGCAACTGATAAAGGATTAATCTCCAAATTATACAAGCAGCTCCTGCAGCTTAATTCCAGAAAACTAAGTGACCCAATCAAAAAATGGGCCAAAGAACTAAACAGACATTTCTCCAAAGAAGACATAAAGATGGCTAATAAACACATGAAAAAATGCTCAACATCCCTCATCATCAGAGAAATGCAAATCAAAACCACAATGAGATACCATTTCACACCAGTCAGAATGGCTGCTATCCAAAAGTATACATGCAATAAGTGCTGGAGAGGGTGTGGAGAGAAGGGAACCCTCTTACACTGTTGGTGGGAATGCAAACTAGTACAGCCACTATGGAGAACAGTGTGGAGATTCCTCAGAAAACTGGAAATAGAACTGCCATATGATCCAGCGATCGCACTCCTGGGCATACACACCGAGGAAACCAGAATTGAAAGAGACACATGTACTCCAATGTTCATTGCAGCACTGTTTATAATAGCCAGGACATGGAAGCAACCTAGATGTCCATCTGCAGATGAATGGATAAGAAAGCTTTGGTACATATACACAATGGAGTATTTCTCAGCCATCAAAAAGAATGCATTTGAATCAGTTTTAATGAGGTGGATGAAATTGGAGCCAATTATACAGAGTGAAGTAAGCCAGAAAGAAGAACATCAATACTATATATTAACGCATATATATGGAATTTAGAAAAATGGTAACCTGAACCCTGTATAAGTGACTGCAAAAGAGACATAGGCATTTAGAACAGTCTTTGGGACTCTGTGGAAGAGGGTGAAGGTGGAATGATTGGGGAGAATGGAATTGTAGCATGTATATTATCATAAGTGACCAGTCCAGGTTCGACGCATAAATTTTCCTTTGTTCATTTCTTTGCATTTGTGCTTTTTTAATAAAATTCTTTTTTAGAAATAAAAAAAATATTTATTTATTTGTCTATACTGGATCTTAGTTGCTGCATGCAGTATCTTCATTGTAGCATGCAGTATCTTTATCGTTGTTGTTGTTGTGGTATGTGGCTCTAGTTCCCTGACCAAGTATCAAGTCTGGGCCCCCTGCATTGAATGTGTGGAGTCTTTGCCACTGGAACATCAAGGAAGTCCCATACCCTGCTTTGTCTTACATTATAGTCCCTATTACCATCTGACATAGCATTCACACACACACACACATGCAAAAGTGAGTAAGTGTTAGTTGCTCAGTTGAGTCTGACTCTTTGCAACCCCATGGACTATAGCCCACCAGGCTTCTCTGTCCATGGAATTCTCCAAGCAAGAATACTGGACTGGGTTGCCATTCCCTTCTCCAGGGAATCTTCCCGACCCAGGTATTGAACCTGGGTCTTCTGCACTGTGGGCAGATTCTTTACCATCTGAGCCACCAGGGAATCTGACATAGCATTCACACACACACATACATGCATACACACATATGTAATCATATTTTATTTACTTACTTTTTTCTTATATAAGAAAATAATCTCTATTAATAAAAACTTTGCCTATTTCGTTCACTGATGTAAACTTAGGTCCTCAGTTCAGTTCAGTTCAGTTCAGTCGCTCAGTCGTGTCCGACCCTCCGCGACCCCATGAATCACAGCACGCCAGGCCTCCCTCTCCATCACCAACTCCCGGAGTTCACTCAAACTCATGTCCACAGAGTCGGTGAGCTCAATAAATGTTGAATGAACAACTGTCACTTAAACAAAATTGCTTTTTATTTAGAAGTGCTTTTCATTAGTATGAAGCAAAGGACCAGATGGAAAATTCTCATATCAGTTATACACAGATTTCTGACATCTCTTCATTCTAAAATGTATCCCATATATGGATTTTGTTTTATAACTGGAGTAGATCTAAAGAATTTTTCCTATTGGTTTTCACTGTTGTTGATCCTAGGTTCAGAATAATACCACCTTTTATGGCAAATGTTTGTCATCATTGGCTCTGATATATTAACATTTTAAAGTTATTTAAAGTTCTATAATTGAAATGCAATCTGAAGCTCTCTTTTGTTAAATAAATTAATCAGGTATAGGGCACAGAGCTTTATTTGTGCTATTCAAATTTTAGAAAATTTCATACCAAATACAATATTAAAACTGGATTTTAATTATTCAAATACTGATAAATAAAATAAAACCTTATTATGACCTGTTTGTCAAAATTCCTAATTTTTTATTACTAAGGAAAATAGCTTAATATCTATGGCCCAAGGCAGAATTCAACCAAATAATTTCTAAGCTACGATATCTATTTTATCTGATGTTGAATATAAAAGCCAATGACCTCCACCAACTCATTCATTCTTTCAAAAATCATTTATTGGGCATTTTTAAAATTAATATGTTTAGACAGCATGCTAAGTTCTAGAGTGTGATACAAAAATGACCAAGAATGTTTCAGCCCGTAGAAGCAAGTCTAAATTGACTGAAGAATTTTAATAAAAATATCAGCATTCAACATGCATGGAAGGTGTAGAAGGAGCATTAGTTTTCTTTTGGCAAAACTTTCAAAGAGAGAGTGATTTCTATCAGGCAGAGAAAAGGGAAGAAAGGAATTTAAAAAGGATATATGTCAAAACATTGTAACACACCTTCCTAGCCCTACTAGGAGGTTTAGATTTAATCTACTGATAATGAGTAAGTTTTAAACAGAAAATTATCATGATTGGGTCCTTTTTAAAAAGAAATGGTAAGACAACAATGGGCAGGATAAATGAGTGTGAAAGAAATGAGAGCTATGCAACCTGTTAGGATGTTTGCTGTAAAAGTACACATACACTGTATGTTCTTCACCAACTTCAAATATGACTTGAAATTTATCATAAAAGAAAAGTTTGAAAAAAACCCAAACCCTGCAGTCATGGCATGTGCAGAATTTGTTTGGTTTGAAGAAAAGATTGGTTAGGTTAATAACCCACGTGCTGTCCCTTCCTAAAAGTCTGACAGTTTTACTTGTTATGCTGCAGTCTATAGAAAAACATTGTTGACCTCTGGAAATAAATTGATTTTAGTGTGCATCTGAATTTCTTTTTGTAAACACCACCAGCCACTTACTTCTGATATACATTATCTATTGATGATTCTATTAAGCTAATTACTGTAACAGGCCTTTCAAATCTCCTCATAAGTTTTCTGAATTACCACAAGTTTAGCATATTTCTAACCAAATGTCCACTTATAACTAACTTTTATTTTCTCCTGTATTTTCAGCCTGTGTGAAGGTGCCTCTATAAAGTTTGAGAGAAACAGTTTATTTTTCCTGTCTAGACTGATCTAGTTCTAACATCTAAAGTTTTGAGACTTTGCATTTATGAGGCTCCTTTGAAAGAGTATTTCTCAGGGCTGTTATTCAATAAAAGAAGTAACAATCATGGTTACTTCTAGTCACACAAGCACATACAAAATTTTTGATTATGCTAATTATTGAGATATTAATAATACTGCTAATAATAACTGTGTTTAGTAATACCTACTATTTCTTTGGTACTTACTATGTGTTAAGAACTGTACTAAGTAAGCACATTACAAGCACCATATTTCTCATGTAATCCTCAAAACAACACTTTGGGGAAACTGGGACAATTTGGCCAATGTCACTCAGCTGATAAGTGACAAACACAAGACTGGCATTCAAGTCTGCTTGCCTCAAGAAATTACATTCTTGGCCCTCATGCTCCACTATCTTGGCTCACTTTAACGGTATCCAGTTTGCTTTAAGGATATATTCCTATCTAATGAGTCATTGCTATGTTTCTTCTAGTCAACTGTTCTAAGACATCAAAAGGTTTTGTGATCTTGACTTCTAAAGGTCCAGGGATTAAGAATTTCCCTTGAGACAATCTTGTAGTATTATGAGTTACTCTCCATAAATATATGCAAATTTTAATTTCCTGTAAGTGTGATAATTGCTTCAGGTATGTGATCTTTCTCTAGTGATACCTTATGTCAAACATAAAAGCCTGCTCCTCACCCCCCTTTAAATTGCTGATGATACGGAGAATTCTCTAAGAGAACCATAGTCTACACTGATAGCATCTCATAATTCATACCATTAAGGAAAGATGTGGTAGATTTTGGATGCCAGTTTTAGCCATAGGGATTTTGAGCGTCAGCTTTTCTTCATCATAATAGTAACAGTAAAAATATAGTAACTTTTAATTAATGTTTTACAACTTCTGTCACATCTGTTATCTTATTCAATATTCACAAAAGCAAAGTGGGCAAGATAGAAATTATCTCAATTTTTACATGGAAATTAACACTCAAGAGCCTTACAGTTCAGTTTGGTCGCTAAGTCCTGTCAGACTCTTTGTGACCCCATGAACTGCAGCACGCCAGGCCTCCCTATCCATCACCAACTGCCAGAGTCCACCCAAACCCATGTTCATTGAGTCGGTGATGCCATCCAAACATCTCATCCTCTGTCATCCTCTTCTCCTCCTGCCCTCAATGTTTCCCAGCATCAGGGTCTTTTCCAATGAGTCCGTTCTTCACATGAGGTGGCCAAAGTATTGGAGCTTCAGCTTCAACATCAGTCCTTCCAATGAACACCCAGGACTGATCTCTTTTAGGATGGACTGGTTGAATCTCCTTGCAGTCCAAGGGACTCTCAAGAGTCTTCTCCAACACCACACTTCAAAAGGATCAATTCTTCAGCGCTCAGCTTTCTTTATAGTCCAACTCTCGCATCCATACATGACTACTGGAAAAATCATAGCCTCGACTAGACGGACCTTTGTTGGCAAAGTAATGTCTCAGCTTTTTAATATGCTGTCTAGGTTGGTCATAACTTTCCTTCCAAGGAGGAAGCGTCTTTTAATTTCATGGCTGCAATCACCATCTGCAGTGATTTTGGAGCCCCCCCTCAAAATAAAGTCAGCCACTGTTTCCACTGTTTCCCCATCTATTTGCCATGAAGTGATGGGACCGGATGCCATGATCTTAGTTTTCTGAATGTTGAGTTTTAAGCCAACTTTTTCACTCTCCTCTTTCACTTTCCATCAAGAGGCTCTTTAGTTCTGCTTCACTTTCTGCCTTAAGGGTAGTATCATCTGCATATCTGGGGTTATTGATATTTCTCCCAGTAATTTTGATTCTAGCTTGTGCTTCCTCCAGCCCACCATTTCTCATGATGTACTTTGCATATAAGTTAAATAAGCAGGGTGACAATATACAGCCTTGACATACTCCTTTTCCTATTTGGAACCAGTCTGTTGTTCCATGTCCAGTTCTAACTGTTGCTTCCTGACCTGCATATAGGTTTCTCAAGAGGTAGGTCTGGTGTTCTGGTATTCCCATCTCCTTCAGAATTTTCCACAGTTTATTGTAATCCATACAGTCAAAGGCTTTTAACTGTGATTTTGTCAGGGACTTATGGCTAATATGGAGAAGGAAATGGCAACCTATTCCAGTATTCTTGCCTGGAGAATCCCATGGACAGAGGAGCCTGGCAGGCTACAATCCATGGGGTTGAAAGAGTCAGACATTACTTAGTGACTAAACCCTATGGGTAATAAGTCTCCAGTTCCTCTTCTAGTTTTCATCCAGCTTCTTTAATATTTCTGCACAATGTTATTTTTGACAAAGTATATGGTAGACAACTCACACAAAGGGAAATAATAATAATAGCTGTTATTCATTAAATCAGTATACAAGTTGGGTTTTTTAATATGTCACGTATATGAACATCAAAAACCATTACACAGCAGGTATTATACACATTTTTTAATCTGACATACCTACACTAGGAAGTGGCAGAGTTGAAATTTAAAGCCAGATTTGTTTGGCCCCAAAGCCCATGGTCTTTCCACTAAGTGAAAAGAGTGAATGGACACACAAAAATGTGTTCATACCCTCTAATAATCAAATAAATGCCAATTAAAGCAAGCTTAGATTTTCATTTTTTTCAGCTTAATTGTAAAAGAAAGCCCACTCTAAACTCATGAGATTTTATTACTCAATGGCAGGATTAATAACTGCCACACTTTTGGAAAGCAATGTGACTGTACTTTTGTTATTTTTTAGTTGCTAAGTCGTGTCTGACTCTTTTGTGACTCCATGGACTATAGCCTGCCAGGCACCTTTATCCATGGGATTTTCCAGGTAAGAATACTGGAGTGGGTTATTGTTTCCTTCTCCAGGGGATCTTCCCAACCCAGAGGTCAAACCTGCAGCTCCTGAATTGAAGGTAGATTCTTTACTGTTGAGCCACCAGGGAAGCCCATGACTATACTTAGCAACACTTAATTATTTCACTCTTAACAATGTATCTCAGAGAAACAATTCATCATAAATAAGAAAATGTACATGAAGAATGCCATTGTAGCATAATATATAATAACACAAATGAAAACTACTAACAGTTTTAAAAAATATGATATTTCTATTATACTATTGATTTATTAAAATGCTACGCAATGGCAAGCCACTCCAGTACTATTGCCTAGAAAATCCCATGGATGGAGGAGCCTGGTAGGCTGCAGTCCATGGGGTCGCTAAGGGTCGGACACGACTGAGTGACTTCACTTTCACTTTTCACTTTCACACATTGGAGAAGGAAATGGCAACCCACTCCAGTGTTCTTGCCTGGAGAATCCCAGGGACGGGGGAGCCTGGTGGGCTTCCGTCTATGGGGTCACACAGAGTCGGACACGACTGAAGTGACTTAGCAGCAGCATTACCAAAAAGCTATGAGGAAATAAGAAAATAAGTATTTTATTAAAGAAGCACAACTCAAAATTGGGTGGCCACCAGAGAAAATAATAGTAAATCAAGTTGGATCCCTAACTCACAAATTTAACCAAAATAAATTCCAGATGAATCAAAAGTTTAAACAGAAAAAACAAAAGTACAAAAACAGTAAGTAAAGGCCTTTCTAAGCATAATGCAAAATCCAGAAACAGCAAATGAAAAACTAATAAATTTAGCCACCTAAATATTTAAACATTCTACATGGCAAGAAAATTACGTACTAGAAAAATGGAATTATACAATACACATGACAAAGGGCTATTTTTCTTAATATGTAAAGAGCTCCTAGAAATCAATAATAAAAAGATAAACAGACCAGTAGAAATTTTGGGGAAAGACAGGAACAGAGAGATCACAGAAAAGGAAAAAAGGCAATTAAATTTAAAAAATGGTTAAATTCACTCATTATTAGAGAATCACAAAACAGAACTACAGTGAGATACCAATTCTCGCCTATACTGTTTGAGATTTTTTAGAATGTTTGATAATATACTACATTGATGAGAATATACAGAATTGGGTATTTACATACATTGTTGGTAAGAGTCCAAATTGATACAATTTCTATAAAGGAAGTTTTAGCAATGATGTCTACATTCTTTGTACCAACAACATATACTATGGATCTATTTGCATATTGGTACAAAGGATATTCACTATAGCATTGTTTATAACAAAAAAAGAAAAGAACCTAAGTATTCATTTGTAGGGGTGTGTTAAATGATAAGATATTTTTATAACTCTTATAATGCTGTGCCCCTGTTGAAAAAGCCAAGTGCTGTATTATAATATGAAACAATTTCCAAGATCAATTATTAACTAAAAACGTACATGGTGCAGATATTTCTGGTTTCTGGTCTAGCATGTAAAGAGGTTGAAAGTTGTTACTTCCTCATAACAAGTAAAAAGCTGTATAAAGTGAAAAATTAACAACTTGTTGTTAAATCTGTCAGGGAAGTGAGGGAAAGCCACTGCCCCCCAAATTGGAGAGGCAAACAGGCAGATAAAGAGAATCATAACTTACTGGAGCAAAAACCCATCAGCAGAAACCCATATGAGAACTAGTACCAGAGGCAGGAAAAGGTGAACTGTAATTGATGAATTGCTGGAGGCTTAGTGTGGAAACATCTGAGAGTTAAAAACTCCAGTGAGGGGCAAGTAATTGGCAAATTTCTCAAACTTTGGTAAGTTTTACCTCTATTGTGCTTCTTTCAGGAGAAGAAAAAATGTAACCATTATAAAACATACCAGAGCATTTTATTCTTATTACAAGGCCAGTTATCAAGAAAATTTATTTTATGCAAGCCTAACCTCATGGAGTTTTATTAGAGTTTAACTAAAATACCCACACCAGTCCTCTCTAGCTGTTCTGTCCCTTCTAAGGTGAGGATAAAACTGAGAAACACCTATAAAGTTTATAGCCCAGGAGCATTGGCTCACTAAAAACTTGAAACTTAATCAAAGAACTATAGAATTCCTCCTGCCCACCCCCGCTACCACCACATCACTAAGTCTACTTATCAGAGTAGACTGATAAGTAGACTTTTGCACAGTATGTTATGTCCAGCTTTCAACAAAAAAAAATTATAAGGCATACGAGAAAGCAAAAACAAAACAAAACACACCACAGTTTGAAGAGACAGCAATCATCAGAGCTATACTCAGATATTCAGGCATGTTAGAATTATCAGACTGGAAATTTTAAGCAACTATGATTAATATGATAAGGGATCTAGTACAAAGTAGACAACATGCAAGAATAGATGGGTAATGTAAGCAGAAAGGTGGAAATTCTAAGAAAAAACTAAAAAACAATGCTAAAGATAAAAAATACTATAGCAAAATGAAGAATGCCTTTGATGGACTCATTAATAGAGTGGACATAGGAGAGAAAAGAATTTCTGAGCTTGAGGATATGTCAGTAGAAATTTCTAAAACTGAAAAGCAAAGAGAAAAAAGACTGAAAAAACATCAGAACATAATATCCCATAATAGTGTGACAACTACAAAAGGTAAAAATTATGCAAAATAGAAATAGCAGAAGTGTCAGAAGGGGAGAAGGAAAGAGATAAGAAATATTTGAAGGAATAGGACTGAGAATATCCTGCCAAATTAATGTCCAACACCAAACCACAGAACCAAGAAGCTCAGAGAACACTGAGCAGGATATTTGAAAAAAAAAGAGAGAACAAATACAAACAAAAAAACCCCAACCACATCTAAGCATATCAAATTCAAAGATTAAAAAAAAAATCTTGAAACATGTCAGAGGGAAAAACCCTTTACTTATAGAGAAACAAGAATAAGAATTACATCCAATTTCTCCTCATACATACAAACAATGGAGAGAGTAGATAAAAATATTTAAACTGTTGAGAGGAAAAAAACCCCACCAACTTACAATTCTGTACCTTGTGAAATTATTCTTCAGAAGTGAAGGAGAGATAAGACTTTTTCAGACAAACCAAATTTGAGGGGAATTTAGTACCAGAAAACTTGTTTTGCATTAAATGTTAAAAGAAATTCTTCAGAGAGAAGGAAAATGATGTAAGTCAGAAACTCAAATCTATGTAAAGAAAGGAAGGGTACTGGAGAAGAAATTAAGGAAGGTAAAATAAAAACTTTTATTTTTATTTTTAGTTTATTTTACAGATAACAGCTTATTCAAAATAAAAATAACAACAATGTAGGCAATTATGTATCTTATATATATGTTATATATGCTATGTGTATATAGTTGTATATCAGTGAAATGATTGACAGTGATGATACAAGGCATAGGAGGAAGGAATTATGATTATTTTGTTATCACAAGGTACTTATACTATCAGTGAAGTGGTATAATGTTATTAGAAGTAGACTTGGATTAAGTGTAAGTGAATATTGCAAACCCTAGGGCAACCACTAAAATAAATAAAGAAAGAAATATAACTAATATGTCAAGAAAGGAGGGAAACAGAAATAATTCTGTTTACAAAGTGTGCCATTAAAACTACAAAGGCAGAAAAAGTTTGAAAGATAAAAAAAATAGGAACAAAGGCAACTAATAGAAAACAATGAAAACATGGCAGATATTAATCCAACCATATGAATAACTCATGCATGTAAAGGGTACAATTCAGTATTTTGCAGCATGCTATATTATTATTTTTAACAATTTTGTTTAAAATATATATAACATTTGCCGTATTAAAAATGAATGGTGTAGAAAATACATGTCTTTGCTAAAATTTGTATAAAAGTAGATATTTATCAGAAATGCTTTTAAAAGCATAGAATATCTCTGAAAGAAATTCAACAATAGTTCCCTCTAAGAAGTGGCATATGGGGACAGAGGGAGAAGAATGGAAAAGAATATAATTTGTCGTGTATTTTTCTCTGCTATTTCTATGGTTTACTGTGTTCCTATGCTGCTCCTGTGCTCTGCTCAGTCATATCTGACTCTTTGCGACCCCATGGACTATAGCCCACCAGGCTCCTCTGTCCTTGGAACTTTCCAGGCAAGAATACCAGAGTGGGTTCCCATTTCCTTCTCCAGGGGATCTTCTAGACCCTGGGATTGAACCCACGTCTCTTGCATCTCCTGCATTGGCAGGCATGTTCTTTACCACTGTGCCACCTGGGAAGCCCACTATGTTTCTATAGTGCCTATTAAAAAATTATAAAAAATTAATTTTTCAGGTGTATTAGATATATGGTATTTTTCACTATTCTTCTTTTTCACACTGATACCAAAAGCACTAACCACTCAGGGTACTCTTTTCGCTGAGAACCCTGATGAAACTTCAGAATCCTTCTCAACACAATGTTCCAGGCTTTTACTACCACTGAACCAGAGCAATCCCCAATTAAAAATATAATTGCAATATGTAAAAAGATGTACACATTGAAAATATAGTACATTAGAGATATCTCCATATACAAATTTTTCCAGACAACTAGACTATTAAGCAGTATACCTTTTAAATGGTACTTTCTCAGAAAATATAATTAAAACAAAAATGAATAAATATGCTAAATATGAACCATGATTAAACATCTGATTGTATGTTTACACTTCTCTGCCAGATTAAGGACAAGGAAAACAGCACTTCAGGACTTACACATTTACGTGTATGTGGAATATTCCAAACTATGTACTGCTTCCACATATCCTTATCATTAGGCAGGTTACCTAACAATGCTGCAACATTTTTTAAAGCAGTTGGACTGCCAAGTCTTACAGTGTGGGATCCAGATGTAGCAGGTATTTGGAAGCATGTATTTTCTTCTAGGCAAACTCCCCATCAATCCATGTGAAAGAATTCTGACCTCCTCACCTCTGGAGTTTAAGCTGGTAACCATGACTGGTATAAAATGTTGGTGGCTCTGGAATAAGAGTGATCCTGTCTTTCATTTGCCACTTGCCAAAAACTAGTAGAGAGCCTTTCTTGGCAGAAAGTCATTTTCAATCTAAGTCAAATGCTCAAGTCCATGGTATTTCTTTATCAAAGCCAATAGTGTTTATACTTTAGCAGTCTCTAACACCTAAGCACACATCCAAGTACATGTGCCTGCCCTTGGGGGCACATGTGCACACACATGCAGACACACACACAGCCTCTCTGTCTCTGTCTCTCTCTCTCCATTGTTCTAACCCCATTCTCCCTCTTGGAGAAGCAGAGAAGGAACACTTTCTGATTTCCTGGGTTTAGAGTTGAAATTTCCTTGACATGACTTTATCTTGCCAGTGTTATACCCAGAAGGAAAAACCCCATACCATAATTCAACAATAGGTGTGGTCTTCCTGTAGGTGTGGTTTCAGGTTCCTCATCTGTAAAATGAAATAATTTCATTAGATTAGGCAATCTCTTTGGATCCTGTCTAGTTTGAACATTCCTAAATAATAAGGTTCATTTAAATATAAATAGCTTTACATGATGGAGAAGGCAATGGCAACCCCCTCCAGTACTCTTGCCTGGAAAATCCCTTGGACGGAGGAGCCTGGAAGGCTGCAGTCTATGGGGTTGCTGAGGGTCGGACATGACTGAGCAACTTCACTTTCTCTTTTCACTTTCATGCATTGGAGAAGGAAATGGCAACCCATTCCAGTGTTCTTGCCTGGAGAGTCCCAGGGACGGGGAAGCCTGGTCGGCAGCCGTCTATGGGGTCGCACAGAGTTGGATATGACTGAAGTGACTTAGCAGTAGCAGCAGCTTTACATGAAGAATAGGTGCAATATAAACCTCCCCTCACCCCAGTAAAAATTAATCTAACTTGAGGTTGGGATGCAAGGACTAAACTGGGTCACCTTTCATCTCTTAATGTTTCTTTCAACTCCAAGATTCTATTGGCTTTCTGGGTGTCAGTTTTATAAACTAACATATCTGATTTTTTTTTTTTTTTAGAACACTGGAAAAAAAAAGCTCAATTTACTGGAGGTAAACACTTCAGCCCTTGCTCTGTTCAACAAAATGAGACTAGAAATCTAGTGTTTACATTA
This sequence comes from Moschus berezovskii, assembly GCF_049115385.1. NCBI lineage: Eukaryota > Metazoa > Chordata > Mammalia > Artiodactyla > Moschidae > Moschus > Moschus berezovskii. Next base: position 106,648,892 of record NC_142488.1, read on the forward strand.
ACGGTTGTAAACACTTAAGCCATCTGCTGACAGGAATGTATTTATACATTCCAAGTAAAAGCAAACAGAGATTTACCATGAGATAATCCCCAAATTTCTATCCTTGTCTCATTCAGATCAGAATTTACCTGGATATCTTTTGCTTCTTTCAAAGTCAAATCACTACCAGCTGTCCCAAGGCCACCTATAGCCAGAAAATAATATAAAATAGAAGAGAAAGCAAGTAGTTTGTCTGATGGAATTGAAATTTAAAAATCCTATTTATTAAAGGGGGCAATAATTTGGCTTTAAAGAAAGATGAGGTTCAGATTCCAGACCTACCGTTTATTAGCTGTATCACCTTGGATAAGGTATGAGCGCAGTCGTGTCTGACTCTTTGTGGCCCCGTGGACTGTAGCCCACTGGGCTCCTCTGTCCATGGAATTTTCCAGGTCAGAATACTGAAGTGGGCTGCACTTCCTACTCCAGAGGATCTTCCCAACCCAGGAATCGAACCCAAATCTCTTGAGTCTCCTGAATTGGTGGGCAGATTCTTTACCACTAGCACTACCTGGGAAGCCCAAGCCCCTGGATAAGGTATGTAACCCATCTATGTTGTAATTTCCTCATTAATTGAATGGGAATAATAATATCTCATTCTTAAGGCTAATGTTTCTGCAATAGTGAAGGCACTCATAAAAGAGTAGCTATTGCAACAATCTCTGTCTCCTTCTGGACTTTAGATCTTATATCTTGTCCTACCTTAGCAACTCTCCTAATATAATACAGTGCTTTCTCTTTCTCTCTCTCTTTCTCACTCTTGATCTCTTAATCTCTCTTTTTGGTATTTGAGTTTTGTGACCTATCCCACTAGGGAATATTTTGTAGATCACTTCTACTTGAAGCTCAACATTCAGAAAACGAAGATCATGGCATCTGGTCCCATCACTTCATGGGAAACAGACTTTATTTTTGGGGGCTCCAAAATCACTGCAGATGTTGATTGCAGCCATGAAACTAAAAGACGCTTACTCCTTGGAAGGAAAATTATGACCAACCTAGATAGCATATTAAAAAGCAGAGACATTACTTTGTCAACCAAGGTCTGTCTAGTCAAGGCTATGGTTTTTCCCGTGGTCATTTATGGATGTGAGAGTTGGACTGTGAAGAAGGCTGATCGCGAAAGAATTGATGCTTTTGAAATGTGGTACTGGAGAAGACTCTTGAGAGTCCCTTGGACTGCAAGGAGATCCAACCAGTCCATTCTGGAGGAGATCAATCCTGCGTGTTCATTGGAAGGACTGATGCTAAAGCTGAAACTCCAATACTTTGGCCACCTCATGCGATGAGTTGACTCACTGGAAAAGAGTCTGATGCTAGGAGGGATTGGGGGTGGGAGGGGACGGGGACAACAGAGAATGAGATGGCTGGATGGCATCACCAACTCGATGGACATGAATTTGAGTGAACTCTGGGAGTTGGTGATGGACAGGGAGGCCTGGCGTGCTGTTATTCATGGGGTCACAAAGAGCTGGACACGACGGAGCGACCGAACTAACTGACTGAACCCTTTCTGACCAGTTCATGCATGGCCCAAACTGATGCTAACAGAGAAGTCTACACATGTCCGCTGGAACACTTCTTCCATCTGAGATGGGTGTATGCTATTTTATGTTTAATCAATATTAAGGTTGCTGGTCGGAGAAGGCAATGGCAAGCCACTCCAGTACTCTTGCCTAGAAAATCCCATGGGAGCCTGGTAGGCTGCAGTCCGTGGGGTCGCTAAGGGTCAGACATGACTGAGCGAATTCACTTTCACTTTCACACATTGGAGAAGGAAATGGCAACCCACTCCAGTGTTCTTGCCTGGAGAATCCCAGGGACGGGGGAGCCAGGTGGGCTTCTGTCTATGGGGTCACACAGAGTCGGACACGACTGAAGTGACTTAGCAGCAGTAGCAGCAGCAAGGTTGCTGGCCCTTAAACAATGTAAAAATTTATCAGTCACAATACAAACATTGACCAAAGAAACCTAATAGTCAGGGCATATATCTTAATGACTTAGCCTATCAGCTGCACCAGTTGAAATCAGATCTGTTGCCTAGAATAAAACTTACAAATTGTGAGATAACAACTGCCTTCCCTCCAGCAATAACTGTAGTTGTACTATAGCTTTCAATGTATAGATTTGGAACATATTTTGTTAAATTTATCTTATATATATCATGATTTTTGATGCAAATTTGAGTAGTTGTTTGAAATTTCATTTTTCAATGTTTGTTTCTATATATAGAAATATAATTGATTTTTGTGTGTTGATCCTGTATTGAACTTCCTTGCTGAATTTGCTTATGATTTCCAGTAGAATTTTCAAAAAGTATTCTATGAGAATTTCTATGTATATAATCCCATTTTCTGAAATAGTAAGAGTATACTGTTTTTCCTCTCATGTTTTATGTCAATGTATGGCAAAAATCACTACAATATTGTAAAGTAATGAGGTTCCAATTGAAATAACTAAATTAATTTAAAATTAAAATAGTTCCCTTTGCTGTGCAGAAGCTTTTAATTTTAATTACGTCCCATTTGTTTATTTTTGCTTTTATTTCCAATATAAGAAAGCTGTGGTACATATACACAATGGAGTATTATTCAGCAATTAAAAAGAATACATTTGAATCAGTTCTAATGAGGTGGATGAAACTGGAGCCTATTATCAGAGTGAAGTAAGCCAGAAAGAAAAACACCAATATGGTATGCTGCTGCTGCTGCTGCTGCTAAGTCGCTTCGGTCGTGTCCGACTCTGTGCGATCCCATAGACAGCAGCCCACCAGGCTCCCCCGTCCCTGGGATTCTCCAGGCAAGAACACTGGAGTGGGTTGCCATTTCCTTCTCCAATGCAGGAAAAATACGGTATACTAATGCATATATATGGAATTTAGAAAGATGATAACGATAACCCTGTATATGAGACAGCAAAAGAGACACAGATGTATAGAACAGTCTTTTGGACTCTGTGGGAGAGGGTGAGGGTGGGATGATATGGGAGAATGGCATTGAAATGTGTATATTATCACATGTGAAACGAGTTGCCAGTCCAGGTTTGATGCATGATACAGGATGCTCGTGGCTGGTTTACTGGGATGAACCAGAGGGATGGGATGGGGAGGGAGGTGGGAGGGGGGTTCAAGATGGGGAACACATGTACACCCGGGGCAGATTCATGTCAATGTATGGCAAAACCAATACAATAATGTAAAGTAATTAACCTCCAATTAAAATAAATTAAAAAAATAAAAATAAATAAGAAAAAAATCAAATCAAATCAAAATAAAAAGCATTCCCACAAAAAAAGAGTATACTTTTTAATTGTACATCTTTTATTTGTTTTTCTTGCCTTATTGTACCAGCTAGGACATCAAGTACAATATTGAATAGATAGGGGTGGTGAGAGAATACATACTTGCACTGTTCCCAGTCTTAAGGGGAAAACAGTCAGTCTTTCAAGTTTAGGCAAGATGTTGGCTAAAGAGTTTGGAGTTTGTTTTTCTGCTTTATTTTGTTTATTTATGCATTTTATCATGGTGAGGAAGATACCTTCTATTCCTAAATAACAGAGTATTTATATGAATGTGTGCTAAACTTTGTAAAATGCTTTTTCTGAACCTCTTCTGAACTTAAACATTTTTTACTGTGTGATTATTTTTGTATGATGGAGTTTTTATTCTGGTAAAATACACATAACATGAAATTTACCATTTTAAACATTTTAACTACACTTTAGTGATATTGAGTATGTTTACACTGATGTTCAACCATCACCACCATCCATATCCAGAACTTTCATCTTCACAAATTGAAATTTTATATCCATTGAATATTAACTGTCCACTTCTCTCTCCACCTAATCCCTAACAACCACTATTCTACTTCTTATCTCTATGAATTTGACTACTTTAGGTTCATAATATATAGAATCATACCATATTTGTCCTTTTGTGTCTGGCTTATTTCACATAGCAAAATGTCTATCCATGTTGTAATACGAGTCAAAATTTCCTTCCCTTTTTAGAGGAAATTCCTACCCCATTGTATGTATATACCATGTTTTGTTTATCCATTCATCCATTGATGAAGGTTTCCATTGGTTTGGAAAGGATTGCATTGTTTCCAGTTTCTGGCTATTGTGAATAATGTTACTATGAACACACATGTGCAAACATCTTCAAATCCCCAATTTCAATTCTTTGGGATATATACCCTGAAGTGAAATTGTTTAATTATATGGTAATTCTATTTTTAAGTTTTTGAGGAACCACAATATTGTTTTATATATTTTAGCATTTCTGTCAACAATGCACAAACATTATAATTTCACTCCATTCTTACCAACACTTGCCATTTTCTATCTTTATGATAATAACCATCCTAATGGGTATAAATGATATCTCATTGTGGTTTTGATTAACATTTTCCTGATGATTAGTGATGTTGAACATCTTTTCATGGATTTATTGTCCATCTGTACATCTTTGGAGAAATGACCACTCAACTCCTTCACCTATGTTTATATTGGGTTGTTTGACTTTTTGTTGCTTAGTTGTAAAAGCTTCTTTATATATTATGAATATTAATCCCTTCCAGACATATGTTTTGCAAATAATTTCTTCCAATCCAGGTAAGGGCTATCTTTACATTTAGTTGATGATGTTCTTTGATGTACAAAACTTTTTGGTTTGATTAAGTCCAATTTATTTCTTTTTTATTTGTTACCTGTGCTTTTGGTGTCATATCCAAGAAATCGTTATCAAATCCAAGGTCATAAAGCATTTCCCTAGTGGATAAATGATAAACAAATAACATTATTAAAAAAAAAAAAAGAAGTCAGAATGATAGTTTAATGTTGGCAGGGGAACTCAGAGGGTTTCCCAGGTGGCTCTAGTGGTAAAGAACCCACGTGCCAATGCAGGAAACGTAAGAGACGAGGGTTTGCTCTCTGGGGAAAGATCCCCTGGAGGAGCGCATGGCAACCCCCTCCAGTATTCTTGCCTGGAGAATCCCATGGACAGAGGCGCCTGGCAGGCTACATTTCATGGGATCTCAAAGAGTTAGATATGACTGAAGCGACTTAGCACACAGACAGGGGAGCTCAGAGGGAGCATGAGTGGTGCTTCTGGGCCACATGTGAGGATAGTATGGTTCCTGAGCAGGAGGCTAGTTACAAAGATATGTTTGGTTTGTTTAAAATTATTGTGGTATACAAGAGATGGGAATACCAGACCACCTGACCTGCCTTCCGAGAAATCTGTATGCAGGTCAAGAAGCAACAGTTAGAACCAGACATGGAACAACAGACTGGTTCCAAATCTGTAAAGGAGTATGTCAAGGTTGTATATTGTTACCCTGCTTATTTAACTTATATGCAGAGTACATCATGCAAATGCTGGGCTGGATGAAGCACAAGCTGGAATCAAGATTTCCAGGAGAAATCAATAACCTCAGATATGCAGATGACACCACCCTTATGGCAGAAAGTAAAGAAGAACTAAAGAACCTCTTGATGAAAGTGAAAGAGAAGAGTGAAAAAGTTGGCTTAAAGCTCAACATTCAGAAAACTAAGATCATGGTATCTGGCCCCATCACTTCATGGCAAATAAATGGGGAGACAATGAAAACAGTGACAGACTTTATTTTGGGGGGCTCCAAAATCACTGCAGATGGTGAGTGCAGCCATGAAATTAAAAGATTCTTGTTCCTTGGAAGAAAAGCTGTGACCAACCTAGACAACATATTAAAAAGCAGAGACATTACTTTGCAAACAAAGGACCATCTAGTCAAGGCTATGGTTTTTCCAGTGGTCATGTATGGATGTGAGAGTTGAACTATAAAGAAAGCTGAGCACCGAAGAATTGATGCTTTTGAACTGTGGTGTTGGAGAAGACTGTTGAGAGTCCCTTGGACAGCAAGGAGATCTAACCAGTCCATCTTAGAGGAAATCAGTCCTGAATATTCACTAGAAGGACTGGTGCTGAAGCTGAAACTCCAATACTTTGGCCACCTGATGTGAAGAACTGACTCATATGAAAAGACCCTGATGCTGGGAAAGATTGAAGGCAGGAAGAAAAGGGGAAGACAGAGGATGAGATGGTTAGATGGCATCACCAACTTGATGGATATGAATTTGAGTAAGCTCCGGGAGTTGGTGATGGACAGGGAAGCCTGGCATACTGCAGTCCATGGGGTCGCAAAGAGTCGGACACTCCTGAGTGACTGAACTGGCTGACTGACAATTATGTATATTTTCTGGAAATGTACTACACTTTGTATACTGTTAAGACATGATGGAAGAAGCTTTGATGTAGTGAGAAAGGTGGTACACAGAGAGAATATATATTGTTTAAGACAATATTTTCACTCCTAAGAGAATGTAAATTTAAAATATAGTATAAAGTTTAACCTATCATTTTGACAAGTGAATACTTTGTTGGTAAAGGTAATAGAAATAGAGATTGTCATACATTGGAGCCTGGATGGTCAATTGGTGCAACTCGCGTGGAGGACAATTTGGCAATAATGTACATAACTTTTCTCATAGTAATTTCAGTTCTGGGAATTTATCCAAGTTTATATTGGCACATGTGAGCAATGCAATTTATGAAAAGACATCTATTTAAGTATTGTTTATAAAGGCAAAATATCAAAGATAACTCATATGCCTATTTAAATGGAATTTTGCAATAAATTATGTTATATTCACACAATGTAAGACATTATAGCTGTTAGAAATGATAAGGCAGTTTTGAGAGCTAATATAGGACAATCTTTGGGATAAACTGTTAAAAAAATAAACAAAATCCTCATGAACTTAAGCTGATGAATAGTATGTATAGCTTGTTACCATTTATTTGTAAATTTCTTATATATAGTCAATGTATTTGAATGCATACATATACATGAACATTCTATATAGAGAGAATATCTCTGGAAATTGATGCAAGGAGCTGGTCACAGTATTCACCCTGTGATGAGTAACTGGGTATCTCAGAGAAATGAATGGTTGAGCATCTTATTTTTTCAGTGTACCCTTTAATTTTTTAATTTTGTATTTTTAACCTTATTTGTGTACTATATATTCAAAATATTAAGTATTAAGCAAACAGCTAAACATGGCTCCACAATTGATAAGCAGAATCACAGAACTGATACAACTGAAAATTAATTACTGGATTAGGAGAATTAATATTTGGATTCTTTCAGAAGAAGAAGGGTCAAGGAGAAGAAAACGTTTTAGAAAAAGTTAAAAGACAGAGATTAGAATTGGAAGTTACAACATCTATTTAAAAGCAATGCCGAACCAGAGGGATGGGATAGGGAGGGAGTTAGGAGGGGGGTTCAAGATGGGGAACACATGTACACCCGGGGCAGATTCATGTCAATGTATGGCAAAACCAATACAATAATGTAAAGTAAAAACAAAAAAAAGAAAAGAAAGTGAAAGTGAAATCACTTAATCATGTCTGACTCTTTGCAACCCCATGGACTGTAGCCTACCAGGCTCCTTCGTCCATGGGATTTTCCAGGCAAGAGTACTGGAGTGTGTTGTCATTTTCTTCTCCAGGGGATTTTCCTGACCCAGAGATCAAACCAGGGTCTCCTGCTTTGCAGCTAGATGCTTTACCATCTGAGCCACCAGGTAAGATAAATTTTATGAGATGATTTAAGCCTGAAAGATTTACCTTGAAAGGGCCCACAAAATACAGAGTAAGAATAACTAAAGACTTTTATCAAAACATATTTTAGTGAAATTTCTGAATGTCAACATTATAAAGATATTTCCAAAGAGAAACAAAATACCTAGAAAGGAACAAAATTCAGCTGATCTTGCAACATTAAATCTAGAAAATGGTGAAACAAAATCTTCAAAATTTCAAAGGAAATAACTTGAGACCTATAATTTGATATGTAGCCAAATAATATGATTTTGCACACAGTTATTGAGTTATATGTTATAACTTCAGGATGGTGAAGTGCTTCCCAACAGGACAATGCAATGCAATGCAATACAGTTGTGTCTAACTCCTTGTGACCCTATGGACAATAGCCCTCCCAGCTCCTCTGTCCATGGGATTCTCCAGGCAAGAATACCAAAGTGGGTTGCCCTTCCCTTCTCGGGGGATCTTCCTGACCTAAGGATTGAACCCATGTCTCTTGCATCTCCTGAATTGGCAGGTGGGTTCTTTACCACTAGTGCCACCTGTAAAGTCCAACAGGACAGAAGTTACCCAAATCACAAAATTTCCTATATGGCAAGAAATACCAATAATAAACTCATAAAAATGTGACAAAATATTTATAATGCATATAATAGAAAGTGATTAATATCTATAATATCTCAAGAACTTCTACAAATCAAGAAAGAGTAAATAATCCAATGGAAAAGCAATCAAAGGCATTTTATGGGAAAACTAGTACAAATACATTAAAAGTTAATGCTTAACTTAATATGTAATCAAGTAAATGCAAATTGAATCAATCAGTTCAGTTCAGTCAGTCGTGTCCAACTCTTTGCAACACCATGGACTGCAGCACACTGGGCCTCCCTGTCCATCACCAACTCCAGGAGTTTACCCAAACTCATGTCCATTGAGTCGGTGATGCCACCCAACCATGTCATCCTGCTGTTCCCTTCTCCTTCTGCCCTCAAACTTTCCCAGCATCAGGGTTTTTTCAAGTGAGTCAGCTCTTCGCAGCAGGTGGCCAAAGTATTGGAGTTTCAGCTTCAACACCAGTATTTCCAGTGAATACCCAGGACTGATCTCATTTGGGATGGACTGGTTGGATCTCCTTGCTGTCCAAGGGACTCTCAAGAGTCTTCTCCAACAACACAGTTCAAAAGCATCAATTCTTCACTGCTCAGCTTTCTTTGCAGTCCAACTCTCACATCCATATATGACTACTGGAAAAACCATAGCCTTGACTAGATGGACATTTGTTGACAAAGTAATGTCTCTGCTTTTTAATATGCTGTCTAGATTGGTCATAACTTTCCTTCCAAGGAGAAAGCGTCTTTTAATTTCATGGCTGCACTCACCATCTGCAATGATTTTGGAGCCCTGAAAAATAAAGTCTGACACTATTTCCACTGTTTCCTCATCTATTTGCCATGAAGTGATGGGACCGGATGCCATGATCTTAGTTTTCTGAATGTTGAGCTTTAAACCAACTTTTTCACTCTCCTCTTTCACTTTCATCAAGAGGTCCTTTAGTTCTTCTCACTTTCTGCGTACAGATTTCTCAAGAGGCACGTCAGATAGTTTGGTATTCCCATCTCTTTCAGAATTTTCCACAGTTTATTGTGATCCACACAGTCAAATGCATTGGCATAGTCAATAAAGCAGAAATAGATGTTTTTCTGGAGCTCTCTTGCTTTTTCGATGATCCAGCGGATGTTGCCGATTTAATCTCTGGTTCTTCTGCCTTTTTTAAAACTAGCTTGAACATTTGGAAATTCGCAGTTCATATATTCCTGAAGCCTGGCTTGGAGAATTTGAGCATTACTTTGCTAGCATGTGTTCAGTTCAGTTCAGTCGCTCAGTCGTGTCCAACTCTTTGCGACCCCGTGAACCGCAGCACTACAGGCCTCCCTGTCCATCACCAACTCCCAGAGTTTACCCAAACTCATGTCCATTGAGTTGGTGATGCCATCCAACTACGTCATCCTCTGTTGTCCCCTTCTCCTCCTGCCCTCAATCTTTCCCAGCATCAGGATCTTTTCAAATGAGTCAGCTATTCGCAACAGGTGGTCAAAGTAAAGTTGCAGCTTCAACATCAGTCCTTCCAATGTTCCCTTGGTATCTCTAAATTTTCTTGAAGATATCTCTAGTCTTTCCCAATCTATTATTTTCCTCTGTTTCTTTGCACTGATCACTGAAGAAGGCTTTCTTATCACTCCTTGCTATTCTTTGGAACTCTGCATTCAAATGGGTATATCTTTCCTTCTCTCCTTTGCTTTTTGCTTCTCTTCTTTTCACAGGTATTTGTAAGCCCTCCTAATTCAGCCATTTTGCTTTTTTTCATTTTGTTTTCTTGGAGATGATCTTGCTCTCTGTCTCCTGTACAGTGTCATGAACCTCTATCCATAATTCATCAGGCACTCTGTCTATCAGATCTAGTCCCTTAAATCTATTTCTCACTTCCACTGTATAATCATAAGGGATTTGATTTAGGTCATACCTGACTTGTCTAGTGGTTTTCCCTACTTTCTTCAATTTAAGTCTGAATTTGGCAATAAGGAGTTCATGATCTGAGCCACAGTCAGCTCCTGGTCTTATTTTTGCTGACTGTATAAGAGCTTCTCCATCTTTGGCTGTAAAGAATATAATCAATCTGATTCCAGTGTTGACCATCTGGTGATGTCCATGTGTAGAGTCTTCTCTTGTGTTGTTGGAAGAGGGTGTTTGCTATGACCAGTGCGTTCTCTTGGCAAAACTCTATTAGCCTTTGCCCTACTTCATTCTGTACTCCAAGGCCAAATTTTCCTGTTGTTCCAGGTGTTTCTTGATTTCCTACTTTTGCATTCCAGCCCCCTATAATGAAAAGGACATCTTTTTGGGGTATTAGTTCTAAAAGGTCTTGCAGGTCTTCATAGAACCGTTCAACTTCAGCTTCTTCAGCATTACTGGTTGGGGCAAAGACTTGGATTACCATGATATTGAATGGTTTGCCTTGGAAACGAACAGAGATCATTCTGTCCTTTTTGAGATTGTATCCACGTACTGCATTTTAGAACATTTTGTTGACTATGATGGTTACTCTTCCCACAGTAGTAGATATAAGGGTCATCTGAGTTAAATTCATCCATTCCAGTCCATTTTAGTTTGCTGATTACTAAAATGTTGAAATTCACTCTTGCCATCTCCTGTTTGAACACTTCCAATTTGCCTTGTTTCATGGACCTAACCTTCCAGGTTCCTAGGCAATATTGGTCTTTATAGCATCAGACCTTGCTTCTATCACCAGTCACATCCACAACTGGATATTGTTTTTGCTTTGGCTCCATCCCTTCATTCTTTCTGGAGTTATTTCTCCACTGATCTCCAGTAGCATATTGGGCACCTACCAACCTGGGGAGTTCATCTTTCAGTGTCCTATCATTTTGCCTTTTAATACTGTTCATGGGGTTCTCAAGGCAAGAATACTGAAGTGGTTTGCCATTCCCTTCTCCAGTGGACCACATTTTGTCAGATCTCCACCATGACCCATCCTTCTTGGGTGGCCCTACATGGCATGGCTTAATTTCATTGAGTTAGACAAGGCTGTGGTCCACGTGATCAGATTGATTAGTTTTCTGTGATTGTGATTTCTGTCTGTCTGCCCTCTGATGCCCTCTCTCAGCGCTTACTGTCTTACTGGGGTTTCTCTTACTTTGAATGTGGAGTATCAATAGTTGAATCAATCAAATTGGGGGTATCAATATGTTAATCAATCAAATTGAATCAATAATGGGTCTTATTTTTCACCCACTGAATTTAAAAACTTAAAAGATTGTGAACATACAAATGGGTGTGATTAAGTGTGTGGGGGAAAGGAACTTTTGTATAGTTTTTGTGGGGAGCAGGGATGATGCTGAATAAATTAATAATTTATATGACACTGGCTCAGACCAATGATGGACACTAACCAATGCACTCCACAAGTATGCAACAATGGAATATCAGCCCTCTGTTTGTGGCAGAGTAAATTGGTAAAACTTTTGAAGAGCTATTTGGGCTATATTGACACAAAATTTCTCATAGAGATGAATCTATCCTATAGAAATACTGACATGTTATACATACACAGAGGAATGTTCCTTGTATAATTTTTAGATAACAAAACATTGTGTGGGAAATTTATGTCAATAGAGAATTGTTCAGTGAATAATGATCCATGTTAACTATGGAGTAACATGCAGCTCTTAGAAAAATAAGGTAGATAAAAATTTAGTGGAGAGATGTTCAAGTTATAATTTATGGATAAAATATTAAGTTGTAAAACAATTTGCTTATTATGATGACAAAAATAAGAGGAAAACTGTATACTTACACATAACTATGTAAAGTAAGGAAGAAGGCAACCTGTAATTGTGCCTAAATATTTATTATTTCATTTATTTGTTAAAATATTCAAAAAATGTTGATGGAGTAGCTTTTTAAATACCAGGCACTTTTCTAGTCACTTGGGATACACTAATGAAACAAAGCAGAAAAAAAATCCTTGCAATAGAGCTTATTTTCTAGTGGGGAAAATGTAAGTTTGGGAAGTTGTTGATTCATTTCTACTTTTTTGCTATATTCCTCTTTATGCCTTTTATTTTAAATTAAGCTTATCTTCATGGATTACTATTGATTTAAAAATTTAGATAAGAGGTAATTATCATATTAACCTTTTGAGGTGAGAAGAGAACAGGCAAAAATACTCTTTATGAATTATAAAGTTCTAAAATAAAATTAGAGACTACTGTACCTTTGGGGAGAAAAAAAGACAGTGATGATCATCAGTCCAATAATGTGGTTCAGTTCAGTTGCTCAGTCGTGTCTGACTCTTTGCAATCCCATGAATTGCAGCGTGCCAGGTCTCCCTGTCCATCACCAACTCCCGGAGTTCACCCAAACCCATGTCCATTGAGTCGGTGATGCCATCCAGCCATCTCATCCTCTGTCATCCCCTTCTCTTCCTGCCCCCAATCCCTCCCAGCATCAGGGTCTTTTCCAATGAGTCAACTCTTCGCATGAGGTGGCCAAAGTATTGGAGTTTCAGCTTTAGCATCAGTCCTTCCAATGAACACCCAGGACTGATCTCCTTTAGGATGGACTGGTTGGACCTCCTTGCAGTCCAAGGGACTCTCAAGAGTCTTCTCCAACACCACAGTTCAAAAGCATCAATTCTTCGGTGCTCAGCTTTCTTCACAGTCCAACTCTCATATCCATACATGACCATTGGAAAAACCATTTAAAAGTCTCTGTGAGGCTTTTATTTTGGCCAGAAATAAAATAATTTTGAATAATAATAAATTCTGTTTAAGTTATAACAAGCTACGTGTAGACAAATGGGAAATAAAAAGAGTTCCAGGATTATGCAAATTTATACCTTGAAAGTTTATAAGAAATTATTTTTCATTCCGGAGCAATTTTAATTTTACTGTTAAATTCTTTTTTTTTCCCCTTTTTTATTTTTTTGTAATTAATTTATTTTTTATTGGAGGCAAATTATTTTACAATATTATATTGGTTGGTTTTGCCATACATTGATATGAATTTGCCCCGGGTTTACATAAGTTCCCCCTCCTGAACCGCCCTCCCACCTCCCTCCTCCCTTTATCCTCCCTCTGGGTCATCCCCGCATGCCAGCCCCGAGCATCCTATAACATTCATTGACCCTGAACTAGTGATTCGTTTCACATATGACAACATACGTGTTTCAATGCCATTCTCCCAAATCATCCCACCCTCACCCTCTCCCATAGAGTCCCAAAGACTGTTCTATACATCTGTGTCTCTTTTGCTGTCTCGTATACAGGGTTATCATTTGCATCTTTCTAAATTCCATATATATGTGTTAGTATACTGTATTGGTGTTTTTCTTTCTGGCTTACTTCACTCTGTATAATAGGCTCCAGTTTCATCCACCTCATTAGAACTGATTCAAATGTATTCTTTTTAATGGCTGAATAATACTCCATTGTGTATATGTACCAAAGCTTGCTTATCCATTCGTCTGCAGATGGACATCTAGGTTGGGTCCATGTCCTGACTATTATAAACAGTGCTGCAATGAACATTGGAGTACATGTGTCTCTTTCAATTCTGGTTTCCTCGGTGTGTATGCCCAGGAGTGCGATTGATGGATCATATGGCAGTTCTATTTCCAGTTTTTTGAGGAATCTCCACACTGTTCTCCATAGTGGCTGTACTAGTTTGCATTCCCACCAACAGTGTAAGAGGGTTCCTTTCTCTCCACATCCTCTCCAGCATTTATTGCATGTAGACTTTTGGATAGCAGCCATTCTGACTGGTGTGAAATGGTATCTCATTGTGGTTTTGATTTGCATCTCTCTGATTATGAGGGATGTTGAGCATTTTTTCATGTGTTTGTTAGCCATCTTTATGTCTTCTTTGGAGAAATGTCTGTTTAGTTCTTTGGCCCATTTTTTGATTGGGTCATTTATTTTTCTGGAATTGAGCTGCAGGAGCTGCTTGTATAATTTGGAGATTAATCCTTTATCAGTTGCTTCATTTGCTATTATTTTCTCCCATTCTGATGGCTGTCTTTTCACCTTACTTACAGTTTCCTTTGTTGTGCAGAAGCTTTTGATTTTAATTAGGTCCCATTCATTTATTTTTGCTTTTATTTCCAATATTCTGGGAGGTGGGTAATGGAGGATCCTGCTGTGAATTATGTCAGAGAGTGTTTTGCCTACGTTCTCCTCTAGGAGTTTTATAGTTTCTGGTCTTACATTTAGCTCTCTAATCCATTTTGAGTTTATTTTGGTGTATGGTGTTAGGAAGTGTTCTAGTTTCATTCTTTTACAAGTGGCTGACCAGTTTTCCCAGCACCACTTGTTAAAGAGCCTGTCTTTTCTCCATTTTATATTCTTGCCTCCTTTGTCAAAGATGAGGTGTCCATAGATGCGTGGATTTATCTCTGGGCTTTCTATTTTGTTCCATTGATCTATATTTCTGTCTTTATGCCAGTACCATACTGTCTTGATGACTGTGGCTTTGTAGTAGAGCCTGAAGTCCGGCAGGTTAATTCCCCCAGTTCCATTTTTCTTCCTCAAGATTGCTTTGGCTATTCGAGGTTTTTTGTATTTCCATACAAATTGTGAGATTATTTGTTCTAGTTCTGTGAAAAATATCCTTGGTAGCTTGATAGGGATTGCATTGAATGTATAAATTATTTTGGGTAGTATACTCATTTTTACAATATTTATTCTTCCAATCCATGAACATGGTATATTTCTCCATCTATTAGTGTCCTCTTTGATTACTTTCACTAGTGTTTTATAGTTTTCTATGTACAAGTCTTTTGTTTCCTTAGGTAGATATATTCCTAAGTATTTAATTCTTTTCGTTGCAACAGTGAATGGAATAGTTTCCTTAATTTCTCTTTCTATTTTCTCATTATTAGTGTATAGGAATGCAAGGGATTTCTGTGTGTTGATTTTATATCCTGCAACGTTACTGTAATCATTGATTAGCTCTAGTAGTTTTCTGGTAGAGTCTCTAGGGTTTTCTGTGTAGAGGATCATGTCATCAGCGAACAGTGAAAGTTTTACTTCTTCTTTTCCAATTTGTATTCCTTTTATGTCTTTTTCTGCTCTGATTGCTGTAGCCAAAACTTCCAGAACTATGTTGAATAGTAGTGGTGAGAGTGGGCACCCTTGTCTTGTTCCTGACTTTAGGGGAAATGCTTTCAGTTTTTCACCATTGAGGATAATGTTTGCTGTGGGTTTGTCATATATAGCTTTTATTATGTTGAGGTATGTCCCTTCTATTCCCACTTTCTGGAGGGTTTTTATCATAAATGGATGTTGAATTTTGTCGAAGGCTTTCTCTGCATCTATTGAGATAATCATATGATTTTTATTTTTCAGTTTGTTAATGTGGTGTATTACGTTGACTGATTTGCGGATATTGAAGAATCCTTGCATTCCTGGGATAAAGCCCACTTGGTCATGATGCATGATCTTCTTAATATGCTGTTGGATTCTGATTGCTAGAATTTTGTTAAGGATTTTTGCATCTATGTTCATCAGTGATATTGGCCTGTAGTTTTCTTTTTTTGTGGGGTCTTTACCAGGTTTTGGGATTAGGGTGATGGTGTCATGATAGAATGAGTTTGGAAGTTTCCCTTCCTCAGCAATTTTCTGGAAGAGTTTGAGTAGAATAGGTGTTAGCTCTTCTCTAAATTTTTGGTAGAATTCAGCTGTGAAGCCGTCTGGACCTGGGCTTTTGTTTGCTGGGAGATTTTTGATTACAGTTTCAATTTCCGTGCTTGTGATGGGTCTGTTCAGATTTTCTATTTCTTCCTGGTTCAGTTTTGGAAAGTTGTATTTTTCTAGGAATTTGTCCATTTCTTCCAGGTTATTCATTTTATTGCCATATAATTCCTGATAGTATTCTCTAATAATCCTTTGTATTTCTGTGTTGTCAGTTGTGATCTCTCCATTTTCATTTCTAAATTTATTGATTTGGTTCTTCTCCCTTTGTTTCTTGATAAGTCTGGCTAGTGGTTTGTCAATTTTATTTACCTTCTCAAAGAACCAGCTTTTGGCTTTGTTGATTTTTGCTATAGTCTCTTTTGTTTCTTTTGCATTTATCTCTGCCCTAATTTTTACAATTTCTTTCCTTCTACTGACCCTGGGGTTCTTCATTTCTTCCTTTTCTAGTTGCTTTAGATGTAGAGTTAGGTTATTTAGTTGACTTTTTTCTTGTTTCTTGAGGTGTGCCTGTATTGCTATGAACTTCCCCCTTAGCACTGCTTTTACAGAGTCCCAGAGGTTTTGGGTTGTTGTGTTTTCATTTTCATTCATTTCTATGCATATTTGATTTCTCTTTTGATTTCTTCTATGATTTGTTCGTTGTTCAGCAGCGTGTTGTTCAGCCTCCATATGTTGGCATGTTTAATAGTTTTTCTCCCATAATTGAGATCTAATTTTACTGCATTGTGGTCAGAAAAGATGCATGGAATGATTTCAACTTTTTTGAATTTACCAAGGCTAGATTGATGGCCCAGGATGTGATCTATCCTGGAAAAGGTTCCATGTGCACTTGAGAAAAAGGTGAAATTCATTGTTTTGGGGTGAAATGTCCTATAGATATCAATTAGGTCTAACTGGTCTATTGTATCATTTAAAGATTGTGTTTCCTTGTTAATTTTCTGTTTAGTTGATCTATCCATAGATGTAAGTGGGGTATTAAAATCTCCCACTATTATTGCATTATTGTTAATTTCCCCTTTCATACTTGTTAGTAATTGTCTTACATATTGCGGTGCTCCTATGTTGGGTGCATAAATATTTATAATTGGTATATCTTCATCTTGGACTGATCCTTTGATCATTATGTAGTTTCCTTCTTTGTCTCTTTTCACAGCCTTTGTTTTAAAATCTATTTTATCTGATATGAGTATTACTACTCCTGCTTTCTTTTGGTCTCTATTTGCATGGAATATCTTTTTCCAGCCCTTCACTTTCAGTCTGTATGTGTCCCTCGTTTTGAGGTGGGTCTCTTGCAGACAACATATCTGGGGGTCTTGTTTTTGTATCCATTCAGCCAGCCTTTGTCTTTTGGTTGGGGCATTCAACCCATTTACGTTTAAGGTAATTATTGATAAGGACGATCCCGTAGCCATTTTCTTTATTGCTTTGGGTTCGAGTTTATACACCCTTTCTGTGTTTCCTGTCTAGAAAAGATCCTTAAGCATTTGTTGGAGAGCTGGTTTGGTAATGCTGAATTCTCTCAGCTTTTGCTTGTCTGTAAAGCTTTTGATTTCTCCTTCATATTTGAATGAGATCCTTGCTGGGTACAGTAATCTGGGCTGTAGGTTATTTTCTTTCATCACTTTAAGTATGTCTTGCCACTCCCTCCTGGCCTGAAGAGTTTCTGTTGAAAGATCAGCTGTTATCCTTATGGGAATCCCCTTGTGTGTTATTTGCTGTTTTTCCCTTGCTGCTTTTAATATTTGTTCTTTGTGTTTGATCTTTGTTAATTTGATTAATATGTGTCTTGGAGTATTTCGCCTTGGGTTTATCCTGTTGGGGACTCTCTGGGTTTCTTGGACTTGGGTGATTATTTCTTTCCCTATTTTAGGGAAGTTTTCAACTATTATCTCCTCAAGTATTCTCTCATGGTCTTTCTTTTTGTCTTCTTCTTCTGGGATTCCTATGATTCGAATGTTGGAGCGTTTAACATTGTCCCAGAGGTCTCTAATATTGTTCTCATTTCTTTTAGTTTGTTTTTCTTTTTTCCTCTCTGTTTCATTTATTTCTACAATTCTATCTTCTAGCTCGCTTATCCTGTCTTCTGCCTCTGTTATTCTACTGTTTGTTCCCTCCAGAGTGTTTCTGATCTCATCTATTGTATTATTCATTGTATATTGACTCTTTTTTATTTCCTCTAAGTCCTTATTAAACCTTTCTTCCATCTTCTCAATCCTTTTCTCCAGGTTATTTATCTGTAACTCCATTTTGCTTTCAAGATTTTGAATCATTTTCACCACCAAAATTCGAAATTCTTTTTCATGTAGATTCCCTATATCTTACTCTTTTGTTTGTGTTGGTGGGCATTTATCTTGTTCCTTTACTTCCTGGGTATTTCTCTGCTTCTTCATCTTGCTTATAATGCTTTGCTTGGGTGGCCTTTCCCTCTTCTGGCCGTTTGTGGAGTTCTCTTTATTATGTAGTTTCCTTGCTGTGTGTCGGGTTGGACAGGTGACTTGTCAAGGTTCCCTGGTTATGGAAGCCTGTGTCGGTGTTCTGGTCGGTGGAGCTGGATTTGTTCTCTCTGGAGTGCAATGAAGTGTCGAGTAATGAGTTATGAGATGTCACTGGGTTTGGAGTGACTTTGGGCAGCCTGTAAATTGAAGCTCAGGGCTAGTTTCCTGTGTTACTGGAGAATTTGCGTGGTATGTCTTGCTCTGGAACTTGTTGACCCTTGGGTTTAGCGTAGGTATGGAGACGTTTGATGAGCTCCTATCAATTAATGTTCCCTGGAGTCAGGACTTCTCTGGTGTTCTCAGCATTCGGGCTTAAGCCTCTTGCCTCTGGTTTTTGGTCTTATTCTTGGAGTAGTCTCTAGACGTCTCTATCTGTCATTTCCAAGGTGGTTCCCTCTGTTTTAGCTTCTGTCTGCTGGTCTCTTTAGTGTCTAATTTCCGCCCTGATACTAGGGGGTGGGTGGACACTTTTTAAGGCTCAGTTGTTCAGTCCTGTTCTGGGAAGGGAGGAACGCTGCAGTTGATTATCTCTGGCGTCTGTGGGGAGTGCTCGCAGCGTCTCGGCCACACTGGGTTTGCCCCCGCTCACAGCACGTATGCTGTCCCCGTCTATACTGCACAGGCTCTAGGTTGCTCTGCCGGGAACTGTCCGAGGCCGACACCGGGTTGTATGCACTTCCCAGGTCTGAGCGGCTCAAGTTCAGGTTCTCAGGTACTCCACAAAGGCGCAGACTTGGTTGGGCCTGCGTTTTGTGCCTTCCCCAGTCCGAGCAGCTCAGGGGACCAGGTGTTTGGCGAGCGCGGTCTCTGCAACTTATCGCCTCCCCAGTCCCTGCCATTCAGTTTTCTGGGTGTACAACCGGCGCACCTTCTCAGGGGGATATCGACCGGCCCGAGCCCAAGAAGTCCTGAATAGCAACAAGCCTGCCTGCAGTTTGTATCGGATGCCTTTCTGGGGCCGCGGTTACCCGCTCTGGCTCTGGCTGCGCTCCCTGCCTGTCTCGGCGGGGAATGGGGGATGGGCCGACAATAGCCGGCTCGCTCTGCTCAGTCCTTTATTCTGTGAGCGGGGCTGGCCGAGTCATAGGATAGAGCTTTCCACCTTTTCGTGGGGAAGCTATCCCACAGTCTGCTTTGCTCTCCCCAGTTCTCTCCAATTGTTCTTGCGGCATTCAAGCCCAGTCCTCTCTCTAAGCAGTTCAGCCGGCTCCTCCCTGCCCAGCCCCCGCTTGCTAATGGCGTATGCAGGCGTCTGCGCTGCTTCTCCGCTGGGAGTTACCGTTTGGCGGGTAATCTGTGGGTTTTTAAAAAAACTTAAAAAAAAAAGAGGGTTATGTGGCCCTCTGAGCTTCCAAGGCTCGCCACAGATTCGCCAGTGAGAATGTTTCCTGGTGTTTGGAAACTTCTCTCTTTTTAAAGCCTCCCTTCCCGGGACGGAGCTCTGTCCTTACTTCTTTTGTTTCGCTTTTTATCTTTTATGTTTTTTCCTACCTCCTTTCAAAGACAATGGGCTGCTTTTCTGGGTGCCTGACGTCCTCTGCCAGCATTTAGAAGTTGTTTTGTTGACTTTACTCGCGTTCAAAAGTTCTTTTGATGAATTTGTGGAGGAGAGAGTAGTCTCGTCGTCCTATTCCTCCGCCATCTTGTTCGTCAACCCTTACTGTTAAATTCTAAGAGCAAAACTTTTCAAGTTGAAAAATGTGTTTTTATGTATACAAGATAAATTTTTGAAATAGTATAGTTTCAAGACAATTAGAAAAAGATTAATCCTACCAGTACATCAAAATAGGTCCTTCCAAAATAGAAGATGAATATAGCAAAAAGTTTTTGAAG
Source organism: Moschus berezovskii (assembly GCF_049115385.1). Classification (NCBI taxonomy): domain Eukaryota; kingdom Metazoa; phylum Chordata; class Mammalia; order Artiodactyla; family Moschidae; genus Moschus; species Moschus berezovskii. The sequence goes on from NC_142488.1 coordinate 106,669,180, forward strand.
AGATCAAGATCATTAATAAAGGAATGAAAAATAAGGAAATAAAACAATCACTTTGTGTTATCATATGACAAAAATTATAATAATGATGCCATACAATGTTGATAAAGTTTTAGGGTATCAGTTATTTAATATGCTGCTTCAATTCAGTTCAGTTCAGTCGCTCAGTCGTGTCCGACTCTCCGCGACCCCATGAATCAAAGCACGCCAGGCCTCCCTGTCCATCACCAACTCCCAGAGTTCACTCAAACTCATGTCCACAGAGTCGGTGATGCCATCCAGCCATCTCATTCTCCGTCGTCCCCTTCTCCTCCCGCCCCCAACCTTTCCCAGCATCAGAGTCTTTTCCAGTGAGTCAACTCGTCGCATGAGGTGGCCAAAGTATTGCAGTTTCAGCTTTAGCATCAGTCCCTCCAATGAACACCCAGGACTGATCTCCTTTAGAATGGACTGGTTGGATCTCCTTGCAGTATAAGGGACTCTCAAGAATCTTCTCCAACACCACAGTTCAAAAGCATCGATTCTTCGGCGATCAGCTTTCTTCATAGTCCAACTCTCACATCCATACATGACCACGGGGAAAACCATAGCCTTGACTAGACGGACCTTGGTTGGCAAAGTAATGTCTCTGCTTTTTAATATACTATCAAGGTTGGTCATAACTTTCCTTCCAAGGAGCAAGCGTCTTTTAATTTCATGGCTGCAATCAGCATCTGCAGTGATTTTGGAGCCCCAAAAAATAAAGTTTGACACTGTTTCCACCGTTTTTCCATCTATTTCCCATGAAGTGATGGGACCAGATGCCATGATCTTTGTTTTCTGAATGTTGAGCTTCAAGCCAACCTTTTCACTTTCTTCTTTCACTTTCCTCAAGAGGCTTTTTAGGTCCTCTTCACTTTCTGCCATAAGGGTGGTGTCATCTGCATATCTGAGGTTATTGATATTTCTCCCAGCAATCTTGATTCCAGCTTGTGCTTCTTCCAGCCCAGCGTTCCTCATGATGTGCTCTGCATATAATATGCTGCTGGTAGAATTATAAATTGCTACAAATTTTATGGAGTGACATTGAATAATATAAATAAAAATGTTAAAATTATAATACATTCCCAACCAGCAATTTCAGTTCTACAAGTTTGTCTGAAGGAAATGATTTATCTAATGTACAAAGGTTGCATGCAAGCTTTTCATCACAGTGTTATTTTTAAAGGTAAAAATTGAAAGCAAATTGAGTAACAAAAGATAAGGAAAATTAATCACTACGTTTAAAAAATGCAGATATATATTAATTGACACAAATAATCACTATATATTACTATGTGAAAAAGAAGATATGTGTAAAAAGAAGGTAACGTGCACATCATAATATTTCATTATTAGGGGGAAAATTATTATGCATTGACATAGGGCAAATAATTGAACATATTTGCCAAAGATAACAAATGCGTAGCACCTTTCTGCCCCTTCTTGTTTCACATTCATGGCAAACATAACTAATCAAGCTGTTCATACAAGCCTAGGTGGCTTCCCAGGTGGCCCGGTGGTAAAGAATCAGCCTGCAAATGCAGGGGATGCAGGAGACATAGGTTTGATCCCTGGGCAGGAAGATCCCCTGGAGAAGGAAATGGCAACCCATTCCAGTATTCTTGCCTGGAAAATCCCACGGACAGAGGAGTCTGGGAGGCTACAGTCCATGGGGTTGCAAAGAGTCAGACATGACAGGATGACTGAGCATGCATGCACACAAGCCTAGGTACAGTCTCAAAAACTTTGTTGATCCCATTTTCAATGTAGTTATTATAAATCAACTAAAATTGGCACTTGAGATGAAGTACTTTTGACATCTCTTATATACATCAAATATTAAAAATAGAAGGTAATGCTTTGGGTGATTTAAAACTTTTCCACTTTATTTTCTAATGATATTTCATGAATATTTATGACATGTATTTAAAAAAAATAAAATTTAGGTTAAGATTGTTCTCTCAAAAATTAAAACAAGTAGAGTGATGTCAGTGGAAATGGCAGACAAAGAAACTCTGAAAATCCTCTCCACCATGATAAAATGAGAACACTGACAACAAATTGTCAGAATCAACTTTTTCAGGACTCTGGATATAAATCACATGTTTGGGTCATTCTGTACTGTGTTTATTCAAGAAAAATATCTGAATCTTGGTAAGAACAGTAAACCTTGTGGCATACTAACATGCCCTGTTCTTAAATTCCTCTCCCAATTTCCATTGTTAGCCTCTAAACCCCAAAGCCCACAATCATGGTGAAAACCAACAGCTCAGCAGCCACTGGAGCAGTCAGAATGGGATTGGAACTTTCAAACCCCCACTTTCGGCAAATTGTTATTATTTGACTTGTCTGTCAGTTCCATAGATAACCCCAGTTTTAAGACTTATCTTCATTTGACTTGACCCAGAGCTAACCCAGTGTGGAAAGCCTTTTCCTCAGGGTTAATTGCTGAAACCAATTACAGGGAAGTAATTAACTTTGCAGCTGCCTGAGGTTGCGGATAACAGTTGAGGCAAACAATAGACTAACCATGAAGTTTAAAAAGAAAAATTGGGGAAAGAGGTCCATAAGGGCTTTGAAAAGCTTTGACACAATCCTGGAAATTTAGAAGCCTGTGTGCATGCCCAAGGCCCTGTACAACTGTGCACACGCTCAGGAAAGATCTGAGAAGGCACTAAGCTTTCAACTCTGGCTGATCTTGAGGTTCTGCATAAGCAGGAAATGAAAACTAAAGCAGCCTGAGTCTTGATATTTTTCCCTAACATGCACATAGAGCCCCTGGCAAAGACTGGGAGACTTATTGGTTCAAATGCTTAATGAAATCATTGTCTAATCATTAGCTGACCACTAAGCTAATGAAGCAGAGAGTTCAGTGGCTGCATATGAAAAATAGTAGACTTTTCAGAACTAGTTCAGAAATATCAGTAAATAAGTAACATACCACCATCAACAAATCTTGCCCTGTAGGTCCATAGAAAAACCACAGTTAAATTCAATTTTTGATATGATATAATGTTCTCCAATCATAATGGAGTGAAATTAGAAATCAACAAAAGAATTTTGGGAAATTCACAAATATGTGAAAATTAAATAACACACTTTAAAGTAACCAGTGGGTCATAGTAGAAATCATAAGTGAAATTAGAAATTACTTTTAGGTGAGTGAAAAATTAAACATGTATACTGAAACTTAAGAGGTTTAACTAAAGGTTTAACTAGAGGGAAATTTACTTCAAATTATTAACCTTAGCTTTCACCTTTAGAAACTAGAAAAAGAAGAACAAACTAAATCCAAAATAAGCAAAAGGAAGAGTATAAATGGAAATAAAGGAAATAGAGAATTTAAAAAAAGAGAGAAATCAAATAAATCAAAATTTGAATGAAAAATAAACAGTATTGACAGAACTTTAGATAGACTGACCAAGAAAAATAAAAATACTCAAATGATTTAAACCAGGAATGAAATAGGAAATTCCTATCAACCTTTCAGAAATAAAAAAAATATTATAAGGGAATACTAAACAGTTTTATGCCAACAAATTAGATAACTGATGTAATGGACATTTTCTTAAATACAAAATATTGAAACTGACTCAAGAAAAAATAGAAAATGTATATGTATGTATCAAATACAGTAATTGAGCTGGTAATCAAAGCTTCCCACAGAGAAAAACTCAGGACCAGAGGGATTCACTGGTGATTCCTACCAAATATTTAAGGAAGAATTAACATTGTTAACTGTGAAGCAATCTTTCACAAACTTTTCTAGAAGTAGAAGAATAAGAAATATGTGCCAGTTCATTCTATAAGACCAGATTACCTAGACAGGAAAATCACATGAAAAGAAAATTGTAAACCAATATTCCTTATGAATATAGACACAAAAATCCTCAGTAATATGCTAGTAAACAGAATCCAGAAACATATAAGGATTATATGTATTGTGTATACTATATAATCATATGTTATATATTTATGTAAAATCATTTATTTATATAGTTATATATTATTCAATTATATATATTATATGAAACTTGTATACTTGACCAGTGAGGATTTATCTAAGCCATGGTTATTTGGTTGAATTGTTGGTCTAATATGCCAAATCAATAGAGTACATCATATCAATAGAATAAAAAGATAAAAACCCCACAAACATCCCAATAGATAGAAAAAGCCACCTGACAAAAATTTTCTATATTTTCATGATAAAAACTAGGAATATAAGGGAACTCCCTGAACCTGATAAAGGGCATTTACAAAATTCCCACAGCTAACATCATACTTGACCAAAGACTGAGAGTGCCCCCCGACAATGCCACAATATCAGGAAGAAGACAAGGATGTCCACTCCTACCACCTCTATTTTAGTGGTGAATTAGCAAGGAAAATTGGGCAAGAAAAAGAAATAAAAGGCACCCAGGTCATAAAGAAATGAGTAAAACTATTTCTACTTACAGGAATATGATCTTATAAAATCTTGAGGAATACACTAAATCCCTAATGAAACAAATTAAAAAAAAAAACTTCCTAAGTAATATACTCAAGAGAATTGAAAATATAGTTACACAAAACCTTGTATGTGAATGTTGATAGATGCATTATTCATAATCACCAAAATGTGGAAACGACTCAAGTATCCATCAAAGAATGAACAGGTAAAGAAAATTTGGTAAAACCATATGGTAGAGTATTACTCAGCAGTAAAAATGTATGCAGCACTAATATTAATACATTCTACAACATTGATGAACCGCGTAAGTATGCTAAGTAAAAGAAGTTGGAAACAAAAGGCCTCATATTGTATAATTCCACTTATATGAAATGTCCAGAACAGGAAAATCCATAGAGATAGCAAGTAGATTAATGATTGCCAGGGTTGGGATGAGGGGCTAATTGGTAAAGACTGCTGGTGTGTATGAAAATTCTTATGAGGGTAATGAAAACATTTAGAAATTAGATAGTGTTACTGTTGCATGGCTATGTAAATATACTAAAAACAACCAGATTTTCCAACTAAAGTAAATTTTATGGTTCGTGTAGTATATATCAATAAAAAGTTATTGTCTGAGAAAAATATGTACTATATTCCCATCATTAGTTAACAGATTGGTGTGTTTATGATAAATATATATTAATAGTAAAAGAACTGGACATGGAACAGACTGGTTCCAAATAGGAAAAGGAGTACATCAAGGCTGTATATTGTCACCCTGCTTATTCAACTTATATGCAGAGTACATCATGAGAAATGCTGGGCTGGAGGAAGCACAAGCTGGAATCAAGATTGCCGAGAGAAATATCAATAACCTCAGATATGCAGATGACACCACCCTTATGGCAAAAAGTGAAGAAGAACTAAAGAGCCTCTTGATGAAAGTGAAAGAGGAGAATGAAAAAGTTAGCTTAAAGCTCAACATTCAGAAAACTAAGATTATGGCATCTGGTCCCATCACCTGATGGCAAATAGATGGGGAAACAGTGGAAATAGTGGCTGACTTTATTTTTATGGGCCCCAAAATCACTGGAGATGGTGATTGCAGCCATGAAATTAAAAGACACTTACTCCTTGGCAGGAAAAGTTATGACCAACCTAGACAGCATATTGAAAAGCAGAGACATTACTTTGTTAACAAAGGTCCATCTAATCAAGGCTATGGTTTTTCCAGTGGTCATGTATGGATGTGAGAGTTGGACTATGAAGAAAGCTGAGTGCCGATGAATTGATGCTTTTAAACTGTGGTGTTGGTGAAGACTCTTGAGAGTCCCTTGGACAGCAAGGAGATCCAACCAGTCCATCCTAAAGGAGATCAGTCCTGGGTGTTCATTGGAAGTACTGATGTTGAAGCTGCAACTCCAATACTTTGGCCACCTGCTGTGAAGAGCTGACTCATTTGAAAAGACCCTGATGCTGGGAAAGATTGAGGGCAGGAGGAGAAGGGGACGACAGAGGATGAGATGGTTGGATGGCATCACCAACTCAATGGACATGGGTTTGGGTGGGCTCCGGGAGTTGGCAATGGACAGGGAGGCCTGGCGTTCTGCGGTTCATGGGGTCCCAAATAGTTGGACATGACTGAGTGACTGAACTGAACTGACTAAAGGTCAGATTGTTTTGTTGCAATGATTCAGAAGGTAAAATACTAAAGTCATTAATGTCAGAAAAAATATAAGAATGCCTTCAATCCCTGCTACTGCTGTTATTATTATTATCATTTATTTTTATTATTGTTATTATTATTATCATCACATTATGGAAGCTCTACTAAGAACAATACACCATGAAACAGAAATGACAAGTAAAGCTATTGAAAATAAGCAGACAGTATTTTCATTATTCATAGATTATATCATTGTTTTCTGAAAAATATCCCAGGAAGTTTAACTTAAAAATTATTACAATAAGAATGAACAAGAATAAGGTGGACATATATGGCCACCTCATGTGACGAGTTGACTCACTGGAAAACTCTGATGCTGGGAAAGGTTGGGGGCGGGAGGAGAAGGGGACAACAGAGAATGAGATGGCTGGATGACATCACCGACTCTGTGGACATGAGTTTGAGTGAACTCCGGGAGTTGGTGATGGACAGGGAGGCCTGGCGTGCTGTGTGATTCATGGGGTCGCAGAGAGTCGGACACGACTGAGCGACTGAACTGAACTGAACTGAACTGATATACATGTAAGGGGCTTCCCAGGTGGCACTAGTGGTAAAGAGTCTGACTGCCAATACAGGAGATGTGGGTTCAATCCATGGGTCAGGAAGATCCCCTGGAGGAGGAAATGGCAACCCATTCCAGTATTCTTACCTAGAGAATTCCTTGGATGTCAGAGCCTGGCAGGCTGTAGTCCATGGGGTCGCAAAGAGTCGGACACAACTGTGTGAGCACAAACACACATTTAAAATCAATAGCTTGCACTTAAATTCTAAAACCTCATTAGAAAATATTACCAAGAATGTTTGTTTTCCAGGATTAAAAAAACAAAAAACTAAAAACCTAAAATTAAGTTTGCCCCACCAGGCTTGAGATTTGTGTGGAAAAATAAAGAGACAGCTATGATAGAAGACAAATGCACAAGCAGGCTATAATTCTGGACAGTAACAGTGAATAATTTTAGACTGCTAAATTATTTTCAAAATAATTTATGAGCCCAATGCAATTTTTATTCCAACCTCCTGAAGAATTTATATTGGAATGGTATGAAAAGATTATAAGGATCATCTGACGGAATAAACAGAGAGATGAGCCAAGGAAATTCTTAAAAGGAAGAGAGGCCTTGTCACATCGCATCTTCTAACTTCATCCCATTCCCACCCCTGCCTCACTTCAAACCCCAAAGGCTGAGAAGATGTGGGACAGGTATAAGAATCAGTATTTGCATCAGTGGAAAGAAATAGTCTAGCAGAAAAACAACCCCCACCATTACCACTACCATTACCACCACCAACAAAACCCTTGATTTTATAAAGAATTTAGAATATGACCAATATGACTTTGTGAATTAGTACGGGAAATGGAAGGATTATTCAGTAAGTGTTGCTGGTACAATTGTTTAAATATTTGAAAAATCAGTTTATAATTAAATATACAATTTAAATATATAATTAAATACTTGAATATGAAGGAAAACATTTTAAACGAAGGAAAGAGATGAATATTTATTTAACTACATCTACGAAGGAACTTTCTGAGCATAAACTAATAGAAGAAATCACAAAGACAAAGATTGATTAGTAACACTACATAAAACTTAAAACCTTGTGTGTATAAAAAGTACCCCATCGATGGTTTCTGCCATGGGATTAGAGTGGAAGATTGATAGGACCTGACTTATATTTGGAAAAAAATCACCATGATTGCTTTGTGAAGAATGGATTCTAGAAAGGCAAGAATTGGAAGCAAGTAGACTAATTAGCAGGGTATTGCAGTAATTTAGGAAAGAGATGATTCTGACTTGGACTAGGGGAATAATGGAGATGGTTAAAGGAGGCCAGGTTTGGGGTATATTTTCAAGGCAAGTTATTATTTCTAGAGCCCTGACTGCAGAAGGTTAAAGAAATAGGATAGTTAGAAAGATATTCAGGGTCAGTAGAGGGTTTTAAAGATGTGGTAATGATTAAATATACTTATAACCTGGAGGAAAAGAGCCAAGAAGGAGGAAAATTTGAAAATTAGGAAAGTAAATACTTTTGATAGAGGAAATTATAGGAGGAAATGATAATTGGATGGGACACAGAGCACATCTAAATGAATTAGCTTTGACAAGAAGGAAGCATATGCCACTTGATGAAATGGTGAGAAGAAAATGATGGGTATAGGATACTGCTATCTTTGTTGATAGCAGATTAAGAAAGTGAAGAAATCCATGCCTAAATACCTCTATTTTCTTTGTGGTGGGGCAAGGGTGTGTTAGGGCCAAAGCCCATTTCATCACAGAGTGACCTATGCAGTCACATGGGGCCCCTACTTAGAAGGGGTTTCTGCACTTGGAGTTTTGTACTCTGTGATTGCTGTCTTGAAATTCTTTATCATTTTACTTTTGAATTTGTTTTGTAAGCAAATTCCAATTGGAAAGTGGAGCATTGCTCTGATTTTGGAGCACTGGATCAGAAGTGACTCAGCCCAGGCATGGTTTGCCTCCAGTTGCCTCCCCAGGTCTGATCCTTTCCTGTCCACTCCCCTGCCCAGTTTCTGCTGTTACCCTCCATCACTGACAAAGGCATGGGTATGGCATGTTGAAGGGTGGGGGTCAGGTGTGCACATCCCATTCCTTCAGCTGTGGGGCAGGGCACTGGGCAACGATGATTGTCTGCACTCATACTGCTATGAGTGTCCTGGGAGTATCTCTGTACCTAAGGGAGTGCTGCATTCTATTGTAATTAAAAGAACATCTCTAATGACAACCTACTGTGTAGCACAGGAAACTCTACTAAATGCTCTGTGGTGACCTGTATAGGAAGGAAATCTAAAAAAGAGGAGATAAATAAATACCTACAACTGATTCATTTTGCTGAACAGCAGAAACTAACACAACATTGTTAGGTGACTATATTCCAATAAAAATTAAAAATAAAAAAAAATATCTTGAGAAGTTGAGACAGAAACTGCAGAACAAAGAAAAATTCTTTTATCTTCCTTTTTGAATAAATGGTCCTGCATTTTCATCTTGCACTGGGACCTGCAATCATGGAGCCAGCGCTGATTACAGGCCCTCTGGAGGACAGTTAGGGTTTGGAATAATGCCTCAGCAGAATGGGAGGTGGAGTATGTAATAGGATCTCCAAGAAATGTTCATGCATTTGGATTGGCTCTAATTTAAACTGTAATGTGTCATCTCTAGAAGGATTCAGCATCAGTGTATTAATTCCTAGAGATTTCAGAATGAGTACAATGGAAATACAATACTGAAATCAATGAAGCAGCCTTTATGTGATTAATAAAGCTTTTTAATAGAAGAGTCACTAAGCAAAGATTCCTTGAAAGTGTTGACCATGACACCAAAAGTGAGAGTCCTCAAACTTCTGCAGTATTCACCTAGTCAACATTTTACATTTAGCTTTTCAAGGCTATGTGGTTTAGATTACTTCACCATCTCTGTGTGACTCTCTCCAATTGTAGGGTAATGGAGGATATAGAATATGTTCTGACTTTTGTAATATTTGTTCGGGCACTTCAGTGATATTTTGCATCAGGCATAGTTGAAAATAAAAAACAGCATTTCATAGCAAATTTCAGTCCCTTTCGCAAAGATCTAGGAAAGAAGCCCAACTACTGTAAGATCAGAAAGATTTGCTGTGGTCCAGAAAGTCAATAACTCACTTGAAACATACATTTTTCTTTTAATCTTAAACTAGAAAGCTCCACTAAGATCATAAAAGTTTACCTGCTTGACTGAAGCAGCAGCATTTTGAGAGGAGGTAAGTATAAACATTAATTTGAGACTTGCAAGCTAACATTAGATTTTGCTTTTTGTTTGAGGCCATGTATTGGTTTCACTTTGCCTCGGGTCCCTTTAGATTGAGGAAGATAGGGTATAAAAATGCAATTTCTCAGTGATGTTACTCTGAACTACTTTATTATGCAGTTAGCTGTTTGGTCAGCAATGTGTTCAGTGACCTACCTGATTCCCTGTGCACACAGACCTCCTTTCTTACTTTTCTATAAAGGCATTAGTTTCCATGACTCGAGACGAAAAACATTATCAAATGGGAAGTGTTTAGTGCCTCTGAGAAGCTATTTTCTGGTCTCACTTGAGTAGTTGGGGAATAGGCCTGCATCTCAAAAAAATTGACCCTTACCAAGAAGAACAGTAGTTCAAGCTACAAACAGATTGAGTAATCATTTCTTAAAGCTGCTCTCTCCATCAGTATTCAATTCATAAATGAAGGCAATATAGTAAGTTGTGCTACATTTTGGGTCTTTGGTCTCAGCCCCTTACCAATGGTAGATACATGCGTATCTCCTGCTTTGGGACAAGTACATCAAGCTGTTACATAAGACATGAGGAATTTAATATTAAGGCAAACTTGATTGTAGTTCTTTTCCAACCTTTTATCCTAGTGCAAGTAACTGGGGCTCTACCTGGTCCCTAAGACTTTTCTGATAAGCTACCAAATCTTGAGGGATGGAGACCCTGCCTTGTTGTTGTCCATTCTGACCCCAAGCTATATCCCTGTGACTGAAGCCCTGTTACCAGCTACCAGACTTTCCTTGGTTCTACCTGCCAGCTTAAATATTTGAATATCACACTCCTCAACACCTTGTGGTTATACTCTTCCATTTGAGAAATTGTTTTATCCATTAATATCACTGTGTCTCATCCATGCCACATGACTGTGATTTTACTTACTTGGAGGGCACATTTCTTCTGTGTGGCAGGGTCTATTCCCATTACTTGACATTTTATCAGTTTCCCACAGTCTGCAGCACCCCAATGTGCCCTATATTTGTTAATCCTTTGGTTCTTAGTTTTGTCACAGAAAGAGACAGAAGAATACACAGGAGTGTCATCAAAAGACTGTAGATTCTTGGAATTCCCTGGTGGTCCAGTGGTTAGGACTCAACGCTTTCACTACTGTGGCTTGGGTGCAATCCCTGGTCAGGATCTCACAAGGTGTGCAGTGTAATCAAAAAGAAGGGAAAAAAAGGACTGTAGATTCAGATGCTTTGAACTTGTAGGACATTAGAATACCATATTTTTTTCAGTGAAATGTTTTTAAGGGAAATAAAGGTGAAATCAGTATTTTGAGAAAGGCAGAGAGAATGAATTTTGCAAGTTTAGAGGTAGTAGAGTGAAGTAATTAGAAATAGTTTGGCTGGATTGAAATCAGCAGAAAACATTGAGAAATATGTTAAGGACAAAAGGGAGAATTTGTTATAAACAGGTCTTAAGGAACTTATGGGTGTAAATGCACCTCATCTTGAGGAAGGGACTCTTGTCATCTCTGACATTTATTTTTATTTATATATATGCTTCATTCTCTGAAGATAAGTTTTGTCAGCTTTTAAAATGATGGAACAGAAAATATGATATTTTCAAAAGCAAACATACAGTGGATCATGTAACTCCCTGCTTTAAAACCCTCCAATGGATTTCCATTGCACTTAGAATAAAATCTAAAGTCCTTAACGTGCTCTACGAAGTCCAGTGCTATCTGGTCCCTACCTCCTTCTCTAATCTCATTTCTTACGACTTCTCTATTCCTTTGACTTTGTAGATAATCTGGATTATTTTGGAGTCTATATATTTTCTGATTCCGACTCCTTATTTTATCGGCTGTCCTACTTTTTCTAGTACAAGTTACTTCCTGAAGTTATGCAGTTCATCAATTTATCTATTTATCATCCAATACCATCTCAGTTGTGAGCTGACCCAGGACATTGCCTGTCCTTTTCACTCTTGTAGTTCCAGTACTTAGAATTATGTGTGACCACATATTAGGGACTCAATAAATGGCAACCCACTCCAGTGTTCTTGCCTGGAGAATCCCAGGGACGGGGGAGCCTGGTTGGCTGCTGTCTATGGGGTCGCACAGAGTCGGACACAACTGAAGTGACTTAGCAGCAGCAGCAGCAAACAATTGCTATACCAATTAAAAGGCCAAGATGATTGAACATTGAGAGTCAGACATCAGCAGAGTGACCTGACTTAGGAGAGATGTAAAGGCATAAACAATATTAATGTTATCTAAAATATGCAATGTCTAACAATAAGCAGTCAGCAACAAGTCATAATAACTCATTTTTTTGGAATACTCACTCTCTGGCACCACTCAAAGAACTTTAATCTGTGTTAACTCATTCAATTCTCTCAATAGCCCTATGAGGTAGATGTCATTATGATCCCCATTTTACATTTATGGAATAGAAAGCATGAAAATGTTAAGTGACTTGCCCAACGTCAAACAGCTAGTAAAGAGAAAGCTGGGATTCAGGATATAGATCTAAATAATCTGAGTCCACAAAGAGTACACTTAATTATGCCTTCCTTGGTTGCACAGCAACTCAACAAAACAAACTGGATTCTGAAGCATATTCTTCTTCTAGAATTCATACATTCTCTAGCCAGAGGTATATCTAAGATCTAAATATGTAAGCACAAACTTAAAGGTTGGAATAAATAAGGAGACCCGAGGGCAAATCAAAGTTTGTGAGAGGTAGAAATCAAGCTGTTCTCAACACATATTTAAAAAGTTCAAAAACTGAATTGACCAACTTTAGGGACAGTGAAAATAAAATTACTGGAAATAAAATGTGAAGGTAGATTTCCTTTACTGTCACTAATTGGTGGTCTTTCAGCATGAAGTACACAATGCTGTTTAAAAAACCCTGTGTGTGAGAGGGGGTGTGGGTAATGGTCTCATATTCCACTACTTCTTCATAGTTTGTCTCAAAAAAAGGGTGATCTTAAATTCTTGTGCATTTATAAGCATTTATCCAACCAGTGGAAGGTCTTTTTTCATAGAGAACAAAATTGGTGTTATTAAAGAACTACTGAAGTATAGATGTTGAGGTTATTCTGACATACAACAAACCTCAGACCAGAAAAATAGAAAATGTTTATCTTAAGGACAGGTGGAAGGGATACAGAACCATCCAATCCTAAGGACAGGTGAAAGAGATACAGAACCACCCATTAAAAGGACATTAAATTGGAAATCTTGACTCTTACTGTGAAATGTTGAATACTTTTTTTTTTTTAACAGTGTGTGTTGTTTGCCACAAGATGGCAGTTAAGCAATTGTCATTTGAATATGGCAAAGGTAAGTAGGCAGTGTTGTGCAGAAATCCTTTTTATCTCTAATCAAGTACAAATTGAATTTCAAATTTTGCTCTGTCAGTATACACATTTGTAAAAACCATGGTACATAGGAACCTGCCATCAAATATTAATATGTAGGGAGCTAAGGTTTGGAGGGTTTTAGATTTTTAAAGTTATTGGTAGAATGGTATTGATTATTAGCCAAAAAGTCTTGGATAAGGCTTATTAAAGTCAATTCAAACATAAAAAGCACAAGTTATATAAAAAGCTATGCTGCAGTCTTGGAGAAGAATGGAAATGTTTAGTTTAGATAAGGGAACCAAGCTTCATTACACCTAATTAATCATCCCAGCAATGATGCTCTTCTTGGTTGTTGAATCAACTGTTCAGTAAACCACAGTAATCATTAAGAGAGCCATCCCATGAGAGGAAAGCCATTTTAGAAAAGTCTATCAGGCACAAAACATTGCTCTTTAAGCTCAGCCTTCTTTATGAAATTCTTTCTCATTTCCTCTGAATTCCCATCACATCTGCTGCCCAAACCATTCCCTTTAGGCAGTGTCTAGAGCTATGGTATACCTATGTCTTTTGAAATATTATCTTTTAGATTATAAAGTCCTTATGGGTAACAAGTCTATTTTACTTTTCTATGCTAAACATACCTGGCAGAGTGCTCAGTTACAGAATGGTCATAGTAGCATAAACAGTACAGTAGAAAATTTAGAAGTGTGGACCCTGGAGCTGTCCTGCCAGGATTTATATCCCATCTCTGTGTAAGCTTAAGTTATTTAATGCCTCTGAGCCTTAATTTTTCTTAAATGTAAATTGATTAGCAGTTAATATAAGTAAAACATTTTAAATGGTGCCCGATGTGAACCAAGTTCTTTATTAGTCTGAGAGGCCCAGGTTCCTTCTTGAGTTAGTTGCCTACTGGTAGAGTGATTAATCTTGGTACTGGGAAACCAACTGCTCTCAACTGATAAGCCCTCTGGTCATAATGATGCCGAGTGATGTCTCCTTAAAAGAGAGAAAGAGTTTAGTCATAAGTTCCGGGAAGTCCCATAACCTGTTCTATAAGCAGTAGTTTCTCCTGTAATACTTCCAGGAAGGAAGTTTTCTCCATATTGGAATTTACAGAGTTCTGTTAATATGGAGAGTCCTGCTCTCCAATGGTGAGGTATGTTGTTTTGTATGTTGTTTTGTAATGTGGTCAGCTTTGCTGAAGTGCTGGTCCAGTATTGTCTCTTGGACTGTGTCTTGTTCCAGTCATATGATGGGATGGATTGAGGGGGGGATCAGTGGTAATGGAAGGTATTCAGTATTTGTTGACTCTTTTAAGCCTTGTGGTAGGAACTTTCACATACAGTATCATATGTAATTGTCACAATTACTAGTCACATTTTATAGCCAAGGAATCTGAGATTCAGAGAGGTGTGTAACTTTCTCAAGATCATATGACTAATGTCTTACCATGCAATACCATACAATTGTACATATTGTATGATAGGGGAACCAGGATTTTAATCAACACTTCTAGCTAAAGAACACGTAATTCTTCTTAAATTCCTTATATATTACCATGGGAAAGGTGAGGTCTCTTATCCTGTTCTAATAAGTGATGCCTGATCTTCTATGGTTTAGGCAATGACTGAGGCTAATCTTATCAGTTTGCTATGCAATGAATTCATACCCATGCCCCATGATAGGGGTGTGTGTGTGTGTGTGTGTGTGTGTGTATGTACATATAAAGAGAGAGAGAATATACTGCATCTTCTTTATTCATTCATCTAGTGATGGACATTTAGGTTGCTTCCATTTCATGGCTATTGTAAATAATGTTTCAATGAACATAGAAATTCATGTATCTTTTCAAATTAGTCTTTTTGTATTCTTTTGAAAGATATCCAGAAGTGAAATTCCTGAATCATATGGTAGTTCTATTTTTAATTTTTTGAGAAACCTCCACTAAATTTCCTATAGTGGCTGTACCAATTTTCATTCCCACCAGGAGTGCACAGGGGTTTGCTTTTCTCCACATCCTTGCCAACACTTGTTTTTTGTTGTCTTTTTGATAATAGCTATTCTGACCAGTGTGAGGCAATATCTCACTGTGGTTTTGATTTGCAGTTCCCTGATGATTAGTGATGATGATCATCATTTCATGTGTCTGTTGGCTGTCAGTATGTCTTCTTTGGAGAAATGCCTACTCAGGTCCTCTGCTCTTTTTTTACTTGGATTGTTTTTTGGATATTGAGTTGTGTAATTTCTTTGTATAATTTGGATATTAGCCCCTTATCAGATATATCATTAGCAAATATTTTCTCCCACTCAGTAAGGAGTTTTGTTGATAGTTTCCTTCACTGTGCAAAAGATTTTTAATTTGTTGTAGATTCATTTAACTTAGCTTTTGTTGCCCTTGCCTGAGGTGACAAAATTTTTTTTGATAAGACTAATGTCAAAGATCATACTGCCTATTTTTTCTCCTAAGAGTTTTATGGTTTCAGATCTTACATTTAATTCTTTAATCTATTTTGAGTTTACTTTTATATGGTGTAAGAAAATAGTCCAGTCCAATTCTTTGCATGTAGCTGTCCAATTTTTCTACTACCATTTATTAAAGAGGCTATCTTTTCCCCATTCTATATCCTTGCCTCATTTGTCAAAAATTAATTGACTGTGTAAACATGGGCTTACTTAAAGATTAATTGACTACATAAGCTTGGGTTATTTGGACTTTCTATTTTGTTCCATTGATCTATGCGTTTGTTTCTATGCTAGTACTCTATGTTTTTGGATTATTATGGTTTTGTAGTATAATTTTACCTCCAGCTTTGTTCTTCTTTCTCAAGATTGTTTTGGCTATTTAGGATCTTTTATGCTTCCATACAAATTTTAGGAATTTTTTTCTAGTTATGTGAAAAATTCCATTGGCATTTTCATAGGAATTGTTTTGAATTATAGATTGCTTTGGGTAAGATGGGCATTTTAACATTAATTATTCCAATGCATGAACATGGTATGTCTTTCCATTTATGTATGTTGTCTTCAATTCTTTCATTGATGTCTTATAGTTTTCAGAGTAATGGCAACCCACTCCTGTATTCTTGCCTGGAGAATCCCAGGGACAGAGGAGCCTGGTGAGCTGCCGTCTATGGGGTCACACAGAGTCGGATATGACTGAAGCAACTTAGCAGCAGCAGCAGTTTTCAGAGTACAGATCTTTCACCTCATTGGTTAAATTTATTCTTAGGTATTGTATTCTTTATGAAGCAATTGTAAATGGGATTGTTTTCTTAACTCCTCTTCTGATTGTTATTAGTGTATAGAACACTATGTATTTCTGGATATTGTTTGTATCCTGAAACTTTACTGAATTTATTTATTAGTTCTAGTAGTTTTTTGGTGGAGTTCATAGGGTTTCTATATATAGTATCATGTCATCTGTAAATAGTGTCAATTTTACTTCGTTTCCAATTTGAATTCCTTTTATTTCTTTTTCTCCTCTTACTGCTGTGTCTAGGACTTACAATATTATTTTGAATAAAAGTGCTGAGAGTGGGCATCTTTATCTTGTTCCTGATCATAGAGGAAATGCTTTCAGCTTTCCACCATTGAGTGTGATGTTAACTGTAGGTGTGTTGTGAGAGTGTTAGTTATTCAATCTTGTCAGACTCTTTGTGACCCCATGGACTGTAGCTTGCCAGACTCTTCTGTCCATGGAATTCTTCAGGCAAGAATACTGGAGTGGGTAGCCATTCCCTTCTCCAGGGTGTGTCATATATGGCCTTTATTATGTTGAGATACATACCCACCTTGTTAACAGTTTTTATTGCTAATAGATGTTGGATTTTATTAAATGCTTTTCTGCATCGATTGAGATGATCATATAATTTTTATCCTTCATTTTGTTAATGTGGTGAATCACATTGATTTGTGGATATTGAACCATCCCCACACCTTGGGAAAAATTCTACTTGATCAAGATGTTTGATCCTTTTAATGTATTCTTGAATTTGGTTTGCCAGTATTTTGTTGAGGATTTTTAGCATCTATGTTCAGGAATCTTGGCCTGTAATTTTTTCTTTTTTGTGTATCTTTGTCTGGTTTTAGTATCATGGTAATGCTGACCGCACAAAATGAGTTTGGAAGCTTCCTTTCTCTTCAGTTTTTTGGGATAGTTTGAGAAGGATAAGTATTAAGTCTTCTTTCAGTTCACTTTAGTCACTCAGTCGTGTCCGACTCTTTGCGACCCCATGGACTGCAGCATGCCAGGCCTCCCTGTCCATCACCAACTCCCAGAGCTTGCTCAGACTCATGTCCATTGAGTAGGTGTTGCCATCCAACCATCTCATCCTCTGTTGTTCCCTTCTCCTCCTGCCTTCAATCTTTCCCAGCATCAGGGTCTTTCTTATCCAGTGAGTCAGTTCTTCATATCAGGTGGCCAAGGTATTGGAGCTTCAGCTTCAGCATCAATCCTTCCAGTGAGTATTCAGGACTGATTTCCTTTAGGATTGAGTGGTTGGATTTCCTTGCAGTCCAAGGGACTCTCAAGAGTCTTCTCCAACACCACAGTTCAAAAGCATCAATTATTTGGCGCTCAGCTTTCTTTATGGCCCAACTCTCACATCCATACATGACTACTGTAAAAACTACAGCTTTGACTAGACGGACCTTTGTCAGCAAAGTAATATCTGTGCTTTTAATATACTGTCTTGGTTGGTCACAGCTTTTCTTCCAAGGAGCAAGTGGCTTTTAATTTCATTTTAACGTCTTCTTTAAGTTTTAGGTAAAATTGACCTGTGAAGCATTCTGGTCCTGCACTTTTGTTTGTTGGCAGTTTTTTGATTACTGGTTAAATTTTATATTAATAATTGGTCTTGGAATTATTGCAATATGTTCCTTCCTCTGGTCTTTTTTCTCTCACTTCCTCCCAGTTTAGTTTCACTGTTACTTATGTGGAGGGAGAGGCTATCCCCAGTGCTTACCATAGTGACTATATACAATAGATTTTCAAATGTTGAAAGGAGATAGTTCTAGGGGATGTCAAATTAGTTTAATTTGTTGCATTCTATGAGATATTGGTGTCTGTTATCTAAGGATCTGGTGGCTAAAAAATAGATAATCTCCATTAACCCCTATGAGTTATACTTGAAATAATGAAACAATCAGTATCTAGCAAATTAATTGGTCAAAACCAGATAAATTATTCTCCCACAGTTTGAGTGACATAAATCATGTTGAGCTGCTTTGCTACCATTTTTACCTCTGAAGAGCTGTCTCATAGAAGTGCATTTATCCAAGCCCCTCCTTCAGATGCTCAAATGGGATAGCACATATGTAACAGTTTAACCTCAGTTATCAACTCATATTGGTGTCTGTTTTGATTGAAAGTCTCCTGTTAATATCAACAGTCTATGTTCTTTCTTAAATTTTTTATTGGAGGCTAATTATTTTACAATATTATATTGGTTGGTTTTGCCATACATTGACATGAATCTGCCCCGGGTGTACATGAGTTCCCCCTCCTGAACCCCCCTCCCACCTCCCTCCTCCCTTTATCCTCCCTCTGGGTCATCTCCGTGCACCAGCCCCAAGCATCAAGATGTAAATGATAACCCTGTATACGAGACAGCAAAAGAGACACAGATGTATAGAACAGTCTTTGGGACTCTGAGGGAGAGGGTGAGGGTGGGATGATTTGGGAGAATGGCATTGAAACATGTATGTTGTCATATGTGAAACAGTCTACGTTCTTAACCATCTCTTCTTCCTATGCCTGCCCTTAGTTTCTCAAGATGGATACAGACTAATTGAAATGTGAAGGAAATTTTCCAAGAGTTTTTTGTCCATGTATCTCCAGTTGTGGTAAACAATTTGTGTTAATGAAAAATATTTACATTGTTCAGTTCAGTTCAGTCGCTCAGTCGTGTCCGACTCTTTGCGACCTCATGAATCACAGCACGCCAGGCCTCCCTGTCCATCACTCCCAGAGTTCACTCAAACTCACCTCCATTGAGTCGGTGATGCCATCCAGCCTGTTACATACATCTAAATGCTTCTAAAAAATCATTTCTTTCTGAAATATGATGGCTAGTGTTAGAATTATTTCCAAAATGGAAAAGGAAAGCATTTTTAGAAATAGAAGGGTTTTTTTTAAAAAGAGTTTTTTAATAAGGATCTTTCAACCTTCAGAGCTATAACTACTCCCAAGAGAAACTTAAACTAATAATTATGAAATCAGCATATACTTTCATTGATGAAAAATATTTTAAACAGAAATTATCTTAAATAGACATTCTGCTGAGGACCTAGAAATAAGCTCATCTGTGGAGCTGCCTGAGTTTTTTAGAAAACAAAATAAGCTAATTTTGTGCAGCATTTACAGTCTTGTTACTTTTAAGAAAACTCAAAACTCCATTTTAAACCTACTATTGTAATAACTACTGTTCAGGGTAGAGTAATAAAAGTCACCTATACAACTTGGAGTCTACAGTCATAATGTGCTGTAGTTCCATCTGATATAGAAGAATGTTCCCTAGCCTACCAAAAGGCAGAAAATTTCCAGAAAAAAGCATTTATTTCAAAGAAAAAAGTTTTATTTCTGATACATTTATAATTGCTTTCCACTTGTCAGTACTCTCTGTTCCACCTTCGGGGATGGTCACCAGGATGTAAGCAAGAAAACTTTCATAGTGCAAATCTCAAGACAGTTTCTTTTAAGTTGGTGCAAACATAATTGCGGTTTTGGACAGTGAATTTTAAATCATTATAACTAGGCTCAAACACATCTTTACTAATCGAAATAGAAGCCACTACAATCAACACATTTTTGCCAATAAGAAATAAGTTTTTTTCCTGTAGTGTAAAAATCCATGTTTCAGGACTTGACAAACACTTGGAAAGCATTTTTTATCTCCTGTTGGTTGTGAAAGAGCTTTCCCACACACAAAAATTTTTTTTCCTGCAGAAAGTTGTCAAGATGCTTAAAGAGGTGGTAGTTGGTTGAATGTCTCACAAGCTGAAATCAAGATTGCCAGGATAGTAAGACCAGAAACTATAAAACTCTTATATTAAAGCATAGGCAGAACACTCTCTGACATAAATCACAGCAGGATCCTCCATGACCCACCTCCCAGAATATTGGAAATAAAAGCAAAAATAAACAAATGGGACCTAATTAAACTTAAAAGCTTTTGCACAATGAAGGAAACTATAAGCAACGTGAAAAAGCAGCCTTCAGAATGAAATAAAATAATAGCAAATGAAACAACTGACAAAGAATTAATCTCCAAAATATACAATCAACTCATGCAGCTCAATACCAGAAAAAAAAATGACCCAATCAAAAAATGGGACTGAGAACTAAACAGACATTTCTCCAAAGAAGACATACAGATGGCTAGCAAACACATGAAAAGATACTCAACATCACTCATTATCAGAGAAATGCAAATCAAAGCCACAATGAGGTACCATCTCATGCCAGTCAGAATGGCTGCCATCAAAAAGTCTACAAAGAATAAATGCTGGAGAGGGTGTGGAGAAAAGGTAACCCTCTTACACTGTTGATGGGAATACAAACTAGTACAGCCACTATGGAGAACAGTGTGGAGATTCCTTAAAAAACTGGAAGTAGAACTGCCGTCCCACTGCTGGGCATGCACATCAAGGAAACCAGAATTGAAAGAGACACATGTACCCCAATGTTCATTGCAGCACTGTTTACAATAGCTAGGACATGGAATAACCTAGATGTCCATTGGCAGATGAATGGATAAGGAAATTGTGGTACGTATACACAATGGAATATTATCTAGCTATAAAAAAGCAACACTTTTCAGTCAGTTTTAATGAGCTGGATGAAACTGGAACCTATTATACAGAGTGAATTAAGCCAGAAAGAGAAACACCAATACAGTGTGTTAATGCATATATATGGAATTTAGACAGACGGTAATGATGACCCTAAAGCAAGACAGCAAAAGAGACACAGATGTAAAGAACAGAATTTGGGACTATGTGGGAGAAGGTGAGGGTGGGACGATATGAGAGAATAGCATTGAAACATGTATATTACCATATATAAAATATGACCACTACAAATTTGATGCATGAAGCAGGGCACCCACAGCTGGTGCTCTGGGACAACCCAGAGGGATAGGGTGGGGAGGGAGGTGGGATGGTGGGACACATGTACACCTATGACTGACTCGTGTCTATGTATGGCAAAATCCACCATATTATAAAAAAATTAGCCTCCAATTAAAATAAACGGATTAATTTTAAAAAATGTTGCTGGGAGAAATATCAACAACCTCAGATATGCAGACGATACCACTTTAATGACAGAAAGTGAAGAGGAACTAAAGAGCCGCTTGATGCAAGTGAAAGAAGAAAGTGAAAAAGCTGGCTTCAATCTCAACATTCAAAAAACAAAGGTCATGGCGTCCGGTCCCATCACTTCATGGCAAATAGATGGGGGAAAAGTGGAAACTGAGATTTTCTTTCTTGGGCTCCAAAATAGCTGCAGACAGTGACTGCAGCCATGAAATGAAAAGACGCTTGCTCCTTGGAAGAACAGCTATGACAAACCTAGATGGTGTATTCAAAAACAGAGATATCACTCTGCCGACAAAGCTCCATATAGTCAAAGCTGTGGATCTTCCAGTAGTCATGCACAGATGTGAGAGTTGGACCATAAAGAAGGCTGAGCACCAAAGAATTAATGCT
The DNA here is from genome assembly GCF_049115385.1 of Moschus berezovskii. Taxonomy (NCBI): domain Eukaryota; kingdom Metazoa; phylum Chordata; class Mammalia; order Artiodactyla; family Moschidae; genus Moschus; species Moschus berezovskii. The sequence goes on from NC_142488.1 coordinate 106,691,192, forward strand.
TTTGAACTGTGGTGATGGAGAAGACTCTTGAGAGTCCCTTGGACAGCAAGGAGATCAAACTAGTCCATCCTAAAGGAAATCAACCCTAAATATTCATTGGAAGCACTGATGCTGAAGCTGAAGCTCCAATGCTTTGGCCACCTGATGCGAACAGCTGACTCGCTGGAAAAGATTCTGGGAAAGATTGAGGGCAAGAGAAGAGGGCGACAGAGGATGAGATGGTTGGATGGCATCACTGACTCAATGGACAAGAGTTTGAGTAAACTCCAGGAGATAGTGAAGGACAGGGAAGCCTGGTGTGCTGCATTCCATGGGATCACAGAGTTGGGACATGACTTAGCGACTGAACAAGTCCGTTGTCAAGAGGTCAGGTGAACATGATGGATGAGGAAAAACTTTGTAGCCCAATTCGTTCAAGTTTTGTAGTGTTGGTTGTGCGGTTAGGCATTATCACAGAGAACTGGGTCCTTTCTGTTGACCAATGCTGGCTGTAGGCATTGCAGTTTGTGGTACATCTCATCGACTTGGTGAGCATACTTCTCAGATGTAATGGTTTCACCAAGATTCAGAAAGCTGTAATAGATCAGACCAGCAGCGGACCACCAAATAATGACCATGACCTTTTTTTGGTGCAAGTTTGGCTTTGTGAAGTGCTTTGGAGCTTCTTCTTGGTCCAGCCATGAGCTGGTTATTGCTGGTTGTCATATAAAATCCACTTTTCATCGCAGGTCACAATGTGATTGAGAAATTGTACATTGTTGTCTTGTAGCTTAATAAGAGAAGGTGACACTTCAAAGTGATGATTTTTTTCATTTTCGCTAAGCTCATGAGGCACCTACTTGTCGAGCTTTTTCACCTTTCCAATTAGCTTCAAGTGTCGAATGACCATAGAATGATTGATGTTGAGTTCTTTGGCAACTTCTCATGTAGTTTTCAGAGGATCAGCTTTGATGATCTTCTCAATTGGTCACTGCCAATTTCCAATGGCCAGCCTCTGTGCTCCTCATTTTCAAGGTTCTTGTCTCCTTTGCAAAACTTCTTGAACCACCAGTGCACTGTACACTTGCTAGCTGTTCTTGGGCCAAATGCGTTGTTGGTGTTGTGCACTGTCTCTACTGCTTTCCCACCCATTTTGAACTCGAATAAGAAAATACCTCAAATTGCTTTTTGTCTAACATCATTTCCCTAGTGTAAAGTAAATATAAAAGAAATAGAAAGTAATGTCAATAGCAACAAAACGTAAAGTGAGAAATGCACGTTAAAGTGATGTATAACATAACCACATTTATTTAAAAGTATATTCCAGTATCAAAAGGCAAAGGTCAACAATGCAAAACTGCAATTACTTTTGTACTGATCTAAATATTACTCAACCTATTCAGCTGTAGAAGAGGGATGAAATAAATACTGATTGGCTACCTACTTTGTATATATCATTATGCTAGATACTGAAGACAATACAAAGATGAATAATTTGAATATTGACCTCAAGCAGCCCATATACTATTGGGAACATGAAACATGTTATCAAGTTAAAATATGTGATGCAGACAGGATGCCCACAGAGTGGTCACCAAGTTCAAAGACCATATCCTAATACAGTGCATTTGTGAAATGCATTACAAGTCAGTTCCTACCAATAATTTTTAGTTGCTGGAGGTTCTAAACAATTTACTAAAAACATAATTATTTTAACACTATTACCTCTGCCACTTGCAGTTATTCACATTTTGTTTTGCAAGAAAAAGAGGAAAGTGGCAACTGTGTGAGTCTTTGGCCCAGTGACTCCTCAGCAAGTGTGCAAGTAGACTTTCTTGACCCTTTGTCCTGTTCTTGCACAGATGGCAGGGGTATACAAGACATTAAGAAAAGAGAAATGTGGTGCAGAGCATGGAAGCAGGGGTCCAAATGGAATCTTATGTCATTCTGAAAATATTTCTTTCTCTAGGAATTATGTTTCCATCTTTTAATTGTCCTGTCTTGGGTCTCCTTTGTATCCATGCTTTCCAGGCAAATGACCTAAACAGCTCCAATTACTTTCCAGTCACCTTTAGACTGCTTTCAGTCATGATACACACAGTGCAAAAAGTAAAAAATAGCACATAAATAGAAGGTGTCAGAACCAAGCTGAGCACTGTATGCCTCTGCAAACTTTGTGGTTTGCATATCCAGTAACTACTTCCACCCCAAGCATAGTTCTGTGTGTTTCTGTGTATGTGTAGAGGGTGTGGGGAGGAGGGACAATCTACATCAGAATGATCCACTTCCTTCCTTTCTAGTTACAGAAATAGTTGAAAGTATGACCTCATAGATTCCAGAAGGAACATTTGCAGGGGCAGTGTTTTCACAGAGGACTGTAAATAATCCTTCTAAAAGTACTATTTGGGTAAGGTGAAATTATCTCTCTTTTTTTTTGAGAAACTGAGGCTTGAAGGAGTTAAAGCCTTGGCCAAAGCCATACATCTTGTAGAATATGGCTGCTTATTTTCTTTCTTTCCTGTCCAAGTCAGTAGTGGAACAAATGGTCATTCTTCTGTAACTTTTGTTTTTTCTCTTCCTCCTAGTCCTCTCTGTCTTTTCCCAACTTTACAGACCACACCTATACCTCACTTTGTTGATACTGGCAGACAACCAGGCCTGGGGTAATGTCTAACAACAAAGTTCCTTTGTACTCACAAGTCTTTTTGCTTATGGTATCAGTGAGGCACCTTGTCCTAGATGTAGTAGAATATCTTTTCAAAACAAAGACATTTTCCACCTTTATCTTTCCATATCCTATTATATCAAGGAATAGCCATAGAGATCATGCACTTTCTCAAGGCCACCATTCACTGCTAACTTCCTGACCACTGATATTGGGATTTTCCTCACCTCAGTCTTGTCTTATAAAAGTAGAATTGTGGCAGGTGCTCACAGCCGACCCACACTTGAACACACAGCACCTTTCCCTAAACCTTGAGTAGCAGGCTCACTGGGACTCCCTGAGTGGTACTCCATTGACCCACACTTGAACACATAGCACCTTTCCCTAAACCTTGAATAGCAGGTTCACTGGCACTCCCTGAATGGTACTCCATTAACCTTTATGCAATTTTCCTTACTTTTCCCTGATCAGCTCACAGAGGTGGTCAAGGAAGCCTTGCTTTGTTTGTCGGGGGGAATTGTTTCTTCTTCTCATGTTTTGAGTATCAGTGTGTCTGATATGCTAAAGCCACCTGTGTCCCCTTCAGTTTATTTCTTGTGGAAATATGATTATTTCATATTTTACACAGATTAAAAGTCTTTATCCAAATACCATCTCTGACATCTATCTTATTATTCCATCCATTCTATTGTAGCACATTACATATGTATACCTAGTAGAATTTCAATTAATGTTTGGATCTGGATTCCTCGAGATGGTTATAGCAATTTTGAAGTGCACAGGGGAGAGTGTCTACCACTGGAAAATCTCAGGGTGAGAGTGAGGAGAAACTGAGGGGATGATGAATCAGTAGACAGCCTACTGGATGGAGTACCTCTGTTGGATTTCCATTTATGCTGTTGAGTCTAAACATTCTGTCCTTAGGAAATTGATCTCTACTCATTTGCTCCTAATTGTTAATGCGCTACATAGTAAGCATGGTCTAAGTATTTCCCTTTCTCTATTTGTACTAAGTCCTTTCTGTCTTAAATATTTGTAGAAATCTTGGTGGGTGGGGCTGTAAGATAAGGTTGTCTCTTAACTCCCTCACTAAGACTCAGGTGATTAGGTTTTAATCCTAGGATTCTGGGACTGCTTCTCTTCACATTGGAATAAAGCAATCCATATGCAACTTTAGCAAATGGCATGAACAGGTGAATATGTGCTCAGATGATATTTAGACAGAATATCGATTCTGCTAGGAATTAGAATCCTGTTGCCTATGGACAAAGAAGGATCAAGATGGGATCATCCAGAAACTCTGAATAGCCTGGCAACAGGATGGCTCAATAAGAGCATATTGGGTTTTGGAGCCAACTTTTTGAAAGTTGGGAACTAAAACTGAATGAAAGTTCAGGGCCCAGCTTGTGTGAGCTGAGTCAGTCATTTACTGCCTTGCATTTTGCTGACTGCAGGGAAAAGCTGATGGTGGCAGCATGCTACCTTTCTCTTCTAATTGGCAGACAAAAACACCAAAGAATAATTATATATCACTGAGCCAGCTTGGAACTTGTTGTTGTTTAGTTTCTAAGTCATGTTGACTCCATGCATTGTAGCCTGCCAGACTCCTCTGTCCATGGGATTTACCAGGCAAAAATACTGTAGTGGGTTGCCATTTCCTCCTCCATGGGATCTTCCCGACCCAGGGATCGAACCCACATCTCCTTCTAGGTAGGTAGATTCTTTGCCATTGAGCCTCCAGGGAAGCCCGACTTGGAACTTAACTGAACAGGAATTGTCCAAATCAATGAAGAAAGAAGACAAGGTTTCACCCAATTCATTCTCTGCTATTTTATTTTATATTTTAATATCATTTTTTATTTAAGAAATCAGGGTTTTTTATTTTTATTTGTTTTTCTCATCTTTTTTTTTTTTTGGTTGGAGGCCAATTACTTTACAATATTATATTGGTTTTGCCATACATTGACATGAATCCGCCCTGGGTGTACATGTGTTCCCCTTCTTGAACCCCCCTCCCACCTCCCTCCTCTCCTTATCCTCCCTCCAGGTCATCCCTGTGCAGCAGCCCCGAGCATCCTGTATCATGCGTCGACCCTAAACTGGCGATTCGTTTCACATATGATAATATACATGTTTCAATGCCATTCTCCCAAACCATCCCACCCTCACTCTCTCCCACAGAGTCCCAAAGACTGTTCTATACACCTGTGTCTCTTTTGCTGTCTCGTATACAGGGTGATCATTACCATCTTTCTAAATTCCATATATATGCATTAGTATACTGTATTGGTGTTTTTCTTTCTGGCTTACTTCACTCTGTATAATAAGCTCCAGTTTCATCCACCTCATTAAAACTGATTCAAATGTATTCTTTTTAATGGCTGAGTAATTCTCCATTGTGTATATGTACCAAAGCTTTCTTATCCATTCATCTGAAGATGGACATCTAGGTTGCTTCCATGTCCAGACTATTATAAACAGTGCTGCGATGAACATTGGAGTACATGTGTCTCTTTCAATTCTGGTTACCTCCGTGTGTATGCCCAGGAGTGCGATTGCTGGATCCTATGGCAGTTCTATTTCCAGTGTTTTAAGGAATCTCCACACTGTTCTCCATAGTGGCTGTACTAATTTGCATTCCCAGAAACAGTGTAAGAGGGTTCCCTTTTCTCCACACCCTCTCCAGCATTTATTGCTTGTCGACTTTTGGATAGCAGCCATTCTGACTGACGTGAATGGTATCTCATTGTGGTTTTGATTTGCATTTCTCTGATTATGAGGGATGTTGAGCATTTTTTTTATGTGTTTGTTAGCCATCTGTATATCTTCTTTGGAGAAATGTCTGTTTAGTTCTTTGGCCCATTTTTTGATTGGGTCATTTATTTTTCTGGAATTGAGCTGCAGGAGCTGCTTGTATATTTTTGAGATTAATTCTTTGTCAGTTGTTTCATTTGCTATTATTTTCTCCCATTCTGAAGGCTGTCTTTTCACCTGTTTCCTTTGCTGTGCTAAAGCTTTTAATTTTAATTAGGTCCCATTCATTTATTTTTGCTTTTATTTCCAATATTCTGGGAGGTGGGTCGTGAGGATCCTGCTGTGATTTATGTCAGAGAGTGTTTTGCCTATGTTCTCCTCTAGGAGTTTTATAGTGTCTGGTCTTACATTTAGATCTTTAATCCATTTTGAGTTTATTTTTGTGTATGGTGTTAGGACGGAGAAGGCAATGGCAAGCCACTCCAGTACTCTTGCCTAGAAAATCCCATGGATGGAGGAGCCTGGTAGGCTGCAGTCCGTGGGGTCGCTGAGGGTTGGACACGACTGAGCAACTTCACTTTCACTTTCACACATTGGAGAAGGAAATGGCAACCCACTCCAGTGTTCTTGCCTGGAGAATCCCAGGGATGGGGGAGCCTGGTGGCCTTCCATCTATGGGGTCACACAGAGTCGGACACGACTGAAGTGACTTAGCAGCAGCAGCATGGTGTTAGGAAGTGTTCTAGTTTGATTCTTTTACAAGTGGCTGACCAGTTTTCCCAGCACCACTTGTTTAAGAGATTGTCTTTTATCCATTTTATATTCTTGCCTCCTTTGTCAAAGATAAGGTGTCCATAGGTGCGTGGATTTATCTCTGGGCTTTCTATTTTGTTCCATTGATCTATATTTCTGTCTTTATGCCAGTACCATACTGTCTTGATGACTGTGGCTTTGTAGTAGAGCCTGAAATCCGGCAGGTTGATTCCCCCAGTTCCATTCTTCTTCCTCAAATTGCTTTGGCTATTCGAGGTTTTTTGTATTTCCATACAAATTGTGAGATTATTTTTTCTAGCTCTGTGAAAAATACCGTTGGTAGCTTGATAGGGATTGCATTGAATGTATAAATTACTTTGGGTAGTATACTCATTTTCACAATATTTATTCTTCCAATCCATGAACACGGTATATTTCTCCATCTATTAGTGTCCTCTTTGATTTCTTTCACCAGTGTTTTATAGTTTTCTATGTACAAGTCTTTTGTTTCTTTAGGTAGATATATTCCTAAGTATTTTATTCTTTTCATTGCAACAGTGAATGGAATTGTTTCCTTAATTTTTCTTTCTATTTTCTCATTATTAGTGTATAAGAATGCAAGGGATTTCTTTGTGTTGATTTTATATCCTGCAACTTTACTGTATTCATTGATTAGCTCTAGTAATTTTCTGGTAGAGTCTTTAGGGTTTTCTGTGTAGAGGATCATGTCATCGGCCAACAGTGAGAGTTTTACTTCTTCTTTTCCAATTTGTATTCCTTTTATGTCTTTTTCTGCTCTGATTGCTGTGGCCAAAACTTCCAGAACTATGTTGGATAGTAGTGGTGAGAGTGGGCACCCTTGTCTTGTTCTTGACTTTAGGGGAAATGCTTCTGTAAGTCCTAAAGTGCAGTATCAGTGTAGTGGGTATAGAAATGGATTGTTCAGGTTGACATGTGGTACTTGTAGATACCTCATGGATTAGAATCCTCCAAATTAGGATCAGTCAGCTTTCATTAAAGACAATTGGAGAATATTTTTTCAGCAGACTGAAAAAGAAAACTGCTACTGTCGAAGAGTTGTTAAATAAATACACCTGCCTTGCTGAAGAATGAAGCAATCTGTATGGACTGCCAGGCTTCTGACTAATTTGTCACATGATAGACCTGACAGAGGAGAAATCCTTGCTTAATGGGAAGGCAGATGTTGGGATGTGTCCACATTGACAGCTCAACTAACTAAATTATTTGTTTTGCAAGTAATAAGTTTAGTTGGTACTATCTTAATAGTCCAAATGTTTGCTTTAAAAATTGCATTGCACTTCACTGAATCATGTTTAAAAAATGTAACAACTAGTTCATTCATTGTAATTAAAACAGACCTCTTTTTTTCCCAGGGGAGCTATTAAAATAGGTGTTTTCAGAATGTATCTGTATAACTTTCAGTAGGGAAATATTCCTGTTGAGGCAGATGCAGAATTTTGCCCGTTTCAAATATGAATAAAAGTGGAATTGCAATTTAATGGCAAAGGGGAGTTTAACTGTTTTAAGTGCTTCTTTTATATTTTAATTTCTACAATGAGAGTGTGCTATATTTGAAATTTATCTAAATATATGCATGTGGATAAGTTATAGATGCAGTGAAAGTGGTGCTGAGTCAATGAGGTTAGCAGCATAGGATTTTAAATATGACAGATCTTGGTTCATGCTTCACCTGTACTATTTATTAATTATATGGCCTTGGGCAGTTACCTAACGTCATTTGTAAAATGAAGGTAATAATACCTACCTTGGAGGATTACTGAGAAACTGTGATAGTGTATGTAAAATGCTTTGCATAGAGCCTAGCACAGAAAGGTATCCAATTAATGGTTAGCTATTATTTGTATTGTTTTTTACTTGTATAGCACTATATACTTTTTCAAGTTCTTTCAAACTTTATTTTATTCAAATGTCTTAACAATCTTGAAAAAAAAAGTCAAAACCAATGGGAGAGTTTTCAAGGCTATCGGTACTTTTTCCTACTGGAATGGTCCCTGATGTAGACATGCACCCACTTTCAGGATGCCTACCATTTCTATTTCCAGTTTTGTCTAGTGAGATCTTAGCCTTTACATTCAGACTTATCAAGTTGCAATATGTCATTTTGAAAATGGTGACCTCTGAACTCACATTATCCAAAATACCAGATTATATCCTTGAAGTATTTTTCGTGTTTCTGAAGAAAATAAAAATCATTTAGAATCAAGAGGTTTTAGACATCTACAAAGAGAAAGCCCAAATTTAGTCTCAACGGTAAATACTTAGGTTCATTGTGAGGAGGCAGGTATAAGGGTCCTTTTAAGTGGCATCCACAAAAAGCCATATTAACCCAGATCTAATAAGGCATACAAAAAAAAAAAAGTTCTGCTAATATTAAATAAACTCTAGAAAAGGCAGCAGCTATCATTCTATTCTTGCCTTTTGTGGACTTAGATTTTATGCATTTATTCTCTTTTGTTTTTTACCCTTAAGAAAACTTCCTTCTAGCTACCCTTAGAAATTTCACTTGTGCAAAAGGACTTGAATCAGACTGATAGTTCTCTAAGCATTACCTAGACGACTTTCTGAAATACAGATTGCTGAGCACCAGCTCCCAAATTTATAATTCATTTCGGAACTACTACTAACAAGTTTCCCGATGCTGCAGATTTTGTGGGTTCAGGAACTATACATGGAGAACACCTGAATTCAAATAAGGAAGGGTCACAGAGATTTTGTATTTTTAGCTAATTAGAGGACAGAATCTAATGTTTATTCACCTACAGCATGGGGACTGAGTTTCTACCTACTGCATAATGACTTGGTAAATGGAAGTTTAAGTTCAGTTCGATGGATAGTTTAATGTCTGCTCTTTGTCAGGCACTATGTTAGGTGTTAGAATACAACATAAACAAATTAGACAAGTCTAATGGACCTCATAGAGTTTTCATTCTAGTAAGCAGTGACAGACAACAAAAAAATATTGAAATGTACCAGATAATGATAGATTCTATTGAAGAAAAGTAAAATCAAGTAAAGAGATAGAAAGTGACAGGGATGGGGTACTAATTTGTAAAAGGTGGTCTATGGAAACTCTTTGAAGAAAGGACATTTTCAAAGACTATAAAGACGAATGAAGTAAAAGAGTAAACCATGAAAATGCCTTGGGGTAAAGCTTTCTAGGCAGAGAAACGGACAGGCCCTGAGGTTTATTTTGAGTGTTTCTGTCACCGTGGCTAGTGAAGGCTGAACAGTGAATGAATGATGAAATGAATGACAGGAAATAAGGTCAGTGGGTTAACAGGAGCCTGGTCACGTAGAGCCTTGCAGGCTGTCATAAGGACTGGGTTTTATTGTGAACAAGATGAAACTTGAGCAATACAAAAAAATATTAGCCAATATTTGGAAGATGGCTTGAATCTGTCATTTTAATTTAGATGATTTGATATTGTGTATAGATAGTCATTTATGGCATTAAATTATGAAAGCTTCAACATCACAAATCTCCCATTGTTATTCTTTTCCCCCAGGACAACTCTAGACAAATCATAAGTTTAACTTTTCATTTATCCAAAAAAATTGTTGAAGGTGAATGAAACAGATACCATTTTTCCCTAGAATGGTTGCTGTCATGTTTCTGGAATTTCTTTGTTTACTGTCATTTCTGACACTTGTTTATTTTTTTCCACTGTATAGCATACACTAAAAAGCTTATTGACCTTAACTGGAATTTTTTCTCCTAGGCAATACCAACAGCTATCTTGTCTTTTCTTCAAGGGATCTGAAAACTTGTACCATAAGAAAATGCACATTAGCATTTCTCAAATACAGGAAATAGGGAATTCTGATAAGCTTGGAGATATCCTAAAAAAACAAACTCCTCTGTGAGTGAATCAAATAATTAAAATGTAAATATTCCACTTTAAAGTTTTACTCTTCTGATGCCCATTGGTTATGTAACATTTTTGGAGCTTAAAGATAAATTGATGGAGTCACAAAAAGACAAATATTGTATTTTTTCACTTATATGAGGTAGCTACAGTAGTCAAATTCATAGAAACAGAAAGTAGAATGATAGTTGCTAATGGCTGGGGGAGAGGGGAATGGGGAGCTGCTTTTAACGTGCATAGAATTTTGATTTTGCATGATGAAAACTTCTAGACATTGGTTTCATGACAACATGAATATACTTAACACTATTGAAATGTGCAGTTTAAATGGTTAAGATGGTAAATTTTAAATTATATATTTTACCACATTTTAAAATAATAAACTAGTTGAATCTAATATCACCAATGGTGAAAATGAACTAGTAATATAATCCTTGACAGAATGATAAATCAAAATCAAAATATAAATCAGATCATATCCCCTATATAGACTTCCATTTAGATCAATTCAGTAGACAGTTACTATCTATTATGTATCTGGCAGAAGGCGAGTTGCTATAGATACAGACAGGAGTAAAATGATGACTTTTTTCCACTAATAACTTGGAGCTTAGTTGAGTGAGACAGCATTCATGAACAACAGCAAAAATAGAATGTTATTAATGTTATACTAGACATCTGACCAGAGAACTTTGGAAACCTGGTAAGATAAGGAAGGTATAAAGAAAGTTGACTCCTAAATTTGCTTTTGAAGTGTGAGTCTTCATGTTGGACTAGGGAATGAAGATATTGTGGAAATAGCAAGAGAAGTAAAATTAGAAGTGGACCCTGAAGATGTGACTTGAATATCTGCAATCTTGTGATAAAACTTTAATGGATGAGGAGTTGCTTCTTAGAGATGAGCAAAGAAAGTGGTTTCTGGAGATGAAATCGACTCCTGTTGAAGATGCTGTGAAGACTGTTGAAATGACAACAAAGATTTAGAATCATACATAACCTTAGTTTATAAAGCAGCAGCAGGGTTTGAGAGGATTGACTCCAATTTTGGTAAAATGCTAGTAAACAGCATTACATACTACAGAGAAACTGTTCATGAAAGGAAGAGTCAAGTGATGCAGCAAACTTCATTTTTGTCTTACTTTAAGAAATTGTCACAGCCACCTCAACCTTCAGCAACCACCACACTGAGCAGTCAGTAGCCACCAACAGTGAGGCAAGACCCTTCATCAGCAAAAAGATTGTGACTTGCTGAAGGCTCAGGTTATGGTTCACAGTTTTTAGCAATAAAATATTTTTAAATTAAGGTATTTACATTGTTTTTCTTAGACATAATGATACTGCACACTTAATAGATTACAGCATAGTTTGTGCTTTACTTTATTGAATTTCTGCTTTATTGTGGTGATCTGTGGTCTGGAACCAAACCCTCAATATCTCCAAGGTGCGCTTGTACTCAGGTTAGATAGGTTTCAATGGTGGAGGCAATAGAGCATTGTAGTTCTGAGATGAGATAGATCAGGTTTAAGTTCTGGCTGTGTAATACTCTATTCATGTAACTTATTCAGGTAAGTTACCTAACCTCCATATATTCCAGTTCTTTCAGCTATAAATTGGAGGTAATCATAGTGTTGAACTCATAGTGTTATTGAAGGCTAATGTGAGATAATTAATATAAAGAACTTACCCCCAGTGCATGGTGAACAATAAGTGTTCCAAAAGAGGTTTACATTTGCTCATATTAACAATGCATGTGTAAGTTTTGTCTCAATCACAATGATTGATTCCTGGGCTTTTCACTGATGCTTGTTTTTGTGTTTGCCATTTCTCTATATAATGCAAAACAATCTATTTTATATGATTTCACTCATTAAATGAATAAGCAAAAAAATAAAAATAAAACAGGAAGATAATTTTTTTGGTATTAAGTCTGAACTTGGGTCAACCCATGAACTTCCAAGATAACCCTTAGAATTTTTAGCAGTCAATAAGTGTGTCATTGCAGATGCTAGAGCTATGCCTAGTTTCCTTTTAAGATCAGGCAGTTTCATTCAGTTTCTGGTTGAGGATTGAAATGTCTTTTGAATAGCGGGGTAGTCAAGAGGTGAGGGAATTCCCCTCACAAAGGTCACCATTGTCTATTCATCCATGTCTAGTGGAGTCTAGTCAATATTTGTCCAACTGTATTTATGACTACAAAGTAAAGAGACATACATCCAAATGATGCTATCTCATTGAAAAATTTATACTTAGTTCAGTAGTTGTGGCATCATCCAAATTATTTTTAGAACTTGTCCTTTTGTATTGTCTTCAGGGACATTTGCTCCTTCTCCCTTTTTCTCTTGCAGTTGCATGCACATATACCCACACCCAGATATTATTTCATGTTCTTGAATAATATTAAACTCCAAATGGTAATACATGGCTAGATTACTTTATTAATACTCTTCATCAAATTTATTACTATTTGACATAGTCATGCATCTTTAAGGGTCCCTCTCAGCTCCAAGGAGGAAGCCAAGATAGATAAACAAGTTACACATGAAAGATTAGTTCCTGCCAAAGCAGTTTCTAAGTCTGCTACTTATAATGAGAACTTAATTCCACCCTTATCTGTGTGCTGAGCTCACAGTCCTTATATCATCTTGATTAGACTTGGGGTGGAGGTTTTAATGTCGTCATCATCATCATCTCAGCTTTGAAGATTAAAACATTTTTTTTCTAGAGATCAAATCCCCCTCCAAGTATATGAATATTTTCCCATGAGGAAATCCAAAAGAATATGCTGTAGGAACTGTTTGCCAACTGATACCATTAAGTGAGGCAAGCTACAATGTGAGAGAAAATATTTGTAATCTATCAACCTGGCAGAAGATTTTTATTTGGAATGTAGGAATAACTTCTACAAATCAAAAAAGAAAAAGGACAAAAGAAATATGTGCGCAAAAGAGCTGAACAGACACTTGATAAAAGAAAGTATCCAAATAAGCAATAAACATATTAGCGGATGCTCAAACCAGTCAATCCTAAAGGAAGTCATCCTGAATATTAATTGGAAGGACTGATGCTGAAGCTGAAGCTTCAATACTTTGGCCACCTGATGCTAAGTGCTGACTCATTAGAAAAGACCTGGATGCTGGGAAAGAGTGAAGGCAGGAGGAGAAGGGAACGACAGAGGGTGAGATGGTTGGATGGCATCACCCACTCAATGGACATGAATTTAAACAAGTTCCAGGAGGTGGTGAACAGGGAAGCCTGGCATGCTTCAGTCCAGGGGGTCGCAAAGAGTTGGACATGACTGAGCGACTGAACAACAACAACATCATTGGTCACTGGGTGCATGCTAAGTCACTTTGGTCGTGTCCAACTCTTTGTAACGCTATGGACTGTAACCCACCAAGCTCCTCTGTCCAAGGGATTCTCCAGGCAAGAATCACCGGAGTGGATTGCCATGCCCTCCTCCAGGGGATCTTCCCAACCCAGGGATTGAACTGCAAAATAGGACCACAACAAAATATTGGTATACAGTATTATGGTTAAAAATTAAATTGGATGAATAATACCACCTCGGAGAGAATGTGGAACAAGTGGAACTCTCACACATTGCTAGTGGAAGTATAAACTACTATAATCACTTTTGAAAAATATTTTGTAGTATTTAAAATGTAAAATAAACATAACATAAAATTTACCATCTTAATCATTTTTAAATGTACAGTTCAATGGTATTAAGTACATTCACATTGCTGTACAACTATTTCCACCATCCATCTCCAGAACTCTTTTAATCTTGCAAAACTGAAACTCTGCATCCTTTAAACAGCAACTCCCTATTCCTCCCTCCCCCCAGCCTCTAGCTAACATTCTACTTTCTATCTCTATGAAGCTGATTACTCTAGCTATATCACATAAGTGGAATCATACACTATTTGTCTTTTTGTGACTGCATCATTTCATTTAGCGTAATATCTAAGTTTCATCAGTGTTGTGGCATGTCAGAATTTCTTTTTAAGGCTGACTAAGATTCCACTGTATGTATGTACCAGATTTTGTTTATTCTTTTCTCTGTCCATGGACAGTTGAGTTACTTCCACTCTTTGACACTTGTGATTAATGTTGCTATGAACATGGGTGTACAAATATCTGTACAAGATTCTGCTTTTAGTTCTTTTGGGTTGGTAGTGTTTTTCTTAAAAAGCTAAATACCTTTCTATAACCTAACAATTCCACTTTTGTATGAGGAATGCTTATGTCCATAAGAAAATGTGGAATAACATGCATAGTGCTATTATTCATAATCACTACAAAATAAATAATCTAAATATCCTTCAGTAATAGCATACATACATAAACTGAGGTATAGCCACACTATATTATAATATTACATAGCAATAAACAGAACAAAAACATGGATTAATTAAAAAAACATTTTTGGCCATGCTGCAAGGCATGCAGGATCTTAGTTCCCTGACAAGGTTTTGAACCCACACCCTCTTCAGTGGGAGCACAGAGTCTTAACTACCGGACTGCCAGGGAAGTCTCAAGCATGGGTTACTTTAAAAACATGATGCTGAGAAAAAGACAAGATACCCAAGAGTATATAATGTATGCTTTTACTTATAAAAAGTTCAAAAACTGTCAAAACTAGTCTATGTTGATATTGCTTGCTGCTGCTGCTGCTAAGTCACTTCAGTCATGTCCGACTCTGTGCGACCCCGCAGACAGCAGCCCACCAGGCTCCCCCGTCCCTGGGATTCTCCAGGCAAGAACACTGGAGTGGGTTGCCATTTCCTTCTCCATGATACTGCTTAGAAAAATGTTTTTTTTGTGTGTTTTAGGGAAGTGTTCTGACCGGTAGTTAGCATAAAGGAGACTTCTGAGTTTCTTGAAATGTTCTACATCTTGATTTCACTGGTGCTTCCATGGATGTACACATATGTACATTAAATTAATCTGTATACTTAAGATTTGTACACTCTGCTGTGGTTATCCATCAGTTTAAAAGAGGAATCTGAGCACACTTTGTTAAACAGCAGCATCGCTGAAATAAATCCACAAAGTGCTACTTTAAAGAGGCAATATGATCATATTAGTTCTGCCATGTTTATTAGAGACAAGAATATTACTTTATAGTCACTCCTATTGGGTCCTATCTATAGTCTGCAATCCAAGAAATAAAAACAAGTATATTTCTGGTGAAAATATCAGAACAGGATGATTTAGGAATTTAATCTTGGGCTTTGGCCTTTGTAAAATACCAAGTAGTCATTGTTAACTAGTTTAGTACCCAATACTACAGAACTCAGGAAACATTTGTAAACACTCCCATCCCACTGATTGTCTTTATTTTACCAGTAATTAAAAAAAGTAAACCATTGCCTTTCACTCCCTTTAAGGTTGAGAGGTGACCATCTGAATTCTATTTAATGCTGCATTTGTGTTTGGTTATGGTTCAAAATATGTTCCTTTAATCATGAAATGGAGGATTATTTTTAGATGCCAGATATCATATGCTATTCTAGACTCTTTCCAAATTGTGAACATTAATTTTTCTTGTATACCAGTCTTTCCTCAACTGTTTCATTGATTTGGCTTTTTTCCCATAATTCACTAAGTAAAGAGCATTAGTCATTGTTTGTGAAGAACATTCAAGTCTCAAATCTCAATTTCCTACTACTAAATGTGGAGAAAATTAGTATATATAATATTACAACACATGTTAAAAGAGCAAATGTTAACATGCTAATTCAGATCTATACGGCGTTCAGTTAGTGATTTTTTAATTAATATTTAGAAAAAAGCAATTTTCTTACATGATGTACTCTCCAGGGAAAGGGAGAAAAGGCATGCAACAAATACCAACTTTCTTCTACCCCAGGTTATGAATATTTTGAGAAACAAAACTAAGACTAATATCACCTTTACTGGGAAGTTCCAATTTGAGGGTTAGTCTTTAGGCTTAGTATCCTAGTAGGCCTGCTCACTGATCCCCAGAATTAGGCAAATATACCCACCCAGTGTTAGACAGAACTAGATAGGAGTTGGCCTCCCCCCTGCAAGTGTAACCACATGTATAACCTGTGATCTGGTTGTATGCTGACAAAGTAACACAAGTAATATACTACACTTTTTGAATTTCTGTCTGTTCTTCTGTGCTGTTTTTAATTGTAAAAATCAGAAGTCCTCGTGTTATGATTTTCCAGAATGTAAAGTCATATGCATTAGATGCCACCATAGGAAATATGAGTACACTTCCCCAAAGATAATTTGGGGGTACAATAAGTTGCTCCCAAAATATAATTAATTTCTACATGAAAGCAAAATAAAGCTTTAAATTACACCCCCATTTTTCAAAAGAAGGAAAGAACAGTAATATTTGAAGAGTATATTCTATGAGTTAGATATAATGTTCCAGAGACTTTTCATGGATTATTTTAAAAAATCTCATGAGGAAGGTGGCATGATTCCCGTTTGGATTAAAGAGAGAAGTGACTTACTTGAAGGTGACTACTAAGTGATGAAGTAGAATTTAAACCCAAGCGTGTCTGACTTAGAGCCTATGCTCTTTTTTTGTTGTTTGTTTTTGGTCAGGTTAAAAACGTGAAATGTAAGATGGGGAATTTTTTCCCATAGCTTAGATGAAATTAGAAATTCCAGGCTTTATCAGCTACAGTTTATTGGATATAATCAGGTGTCATGTTACATACTATTTTCTGGCAATTTTGGTGAAAATACTGCCCCCTAGACACCATTGATCTAGTCTTCCAAGCAGCAGACCAGATCATATCAGACTAAATGACTCTGTGATGTCCGCCAAATTTGACTCAAAGACTAAGGAAATTGTTGGCAATGACAAAGTACTGTCAAGATTTTGCCAGAGACAGTAGGTACTAAATATCATGTTACACTTAGGCCTTCCAGCCAAATGTTATAAATTCCCAACTTCTAGCCTGGTGCTTCCCAAAATATCCTAAAATATTTCTCAGAAGCATGGTAATGCCTTTTCTGGATTCCAGGGTTTTGGATAGAACTTTCAAGATTCCTAGGACTTCCCTTGTGGCTTAGATAGATGGTAAAGAATCTGCCTGCAATACAGTTCGATCCCTGGATAGGGAAGATCCCCTGGAGAAGGGAATGGCTACCCCCTCCAGTATTCTTGCCTGGAGAATCCCATGGACAGAGGAGCCTGGTGGGCTACAGTCCATGGGGTTACAAAGAGTCAGATGTGACTGAGTGACTAACACTTTTCATATACTTTGAAAATTCCTAGCAGCTTCTTCTCTGTTGCTTTCACTAATGACCTCAAAGAATGCTAGAATTTGTGCCCTTATGGGTAATTATAACTCATTTGAACTGAGAAAAAATACATAGAAGTATAGATGCTCTTGTGTTTTGAGGTCTCGTGGTATCTTTATTTTAGAGAAAAGAGAAAAGAAAAGAAATAGCCAAATCTGTCATGATACAGCATAATCTTAAACCATTGTAACTATGCCAGACAGCCAGCTGTTTTAAGTACACTGTATTCAATTACCTGAATATCCAGCAGAAATCTAATCTGCCACTGAATAAGCAAAAGCAAAGGCAAAAAATCCATTTGTTTGATCAAATTTTAAAATTTCTATCGAATGTGTTTCAAAACTGCATTTGACTAAAAAAAAACAACTAGAGAGAAATTCTAGTTTTGAAATGATTCTGAGTCTAATGACTTAATGATTAAGGAAAATTATCACATGTATTAGGATTATCAGTTGAAAGCAGCTGAGCCTGACTCTTGATTTAAGCAGAAGAATGTACAGAATGGATGGGAAGACTGAATAACTAAGCTAATGAACTGTAAACCAAAAATAGTACTAGACTATGAGTATGAGAAAAGTGCAATGAAAGTCAAGAGGAAGGAGTGATTGATTCTGGGTAGGATGAGTGTCCCACTTTATGGAAGGAGTGTTATTTGAACCAACTGGTCTCTCTGTCTTAGAAACATTTAAATATGTGGCTTATCTTCTCTCCTAGATCAAAGTTCCCTTATAGAAACTGCCCCTTGTAGGAAACAAAACAGAGATTTTCTATTTTGCCAGCACCTCTTGCAATTAATTGTATGTATTTAAGATGATCATGTATTTATTAAATACCTGCTCTATGCTGGGCACTGTGTACTACTTACTAGAGATAATAAAATGACCCAAAGAAGGCTTGACTTCATTCTTCCATGGAGCTTACAGTCTAATGGATAAAACAGACATTCAAATGATCTCATTAATAATGCACAATTACAAACTGTCAAAAGTGCTATGAGGGAGAGGACAACAGTGCCTTGAGAGCATGCAATAGGTGAACCTAGCCTTGTCTCTGGGAAGCAGAAGACCTCTTTGCAGAAATGACAGACAGTTGAGATGAAGTCAGAATGATGAGTAGGGATCTGGCCTAGTCATAAGGGGAAAAGAGCATCTCAAGCAGAGGGAATAGTGTGTGCAAAGGCCCTTATACATGGTAGGTGCTATACAAACAATTATTTTGTACTCAGCTTCACTTTCTTCTGACCACTTCAAGTGAAATTGTATCTCTTCTCTTGTCAAAAATGTTACTCACTGTATTCTTACTTACACCCTTTGTCTCCTTTGAATTTTAATCTATCAGTTGTCTTTTGTTTTTCCTATATCCTCAACTACTCTCATCATTTGATATTTCCCTTCAAGATATAATGCTCAAATCTCTGTGACCTGAAAAAATAAAATAATAAAGAAACAAACATGTCCCTGGATTCTACATTCCCCTCCATTCAGTCCAGTTCAGTCGCTCAGTGGTGTCCAACTCTTTGCGACCCCATGGACCACAACACTCCAGGCCTCCCTGTCCTTTATCAACTCCCAGAGTTTACCCGAACTCACATCCATTGAGTTGGTGATGCCATCCAACCATCTCATTCTCTGTTGTCCCCTTCTCCTCCTGCCCTCAATCTTTCCCAGCATCAGGGTCTTTTCAAATGAGTCAGCTCTTTGCATCAGGTGGCCAAAGTATTGTACTTTCAGCTTCAACATCAGTCCTTCCAATGAACACTTAGGACTGATTTCCCTTAGGATGGACTGGTTGGATCTCCTTGCAGTATAAGGGACTCTCAAGAGTCTTCTCCAGCACCACAGTTCAAAAGCATCAATTCTTTGGTGCTCAGATTTCTTTATAGTCCAACTCTCACATCCATACATGACCACTGGAAAAACCATAACCTTGACTAGATGGACCTTGGTTGGCAAAGTAATGTCTCTGCTCTTTAATATGCTATCTAGGTTGGTGATGACTTGCCTTCCAAGGAGTAAGCGTCTTTTAATTTCACGGCTACAGTCACCATCTGCAGTGATTTTGGAGCCCCCCAAATAAAGTCAGTCACTGTTTCCACTGTTTCTTCATCTATTTTCCATGAAGTGATGGGACCAGTTGCCATGATCTTGGTTTCCTGAATGTTGAGCTTTAAGCCAACTTTTTCATTCTCCTCTTTACTTTCATCAAAAGGCTCTTTAGTTCCTCTTCACTTTCTGCCATAAGGGTGGTGTCATCTGCATATCTGAGGTTATGATATTTCTCCCAGCAATCTTGATTCCAGCTTGTGCTTCTTGCAGCCCAGCGTTCCTCATGATGTACTCTGCATAGAAGTTAAATAAGCAGGGTGACAATATACAGCCTTGACGTACTCCTTTTCCTATTTGGAACCAGTCTGTTGTTCCATGTCCCGTTCTAACTGTTGCTTCCTGACCAGCATATAGGTTTCTCAAGAGGCAGGTCAGGTGGTCTGGTATTCCCATCTCTTTCAGAATGTTCCACAGTTTATTGTGATTGACACAGTCAAAGGCTTTGGCATAGTCAATGAAGCAGAAATAGACGTTTTTCTGAAACTCTCTTGCTTTTCCCATGATCCAGCGGATGCTGGCAATTTGTTCTCTGGTGCCTCTGCCTTTTCTAAAACCAGCTTGAACATCTGAAAGTTCACGGTTCACATATTGCTGAAGCGTGGCTTGGAGAATTTTGATCATGACTTTAGTAGCGTGTGAGATGAGTGCAATTTGCGGGAGTTTGAGCATTCTTTGGCATTGCCTTTCTTTGGCATTGGAATGAAGACTGACCTTTTCCAGTCCTGTGGCCACTGCTGAGTTTTCCAAATTTACTGTCATATTGAGTGCAGCACTTTCACAGCATCATCTTTCAGGATTTGAAATAGCTCAACTGGAATTCCACCACTTCCACTAGCTTTGTTCGTAGTGATGCTTTCTCAGGCCCACTTGACTTCACATTCCAAGATATCTGTCTCTAAGCAAGTCTTATTCCATTATGTTTATTGATTTCTTAGCCTGTATTTCCAACTAGATAGGCAGTTCCTTGAAAAGGCAGATAGTCTTTTTATACCCAACTTTCAGCACAGTGCCTGGCAGAGAGTAGATAATCAATGAGCACTTATGAATGAGTAGATGGATGCATTTTGGTAGGGGCTCTCATTTTTACAGGTGGCACAGTGGTAAAGAATCTGCCTGCCAATGCAGGAGACACAAGAGATGTGGGTTCAATCCCCGGGTTGGGGAGATCTCCTGGAGTAGGAAATGGCAACCCACTCCAGTATTCTTGCCTGGAAAATTCCAAGGACAGAGAAGCCTGACAGCCTCACAGAGTCGGACACGACTGAGCATGAGCACGCACATTACATTATGCTTTCATCTTTACAGCCATGTGGAAAATGACAGAGGAAAGCTCTATCTGAAGTTTGCACAGGAAGTAAGTGGCAGAATCAAGTGTGTGCCCAGTTTCTATGTAGTACACGATAAGATACATACTTATATAATTTTTACACTCTGCAAATTATTCTCATATCAGTTTTCTTATGCAATTTTCATAAAAATCTTACAGATAGTTTTGTTGCCTTATATATATATAAGGAAATTGAGCTTCAGAAAAGTTGTGACTAATGTTTACACAAGTTCTAAGTGGCAGAGTTAACTCCTGAACTAAGCTCTTTTGAGGGCAAGTCCAGTGTGTACACAGCAAGAAAACTGTGTAGCTCTGGCAGGGGACAAACTAAGAAAAGATAAGGAAATAGAGGCACTCAATAGATGCTAATTAATTCTCTCTCTGTGCTTCCTGACTTCCCTACAAGTCTGTCTCTGTTTTGTACTAGCAACAATGAGGGAAGAGAGTCATCACAAAATCCATTCTGGGAAAATTTCACAGGATGTTTTTTTTCCATCTCTTCTTTCCCACGTTTGTCCTGTCCCTCTTAAAGCTACAATAGAGAATCCAGAAAGAACTTTTCCTGCTCAAAGTGAAGGTGTTATTGAAGGAAATAAACTCTATTGTTATTCTGATATGTTACCCACTGCCCACCATGTGTGTCCTCTCCCATCACCACCCCTGCAGGGTAGAACCTCCCTTTCTTTGCCAATTCAGATCTGCCTCACCCTTGAAACTCATGCACATCTTGTCTCCTCCAAGAGGCCTCCTTTGGATTGGTCAGCCCACACTGAGCTTAACCTTCCCTAGGCTACTAAAACATTTCCAGTTTATGTCATAGAGCTTTTCACTCCCTTATTGTGGGAGTACTTGTCGTATATTAGGTATGTCTTCCTAATTAGAGTGTGAGCTTCTTGAGGGCAAGGAGTCTATCTAATGGTTCTATACCCTCCACCCACACCCTCATACACTCCTTAACTTCTGTCAGTACTGATGTAGGGCTGGGTATACCTAAGAGGCATTCAAGAAATACTGGTGGATTGATTCACTTTGCATCCGTCACTCTTGATGTCAATAGGAATGGAAGGAGCTTCCCAAGGGAAGAATGTGACCTTTAGAAAGTCACATTTCTAGAAATGAAAGTCTATACCTTTAGCTCTGCTGTGTAAGCCGTATTGGTGAGGTGCTGAACACAATGGCTTACATTGTGTCAACGGTAAGTGAGAACCAATGCTATGTTAATCCTGTCTTGTTTTTCTTTTGAGTTTTGTAACCTGAAGTATGTGTACTTTAGGGAAGAATTACACTATTAATCATGTTTGATAAACTGAAGAGGTTGAGGCCCCAATAATCAACTTGTTCTGTTTAGTCAGGGGAGGTTAGACAAAACAGATGTGATTTGCATTGACAAGTATGGCTTTGAGACTTTCCTGGTGTGCTTCCTTGAGACTACTTCCCTACTACCTTTCACCTTTTGGCATTTCTGATAAGATCAGAAACTTTGCACCTAGGCAATGTATTATGCTTTTCCACACGTACACTGCTAGTACCTTAGTCCAGATCATCATCATCTCACATCTACATTATTGCAACATCCTCCTAATTGGTTTCCCTGGCTCAGTCCTCTGCTGTTTTCAATCTATTCTGTATACTACCGGCAGAACGATCTATCTAAAAACACAGATTTGATAATATCTCACCCATATTAAAACTCTTGTGTGTCTGTAAGATAATGCCGAGCCCTTTTGGCATGCTTTCAGTTCAGTCGCTCAGTCGTGTCCTACTCTTTGCAACACCATGAATCACAGCACGCCAGGCCTCCCTGTCCATCACCAACTCCCGGAGTTCACTCACACTCATGTCCATCGAGTCGGTGATGCCATCCAGCCATCTCATTCTCTGTCGTCCCCTTCTCCTCCCGACCCCAATCCTTCCCAGCATCAGAGTCTTTTCCAGTGAGTCAACTCGTCACATGAGGTGGCATGCTTTAGAAAAAGAATTCTTCATGATCCGTCTCCTTCCTAGCTTTTCCAGTTTCAGCTCCTACTGTTACCTACTCCCATCTTCTACCCTCTTACACTCTAACCTCCAACCTTCCTCAAATCCTTACAGATCCACAAGTGCAGATCCACTGTTGTTGCTTTTTTTTTGTCACAGTGCTTTTGTGCATGCTCCTTCTGCCTGGATTGCCTTTCTACCTTCTTCCGAGCTCTAATTGGTGAACTTTTCTCCATCCTGTCAGATAACTCAAATCTCACCTTCTCAGTGACTCCTTCCCTAACTTACCATCCGTTATTATTTGTTCTCTCTTTTGCACATACCTGTATTATAGTACTTTTCTTATTACATGTATAAATATCTGTCTATAATCTATCTCTACAACCTGTGAGTTTCTTGAATGTCAGAACTATGGTTGATCCCCCTCCTCTCCTGACATACCTAGTGCCCTCAGCCCTACACACATAGTAGATATTCAGAAATATTATTTAAATGAATAATAATTATATTTCCTAACTTATACGATTCTTTCCAAACTACTCTGACCTCGGAGTTGCAGCAAAATAACCAGTTGTTCAACTATCTTCAGGCTTCTGGGCTGAATGTTAGGTGTGGCCCTTTCTTGAGAAGAGATGAATATAAATATGCTGTCAAGTTTCTTCTTAATTTAAGTTTCTGTACACAAACACCAATTGGAATAACACCCTCAGCAATGTGGAATCAAAGAAAGCTCCTTTTCTTTGCTTTATACCTTCAATTTTTTCCCCTCAATATATTATTTCCTGTAGGCCTCCTCCTATACTAATCACTTATAACAGAAGATGCCTGGGTGATTGTTGGCTCTGCCTCTATTTAAGCTCAACCACGACCACTTTACTTCTTCATATATATAATCACACACACATATATGCACATATTTTTAAATTTAATACTCACAAATATCCTATAAGGCAGTTACTATCTTTATTCTGTATATGAAGAAACTACAGCTCAGAGAGTTTAAGTAACTTGTTCAAGGCTTTATAACTTGGAAGTGCTGGAGACTGGACTTAAATGTGAATCTGATTGGAAAGCCTGTATTTTAATCATTAAACCACACTCCTTCAACTATTTTAAAAGAATGGGTTGAACTAGATCACCCTTGAGAATCCTGTCTGAAGTTTATTGCCTCCTTCCCTCCTTTCAAGGGCTTCACTGCAATCAAGCAGGAGGGTGGTGTTCTGTAGATCTGGGATCTGAAAGAAAGAAATGTCAGGTTCCACAAGTCCTCTCATGCATTTCTTTTTCTAGTTTATTTCTCATTGAGATACCCTATAAGGACTCTTATAATGACATATTCCATAAAGATCTTTAGGACTTGTGGTTGTTGCTACTCATTTATCTTTCTCTTAAGCAACTTGATCTTTTTAAGCTAAATTCTGTCCACAACTAAGTGATGAGATAGTTATACGACTCTTGGAATGCGTTTCAAAAATGTAAACGTCTTTAAAAAGTGGAATATTTCACTAAAGAAAGGAAAACCTTACACTGAGCAAAAGAGAACCATGTCCTGAAGGAAGGGAATTGAAATAAGAATAAAGCTACTTTTTTCACTGTCACCCCTCAAAACACCTGGGACAAATTGCCATTGCAGGTGTCTTGTAGAATAAAACAAAGAACACTGGACGACCTGGGCTTGATTCCCATATTAATACCTCGCTAAGCATGCAACATTGCACAGGTGACTGAACCTCTCTGAGCTTCCATTTCCTCATTGCTAAATTAGAGATTAAGAACAGGATTCACCTCAAAGGGTTGTTCCTAAGATTAAATGAATTAAATGATTATTTAACAATGCTTAATGTGTTTCTAGTCACATCATATATTACAATTCACTTTGGTAAAGTAAAAAGCCATCAATCTAGTTACCCTTATTTTAATTCTGGTCATTCTCTTTTTGACTACAACCAGAACCTACTGTACCTGACTTCCCCCCCTAAACTCCAGGCTCACTAAAAATGAAGCACTGTGATTCTAAGAAAACAGCCATTTCAGTCGATATAAGCAGATAGCAGTCATGGTGAACTATGGCAATTGATAGAGAGTACTTGGGTTCTAGGAGACCTACATATAAGCATCCTGTCTATTTCTAGATAGGTGGAATGATGTCAGACAGAAGAGTTGGACCCAGCTGCTCTAGTGGAAAAGGAAAAAAAAAAGTGGTCTCATTTGGAACAATTGGACCATACCAATTCAAGGGACTTAAAACTTAAGATTAAAATTCTTTATTTGAATGTGGGAATAAATGAGGAACCAGGGAAAAGTATGAAAGTATAGTTTTTACAATAGTTGTTTCATATAGAAGGATTAGGCTACCATAATTCCTTTGGTCACAACTTCTCTAGGTTGGTTAACTGTTACTGACTGCAGATTCCACCCTGAAAAGTATCATAACAAGATAGAAACTGAAGAGACGTAGGAGCAAACTAGAATGCTGAATGTCCCTGGGATCAGCTTGAAGGGCAGGTACAGCTGAATGGTACAGCTGAAGGTCATCATCGAAGTTGAATATTGCACCAAAAACAAAGCAACTTTTTTCACTGTGTCACCCCACAAAACACCTGGAACAAACTGTCATTGCAAGTGTCTCATAGAATGAAACAAAGAACACTGGATTTAAAGTCAGAGACCTAAATATTGTCTTTGTGGTCCCATTATTGGTCTGAATCTTCACTTTAATTGACCTTTCCCTCTTTATTACCTTCTTGAATGAGTACCCTTCATATAATTTATAACAGAAACAATGAACTATTTATATCAATGTATAAGGCAATTCTTAGTGATGAACAAAATGAATGTTTTAAAATTGGTACTTGTAAAAGTCAGTAAAAATGCTACTTCTGCGTGGAAGAAATCTCTTGGACTAAACTGATTATATGAGATTTAAAGATCAAATGGTATTCTCCTTTACTAGTATATTCTGATATGTTTTTTCCTTGCCGATGTAAGAAATGAAAAAAAAAACAGGGCTATGTTAGCATATGGAGGCAATTTGTTCAGATGTACAACTGAGCTGAAGCCATCAGTAACCCAGTTATAAATTCTGAACCCCCTGCATTTTCTTTTTGCAAAGTATGTTCTCCTCCAGTTAAAAGCAGAAATCAAATCAGAATTTCTCTGAAAGATAACAGACTGAGGGCTCTGAATAGAAAAACATCACTGGCAACAGTTTGGACATCAGATTATACCAAATCTGTCAGAATTTAAACTCATGAACTCTCATATTTAAGTTCAACATAAATCATTTAGTTTTCAAGTTCCCTTAAGCTAGGAAAATTAAGACTTCCTGTTCTTCAGGGAGAAAAAAGGTCTAAAAACTTAAGGGGTTAGAAATGTCTTGAAACTCTTCATAATTGAGCATAAATGAGTCCAAACCATATGGATTGCATTTCCTTTTTTTACTTTGAACACTGAGGGGAAAAACATGTTTGGCAAAATGCTTCTTTTATTTTTTCAAACCTAAATATGTTACTTTCACCCTTGAGCCTTCTTCCCAAGCTGTACCATATGCCTGGAATGTTCCCAGGGCTCTTCAATCTTTAAGTCTGTAGCTCCTGACAGGCCTACCTTATTCAAGAAGCCATTCCTGGGTGACTGAAAGAGACATTCCAAATGCCTCCTGAACCTTACTGGACAACATGCAACTTTCAAGATTCCCCTTCCTTCAACGCTCTGCTTAATGTACACTGTTAGTTGTATTTCCTAAAGACTTATTTTGCTTATATACAATAGCTCATGTCATTTATTTTTCATCTAACAACCATTTATTTAGGATCTAATGGGTCCAAAGTTTTATGGATAAATACCTAGGTTAGCCCAATCTTACAATGTACTTAATGATGCAGCCCCATAAGGAAGACTAGACATAGCCTGGGGTAGTAATCCTCAAGTAAGACACAACCTCAACAAGGATATTGGAATCGTTCTATCAGAGGAGGAAGTCCCTTGATAATGGAATTTGTAAGGCTCCAATAAGTCTTCTCCAAAAGTATCAGATTCATTTGTTTCAATTAATAAGGCCATTTAAAAAGACATATAGGCCCTAAAACACAGTAGTAAGATTTTAAATCCTGCAATTTGCTTTCTTCAGACTAGCTCACTAGGTTTTACATAGTAAGGGGGATAAGTTTACCCAGTAAGGGAATGAGAACAATTTGGAGGAATATGCACCATAGATTTTTATTTTAAGATATAGCAGAGCAACCTGTTATTTGGGTGAGCTGAGGTTAGAAGAAGGAGAGAGAGAGAGCGAGCAAAAGTGTGAGTGTGAGTGAGAGCAAGAACAACAGTGAGAGAGAAGGAGAGAGGGAGAAAGCACAAAGAACCTGGATGGAAAAAGATGGAGGTATACTCACTTGCATTAGAATTTGACCCATGTTTAGGACTTGAAGAGAAAATCCATAGAAAGAGAACTCAAGTTGGAAAGGAAACTGCTTATAATATGTATATTGTTTATTTTTTTGTATTTGCCTTATTTCTTTACCTAGTGAACCTGCAGCATTTTGGAGATTAGGGACTTTCTTACACTTATCATTTGTCACCCATGCCACTCCCTTCCCACCCTCACCTCCCCTCTGAGCTAAGGCTTGTTTACCTCACTGAGTTCAGAGGGACATTCAATTTTTGGTTGATTAATTTTTGGAGCTATTAGAAGTTTTGCCCAATGTGGAGGATGCCATCAGCACTAGGTTAGGTATTGGAGAAAACCTACAACCTGAGGAGAGAATAAAATGATTCTGGCTGTTCCATTTGGAAGAGCAAACCCTGAATGTGGAAGTAACCAAAGGACAAACCTGTGGAATACAGGTTGTTCAGTTGCTAAGACTCACAGATATAGTAAACAAATTTATGGTTATCAAAGGGGAAAGGAGGTGGGGAGGGATAAATTAGGAATTTAGGATTAACAGATACCTGTTACTATATATAAACAACAAAGACTTATTGTATAGCACAAGAAAATATATTCAGTATTTTGTAATAACCTATAATGGAAAAGAATCTGAAAAGTATTTTTGTTGTTTTTCAGTCACTAGGTCGTGTCCAACTCTTTGCAACCGCATGGACTGCACCATGCCAGGCTTCCCTGTCCTTCACTATCTCCTGGTGTTTGCTCAAACTCATGTCCATTGAGTCAGTGATGCCATCCAACCATCTCATCCTCTGTCGCCCCCCTTTTCCTCCTGCCCTCAATCTTTCCTAGCATCTGGGTCTTTTCCAATGAATCGGCTCTTCCCATCAGGTGACCAAAATATTGGAGCTTCAGCTTTAGCATCAGTCCTTCCAATGAATATTTAGTGTTGATTTCCTTTAGGATTGACTGTTTTGATCTCCTTGCTGTCCAAGGGACTCTCAAGAGTCTTCTCCAGCACCACAGTTTTGAAAGCATCAATTCTTTGGTCCTCAGCCTTCTTTATGGTCCAACTCTCACATCTGTACATGACTCCTGGAAGAAAAACAGCTTTGACTATATGGACCTTTGTTGGCAAAGTACGTCTCTGCTTTTGAATATGCTGTCTAGGTTTGTCATAGCTTTTCTTTGAAGGAGCAAGCATCTTTTAATTTCACGGCTGCAGTCACCATCTGCAGTGACTTTGGAGCCCAAGAAAATTAAGTGTGTTACTGTTTCCATTGTTTCACCATCTATTTGCCATAAAGTGATGGGTCTGGATGCCATGATCTTAGTTTTTTGAATGTTGAGTTCTAAGTCAGCTTTTTCACTCTCCTCTTTCACCTTCATCCATAGATAGGCTCTTTGGTTCCTCTTAGCTTTCTGCCATAAGGGGGATGTCATCTGCATATCTGAGGTTATTGGTATTTCTCCCTGCAATCTTGATTCCAGCTTGTGCTTCATCCAGCCTGGCATTTTGCATGATGTACCCTGCATATAGGGAAAAGGCAATGGCAATCCACTCCAGTACTCTTGCCTGGAAAATCCCATGGACAGAGGAGCCTGGTGGGCTGCAGTCCATGGGGTCGCTGGGAGTCGGACACGACTGAGCAACTTCACTTTTCACTTTCATGCATTGGAGAGGGAAATGGCAACCCACTCCAGTGTTCTTGCCTGGAGAATCCCATGGACGGGCGAGCCTGGTGGGCTGCTGTCTATGGGGTTGCACAGAGTCGGACACGACTGAAGCGATTTGGCAGCAGCAGCAGCACTCTGCATATAAGTTAAATGAGCAGGGTGACAATATACAGCCTTGACATACTCCTTTCCCAATTTGGAAACAGTCCATTGTTCCATGTCCCTTTTTAACTGTTGCTTCTTGACCTATATACAGGTTTCTCAGGAGGCAGGTAAAGTGGTCTGGTATTCCCATCTCTTTAAGAATTTTCCACAGTTTTTTGTGTTCCACATAGTCAAAGGCTTTAGAGTAGTCCATGAAGCAGAAGTAGATGTTTCTCTGGAGTTCTCTTCTTTTTCTATGATCCAACGGATATTGATAATTTGATCTCTGGTTCCTCTGCCTTTTCTAAACCTAGCTTGTACATCTGGAAGTTCTCTGTTCACGTACTGTTGAAGTCTAGCTTGAAGGATTTTGAGCATAACCTTGCTATCATGTAAAATTAGTATAATTGTGTGGTAGTTTGAATATTCTTTGGCATTGCCTTTCTTTGGGATTGGAATGAAAACTGACCTTTTCCAGCCCTGTGGCCACTGCTGGATTTTCCTAATTTGCTGGCAGATTGAGTGCAGCATTTTAACAGCATCATATTTTAGGATTTGAATTAGCTCAGCTGGAATTCTACCACCTCCACTAGCTTTGTTTGTAGTGATGCTTCCTAATTATCTGCATATCTGAGGTTGTAGATATTTCTCCTGGCAAATGTGGTCCACTGGAGAAGGGAATGACAAATCACTTCAGTATTCTTGCCTTAAGAACCCCATGAACAGTATGAAGTGGAATGCAAGATTTCCATGCAAACTCTGGGACCCTGTAGCAAGAAAACATCTGATTAAATATGAAGGAAGCTTTTAAGCAAGTGAAGGGGTGTACTACTTTGTCTGGTGGTATTTGAATTTAGGGCATTTGTCATCATTGCAGTGATGTAGGTGGAAAATATGTTTGTATAATTTATTTTAGCTGCCCCATTTCCTATTTCTAAGAGATCTTCTATCTCTTCCTCTATTGTGCTTCTGATATCTTTCCTAAGACACTATTGGAGGAAGTGAGAGGTAGACTGAGAAATGTTTTAAGAAGTAGATTTCAAAATGTGATTTTTAGGCTGATAAAATAAGAGGAAGTTAATTATTTGGGATATAGCCCTAATCTCTCAGGGCTTATAACCACTGGAAGCACATTTCCGCATAAATCTTAGAAATCATTTTCCGTCTTAGTGTTTTATTTTATTTTTTTTAATCCTATAGGCATTCAAGGGAGAGCGAGTCTCAGAGGAGGAGTTAGGTCTTTTCTACGCCTTGCAATGAGAATAGTGATTCTTGGTGGGGAACACATTCAAATTGTGGATTCAGAAAAAGGAAGCGAAACCATAATGAAATTCAGATTAGAAGGAAGTGCCCAAGGCCCAGATGAGATAAGGAAGATGGTAATGCTTTTCTTATTTGGATCAACAATAGTAAGCATGTGCTGGACAAGGTGCCAAACACTTTATATGTGTTACCTCATTTAATCAACACAAATTTATGGTATGAGTACTATTATTTCACTCATTTTACAGATGAGAAAATTGTTTCAAAGATCTAATAATTTTCCCAAAGTCACCCATCTAATAAGCAAAAAAAAAAAAAGGGATAGAAACCTGTGTAGCCCTGTTTAATCAGTTTAGTTTACTGTCTTGAGTCAATCTACCTCTTCTGGGTTCCAGAGTGTTCATAAGCAGGAGAGTAAATGACCACATTTTGGTTATATCTCAGTCCCTAAACTCAGGTTATTATAATTTGGAGAATAAGAAGTAATGAGACTTTCGAGACAGGCTCCAATTCCTGTCTTTAAATCTTCCCTTTCTATTGGTATGACCAAAAGGTTGGTTGGGTTTTTCCATAAGATCTTATGGAAAGAAAAACCTGAACAAACTTTTTGGCCAACCCAATAGATGTTTGTTCAGGTACAACCACCATGCTTCAAGAGGAAGACTTGAAGAATATGGGTCCTATAAAGGATGCTGTGGAAGCTGGTCAGAATGATGAAGGGACCCAGTGGCATATCTTTTGAGAGATAGATGAAGAATTGTGAAATGATTAATTTGAGAAGAAAAGTCTATTGACACATGATAACTTACTGTCTTTAAATAGTTTATAGACTGCCACGTGGAAGCAGCATTAGGCTTTATGGCTTTAGAGGGGAAATGTGGGAACAATGGAAAGATGTTAGGGGAAGAAAAATTTTGTATCAGGAGAAAACTTCATAAATGTGACAGAGTTTCATTACATTATTTTGTGCCTTGGACCCTTTTACAAATCTGGAAAAGCCTATGAACTCTTCTCAAAGGAATGTTTTTAAGTGCATAAAATAGAATGCATAAGATTATATGGGGAAACAAATTCTATTGAAAAATGATTATTAAAGTCTTAAAAAATTGAAGATATGGGCAATGATTTTCAAGTGTGTTGAAAATATCTGTGTTTTTTGGTTACTGATAACACTGGTAGGGTTTGTTGCCTATATTCATAATAGAAAAAAATGGTAATTTTCAGTTAGAGATTAGGAAAAATATATATTTTCTCCCATCGAAGTTTATGGTACCTCTAAGGGATTTGTGGATTCCATGATAAGATCTTCTGATTTAGAGGTATCCAATAGTGGAATGTAAAGTCATGTAATGTGTTTTTCATGTCACAGGAACAATTTTTAAAGAAAGACTGTTCAGTTCAGTTCAGTTCAGTTGCTCAGTTGTGTCTGACTCTTTGCGACCCCATGAATCACAGCATGCCAGGCCTCCCTGTCCATCACCAACTCCCGACTGTTAGGGACATTTAAATAGGATTTCAGCTTTGGTTACATACTGGATGAGAGAAACTCCCCAGTGTACTAATTATAATAATCTATGCTGAAAACTCTTTAATGGCTTCTATTATTTACATCAGGGATTTTCAGTTTTTTAAGCAGCAGAAGACTTTCTTCAAAACAAAATTTTACATGATCCCTCACTATATCAAACAGAAAAAATGGGATCATGTTTACATAGAAACGGAGGCACTAGATCTCTGCTTGCTTAGCTTCCTCACTCACCACCTTTCCTCTTTCCCACCTGCATTGAATTGAAGTCTCTGTTTTGACTGTGCTATCTCTTCTGAAAAGCCCTGGGACTCTGTTAAATACAGGATCAAATATAATCTCCTTAGATTTGCATTCAAGGCCATGTAAAATCTTACCTCTCAGCTGCTGCTCAACTGAGCACTCATTGTCTCCAAACTACCCACAACATTCCTGACACCACACCTTTGTTCACACTGCTCCCTAGTCTGGAATGCCCTACACGCCCTCTCTGCCATTTCCCTAAACTATATCCATCTTTGAGTTCAAATCAGGTTCCACTTCCTCTAAGAAGTATTCTCTGATCAGTCACCCTTGGTGATTGTTCCTACACTCTGATTCTCTGAATTTGACACTTTGTAAGTGACATTGCTTGGCCTTTCTTTGTTGTGTCCATTCTGTCTTCTCAACAGGAGAGCAGGCAACCAGGACTCCTAGACTACTCACCTCGGGGACCCAATAAAGTATCTTGTGAAGTGAAGTGAAGTCGCTCAGTCCTGTCTGACTCTTTGCAACCTCATGGACTGTAGCCTACCAGGCTCCTCCGTCCATGGGATCTTCCAGGCAAGAATACTAGAGTGGGTTACCATTTCCTACTGTACACAGATGTTAAATTAGTTCTTGTCTATGAAATTCATTTTTCATGTTTGTCCCATTTCTCTAAAGAAACCATAGGCTTTTTGCGGACAAGAAATTTTGAAACATTTCATCTGCCACAATCTCTGGTGGATCACAGAGATTGTGGATCCACAATTTACAAGAGACTTGAACTTTGTGTAGGATTTGAACAGGAATGATGTTAGATAAGGGCAATTTATAAGGAATGAAAAAATACCATCTGATGTAGAGAGAGTTGTATCTGTTGCTGGGGAGGAAGATAGATGTTAAGAATAAGCTGTTGAAGGCTATGCTGGAGAGGGAAGGAGCTGGTAAAAACATGATTAGGTAAGCAAAAAGTAAGACGTCAATGAAGAGATAATGTGAGTCACAGGAAAGATCAACAGGGATTAACTGGAAACTTGTTCTGAGATAAAAAGCAGGGATAGAACCCTTTTCCTGACCATCACCAAAGGTGAAACAGAATTATGCAGTCCAAGTACAGAGAAAATCCCCTTTTGGGCCAAGACCCTAGTCTTCAAAGAAATAGTTGAGATTTTCACATTCCCATTTGAGAAAAACATGGTCAGATGATGTGTCTCTAAGCCACTTGATATCTTAATGTCAGTTTTGTACTACATGTTCAGAAATCCAATTTAATAATAATATTTAGTAATAAGTACCATATTGAAGGCTTATTTATAAGGCACTGTAATAAATGATTTAGATAAGAGAGTCTGGAATTTCAGGAAGAGTGGATAGGATAATAGGGTAAAAGGCTTCTAAGAAGTCAACAAGGGTAAGAAATCTTA
Organism: Moschus berezovskii; assembly: GCF_049115385.1. Taxonomy (NCBI): domain Eukaryota; kingdom Metazoa; phylum Chordata; class Mammalia; order Artiodactyla; family Moschidae; genus Moschus; species Moschus berezovskii. Next base: position 106,724,616 of record NC_142488.1, read on the forward strand.
AATAACCATAGCTCACAAGACCAAGTGCTTACCCTGTGACAGTGTTTCATGCATTTCACGTTCCTTCATTTAATCATTGTAAGAACTCTCTAAGCTAAGTATTATTATCCCCATATTAGAGATGACAAAACAGATTCAGAGACATCAATTGACTTATTTTATATCACACAGCTGGTGTGAATGGCAGAGTGGCAGAGTCAGATTTTTGAACACAAGTCAGCTTGTCTCCAGCTAATGTCTTTCCAATGGCTTGCACTGCCCCTATTGCTATGTTATCAAATATCAACCATAGTCATAAAAAACTCATTCAGTGAAACTGCCAATTGTATGTAGAAATAGGAGCTAGGGAGTTTGAGTGTAATAGAAAGTCAAAAGATCTCCAAATCTCACTTGAATCAGACATTTTAGTCTCTTTCGTCATCATATTTCAATACCCCTTCCAAAATCCCTGGAGACACTGTAAAGAACTAGCTAATAAGTGGCCAATAGGACTTTGATGTCTTGCTTTTCATCTCATGCAGGTGTTGATAAGGAATTTACCAGAGAACTCTGCAGAGATCTGGGAGGTAAGAGAAAGTATCCTTTGCAAGATAGGATAAATCAGCTGGAATAATCAGAGGGTGACTGGCTTTTTATTTGTTTAGGCTGGAGGAGGTTTATAATTTACATTGGGTCAAAGCAGCAGCCAGTGGTTAAGAGGAGAAAGACTTCTGCTGTTTTTTGTTTCTGAACAAAAATATATATGTTCAAACAGCAGCCTTCTCTCCTCACTAGGTCAGAGATATCTGTGGGATTCTCCTCAAGCCCTGAGTTAGTAAAGTCATCATGATTTATCTCAAGGAGAGATACATGGGTTCTTGCATTTCATGTGCCTAAAGGGTTTACACAAATTCAACTGGCTTCAGGGGCAGTTACTGAGCACACATTTGGTCAAATGGCTCCAGAATCCATATTCAAGGCATTCTGTAGCAAGGTCTGTGCATCAGGACAAGTTACTTCTTCCTGATCTTCTTCTACATAGACACACCCTCAGAGAATCTTCTTAATGAATCTTGTGCTTGCATAACCTTTTCTAGGTCCGTGATCTTGTCTGGAATGCATAAATTCCCTATTCAACTTTTTATTACCCTGTCCTACTCTTTTCTTCCCACCCCCCCCCCCCCCATTTCCTTAGTATCCTTTGCTCCTTTTCTGACTATCACAAATACACTGCATCCATCATGTGCCTCAAGGGCATACTACTTCATTTTTGGCATCAAGGTAAAAACTGACATTTGTTTACAAATAAAGCTATCACCTTGCAGCCTGAAAATGTGTTCCAGCTGTTCCAGGGAAGATGGAGTACACATTTCTCAAACCTAGAATTCTCTTTCTTTTAAAATCAACTTTATTGAGGTAGAATTTACATCAAATAAAATGCACCCATTTAAAATGTGCAGTTGACATGCCAGTCAGAATGGCTGCTATTAAAAAGTCTACAAACAATAAATGCTGGAGAGGGTGTGGAGAAAAGGGAACCCTCTTACACTGTTGGTGGGAATGCAAACTAGTACAGCCACTGTGGAGAACAGTGTGGAGATTCCTTAAAAATCTGAAATAGAACTGCCGTATGACCCAGCAATCCCACTGCTGGGCATACACACCGAGGAAACCAGAATTGAAAGAGACACGTGTACCCCAATGTTCATTGCAGCACTGTTTATAATAGCCAGGACATGGAAGCAACCTGGATGTCCATCAGCAGACGAATGGATAAGAAAGCTGTGGTACATATACACAATGGAATATTACTCAGGCATTGAAAAGAATGCATTTGAATCAGTTCTAATGAGGTGGATGAAACTGGAGCCTATTATACAGAGTAAAGTAAGACAGAAAGAAAAACACCAATACAGTATACTAATGCATATATATGAAATTTAGAAAAAATGGTAATTATGACCCTATATATGACATAGCAAAAGAGACACAGATGTAAAGAACAGACTTTTGGACTCTGTGAGAGAAGGTGAGGGTGGGATGACTTAAGAGAATAGCATTGAAACATATATATTATCATATGTGAAACAGATCGCCAGTCCAGTTCTGATGTATGAGACAGGGTGCTCAGGGCTGGTGCATTGGGATGACCCTGAGGGATAGGATGGGGAGGGAGGTGAGGGGGGGTTCAGGATGGGGAACACATGTACACCCATGGCTGATTTATGTCAATGTATGACAAAAATCACTACAATATTGTAAAGTAATTAGCCTCCAATTAAAATAAATTAATTAATTTTAAAAAATAAAATAAAATGTGCAGTTTAATTACTTTTGACAAATATATACACCTTAGTAACATCACTTCTCTTGAGATACAAAATGGAACATCAGGAATTCTCAACTTTTTCACAGTTGGGGGACCTGGGTTCTATTCCTGGTTGGGGAACTAAGATCCCACAAGCCAGGCAGCATGACTGAAGGAAAAAAATAAAAAGAAACATCATCCTGGAAAGTTCCCTCCTACCCTTTTGAAGTCAAAATTCCCATTGTAACGCCTACCTTCCAGCAGTATTAGAATATAGTTCACCCCTTTTTAGAACTTTGTGTACGTACATACTTAGTCGCTCAGTCATGTCCAACTCTATGTGAGAATATTGGAGCGGGTTGCAATTTCCTACTTCAGGGGATCTTCCTGACCCAGAGATTGAACTCTCCTCTCCTATGTCTCCAGCATTGGCAGGCAGATTCTTTACTACTGCACCTGGGAAGCCCTCTTTAGACCTTTATATGCATGAAATCATACAGTATTACTTTCTTTAATCTGGTATTTGGAAATTCATCCATGCTATTGCACACATCAGTAATTTGTCCATTTTTTATTTCTACTCATTTTAATGTGTTGTTCATTGTTTGTATTGATTTCTAATTTGTTTCTTTGTAGAATATGCTACAGTTTATCTGTGGTCAACATTTGGGTTGTTTCCAAGTTTTTCAGTTCAGTTCAGTTCAGTCGCTCAGTCGTGTCCGACTCTCCGCGACCCCATGAATCACAGCACGCCAGGCCTCCCTGTCCATCACCAACTCCCGGAGTACACTCAAACTCATGTCCACAGAGTCGGTGATGCCATCCAGCCATCTCATTCTCCGTCGTCCCCTTCTCCTCCCGCCCCCAACCTTTCCCAGCATCAGAGTCTTTTCCAGTGAGTCAACTCGTCTCATGAGGTGGCCAAAGTATTGGAGTTTCAGCTTTAGCATCAGTCCCTCCAATGAACATCCAGGATTGATCTCCTTTAGAATGGACTGGTTGGATCTCCTTGCAGTATAAGGGACTCTCAAGAGTCTTCTCCAACACCACAGTTCAAAAGCATCGATTCTTCGGCGATCAGCTTTCTTCACAGTCCAACTCTCACATCCATACATGACCACGGGAAAAACCATTGCCTTGACTAGACGGACCTTGGTCGGCAAAGTAATGTCTCTGCTTTTTAATATACTATCAAGGTTGGTCATAACTTTCCTTCCAAGGAGCAAGCGTCTTTTAATTTCATGGCTGCAATCAGCATCTGCAGTGATTTTGGAGCCCAAAAAAACAAAGTCTGACACTGTTTCCACTGTCCAAGTTTTTAGCTATTACAAATAAAACTGCTATGGACAAATGAAAATCTTTTGTGATGCTACACAAAATATCTAAATATAGTTACCAGGGTCATTGGACAGATGTACATTTAAACTGATAAGAAATGGCAAAAAGTTTTTCAAAGAGGTTGTATTGCTTTACATTCCTATCTACAATGTATGAGACTTCCAATTTCTTCACATTCTCACCAACACCTAATATTATCACTCTTTTAAATTTTAGCTATTCTAATGAGCATTCATTTGATCTCATTTTAGCTTTAATTTACATTTCTTTGAAGACTAAAGATGTTGAGCATCTTTTCATGAACTCCTTGGTCTTCCGTATATCTTTTGGTGTTCAAAATCTTTAGCATCCCTTTCTTTTATTAGGTTGCTTGTCTTCTTAATATTGAGTTGAAGAGTCCTTTATATATTCTGGATGCCAGTACTTAGATATATATTGAGTTGGCCAAAAAGCTCTTTTGAGTATGGAAAAACCCAAACTAACTTTTTGGCCATCCATATATATGTATCATATTTCACATTCAAGTATATGATACATTTCAAGTTAATTTCTGTGTATGGTGTGAAGTAAAGTTTCATTTTCTACCCCCATTTGGATATCTGACTGATCCAGTTCTATTTGCTGAAAAACTATTATTTACACATCAAATAACTTTGAAACCTTTGTTAAGACTCAATTGAGCATTCATGAATGGGTCTATTTTTGGACTCTATTCTATTCTACTGATCTTATGTAAAGAAAATCTTTTCACCAATACCACATTGCCTTGATTAACTGTAGCTTTATAGTTAAGTCTTGATATGGAGTAGGAATAAGCCTTCTGACTTTGCTTTTCCTTTGTAGGATTGCTTTGGCTATTTTAGGTTCTTCATATTTTCAGATAAATGTTAACATAACGTGTCCATTTATATAAAGAGTCTTGTTAAACTTTTGGCTGAAATTGCACTGAATATATTAATCAATTTGGGGAAAATTGACATCTTTACAAAATTAAGTCTTCTATCATGAGCATGGCATCTCTCTCCATTTAGTTTTTTTTTCAACTTTCTTTTAGAAATGATTTATAGTTTTCAGCATACAAGTCTAGTACATATTTTGGAAATTTTGTCCTTAAGTGTTTTTATACATATTAAATGGAATTGCTTACGAAATTTTTTAAATTGCTTATTGTTAGTATATAGAAACACAATTAGTCTTACAATCAATTGACCTCATATCGTATTTCTATTCTCTGTTGCAACATATCATTATTCTCCAGCTGTTTTTAAGGATTTCTATCTTTGATTTTTAGCTATTTCACTAAGATGTGCCTGAATATGGTTTTCATTATAGTTGCTGAGCTCCTAGATATGCAGGTTGTTTTTTTCCACCAAATTTAATAAAGTTTGAACATTGTTTCTTCAAAAGTCTTTCTGCCTCGTTCTTTTCTTGCCTCTGGGGATCCAATTATGTGTATTGAGAACTTTGTATTATCTCACAGGTTACTGAGGCACTTAATTGCTTTTCAATATTTTTCTCTCTGTTTTTCAGATTGGGTAATCATTATGAATTTGTCTTCAGTCTCACAGTTCCCATCTTCTGCTAACTCCAGTTTGCTTTCAAGCTCTTCTAATGATTTGTTTCATTTTATATACTTTAGATTCTAGAATTTTAATGTGGTTCTTCTATATTGTTTTCATTTCTCTGTTGAGACCGATTCTGTTTTTTTATTTAAACTGTTCTTTTATTCAAACCATATTTTCCTTTATATCTTTGAATATATTTTAACAGCAGCTTTAAAACTCTTATATGTTAATTCCAAAATCTAGATCATCTTAGGGTTGTTTTATATTGATTTTTTTTCTTGATTTAGGAGCAAATTTTCTTCTTTACCTGTTGAAAAACAGTTTGAATGTGTTGCTAGACATTTCAGATTATATACTGTTAGGAATTGATTATATATGCTGTCTTCCTTTATTGGAAGTTCTCATTGCTTTTGTGGGGGCTTGGTTATAGACTTTTCCTAATGCATGGCCTATCTGTTATCTTAGTTGAATGCTGGAAATTTTGTTGATGTCTTTCCACTCTGCTTGTAGTGGAATTCCAATGTTTTTCAGTACTGTGCAACCTTTAGAATATCTATTCCACTGTTAACCCCATAACAGCCTTTTGCTGCTAAGTCTTGCACAGTTGTGCCCTGCACTTTAGCCCAACCCTTAGCCAATAACTTATGAGAACCCCTATAGAGTCACTTGTGAACCCTACTGCATAGTTCCCTCCTCTCTGGTATCCTTCCCTGAATTCCAATATCTGCTCACTCAGCCCAGCAGGACTGTTATGATCTGTTTGGTATTTATTTCCCTGTGTTTTGTTCTCAAAATTGTCCCAAAGCAGAGAAATGACATGAATTTGGGGCTCACCTTATATGTTTTTCTTTTCTTAGTGATCAAAATCCTGTACTGCTTATTGTTCAATGCCTTAAAACACTTGCTTTATATTATGTTCAGTCTTATAGTTTTTTAAATAGGAGAAGGGCAAGTTTGGTACTAGTCGCTCCTTCATAAATATAAGCAGATATCTCTCTGCTTTCTTATGCTTCAGGAAATTTTATTTCCAAGTATTATTATTATTATCATTGTTGATACTTCATAAAAGTTATGAGATGCTAAATGAATGAGCCAAAGTCCAAAGCTAGGCCATCTAATTCTAAATCCCCTGTGCTTTCCACTATACTGTGTTGACTCTCCATTTAAATAGCTTTCTAGATTTAGGGATTTGATAAGTACTAAAGATGTATCATTACAAGCAAGTCTCTTCCCCCTCCACAGTCTAACACAGAGATCTGAAGACGTCACTCTCTTAATGTCCTTTTTAAAGTTTTAGACACCCAGGGGTGTAGTTACAATGGTTTAGTGCAATCAGTCATTTTATAATGGACTTGAAAGGACCTTAACAATTATTCCAAAACAACTCTTTCATTTTGAGGCAGGTGGGGCAGAAAACAAAGCTCTAGTAAATAGAAGAACCAAGACTTGAATTTTGCTCTTCTTCTGTCTGATGTTCTTGTCCCCAGACTCGGTAGCCCGTATCACTGCTTAGGGAAAGACTCTTGGAGATTAGAGCCTAGAACAGTTGACTTGGAAAAGGTATAACATTTCACAGTTATAGTTGCTTTATTTCTTTTAAAGGGCAATAATGATATCAGTAAAGTGACTTAGCCTCCTTGTCTGGTCATTCTCTGAGAGGTTTCTGTTTTCATTTCAGAGAAGAATAGCTATGTCTGAGCAGAAAAGTTTGTCATAGATATAAGAATGTGAGAAGTTGAGCCATACTTTCTTCCAGGAAGTAATTACTTCTCAACACAGTGCTCAACAGCATAGCAGTGGGATCAGGTGTTGAAATTTACATGCACTCAAGGGATTTTTAAGTGGGACAAAGCCACCCTGTTTCTTACATTCCAGTTGTGATTATTTCAAAGACCTTCTGAGAATCATGGGACCTGTCATGGAAAAGATGAAGTTGACTGGCGATTCCTTCCATTTAGCCTTCAGTCATTCAGGTATTGGAGTCAGACTGGTAAATACAAAACAGTTCATCTTAATTTTAGTTATTTCTTTAAAAGCATGTGTCTTAAACCCTGCTGTAACTTCTCCATCTCCTAGAATTGTCTCACTTTTTTCTGTCTACTAGTCAGGCCAAGGAAAGCTAATTTTTCATTTAAGATTTGACATTGAGAACCTGCCAGAATTACTTTAGCACTTGTCACTGTTGGGTGTGGTTGACTGTCACACAAATCCCCTACCTAAAACATCAAACCAAAAGGTGGGGTTGTGAATTGCCTTCCATTTTTTGAGTTTCTGTCAGTAACGAAGGAGACATAAAACATGGGATTTTTATCAGTTGGACAAACTCTAGCTATTACATCTCACTTTCCAAGATCTGATTCATACACATAATCTAATGAGAGGTTGCTTAATATGCCTTGGCTGGTGAACCAAATCCAGTAACTTCAGTACTGAAGTGTAGTCTCTGAACCTTTCAGTCAAAAATGAGTCTGAAGAAGCTCACTTATATCATTGTCCTCCTCAAACGTCAAATAGGTAAGATTAATAAATAAATGTGAAGTTGTCAAAGTCCTACAGATTGAGTTTTCAACAATAATAGCAAGAAAAATAATAATAGCTTACATTTATTGTGTATCATACATAGTTCTAGGCACTTTACACTTGTTTATTATTTTAATCCTTAGCCTCAACCCTATGAGGTAGGTGCTATTCTTCCATTTTATAGATGAAGAAATTCAGCCAGAGTATTTAAGTAACTTGAACAAGGTCACAGGACTGGTTCAGTGGCTAAGCTCAGATTTGTACCTAGACAGCCTGCTTCCAGAATTGGAAGGAATAACCAGCATTATCATTGAATCTCTGTCCATATCCAAACTATGGCTTACATTCTAAGCCACCATGCTTACAAGGGTTTAAAAAGACACAAACAATTTTAAAGGTCTTAAGAAAGTGTGAAATTCTTTATTTTAAGCGAAGATGGTTCCTTGTATTTAGTTTAATTCCTTCACTAGAAAAAAGATTGGAAAGATTAGGTGGCTGGTTGCCTGGGCTCTGGCCACCAAATCTGCTAGTAGCTAGTCTTGTACCTACCTAATCATCCTAGAGGTCAGTTTCCTGACTTGCAAATTCAACAGATACTGAGCACATACTGTGTGCCAGGCACTGTACATGGTGCTGGAAAAACGGTGATTAACAAGTAGATACGTAATTATGACAACTGAGAATGTCAAACTATACAGTCTCTAAAGTCCCTCCCAGAACTGAGTATAATCGGAGTCAGCAGTATTCCCAACAGCAGCATTCCCAACAGAAAGGGACTGATGAAACAGTCACTTGACTCACTAGAAAAAATACTAAAAACTAGACTCAGAACTGCCTCAACTAAACTGCTTTGTGACCACAAATCTCCCTACACCATCTCCCAGTTGCTAATGCAAATTATCTCCAGGGCCAGACTGCTGGAATACAGCCTCCCTACTCAGTGTGGGTCCTGGAACAGAAAAGCTGTAATGATTTTTATGCTTTCTTCCTTTCTCCTTACTTTCTGGCTTTGCAAACAGTTCCCTTTACTCGCAACGATATATAGCTTTAAGGAATATAGACACTTAGACCTGAAAAGAAATATTTAGTAAAAGTTGAAATAAGCGGGCAAACAGAAGTCATGTTGTTGAAAACTCACATCAATTGATTTTGAACAGAGGATCCAGAAGTAAGACTCGACTGACCCTACCTTCATTCCAGCCAAACCATCCAATAGAAACTGGGCATATATAGTCTAGTCCCTTTCTTCTTTTTCTTGGGAGTGGGCCTGCCCACAGGGATCCCATAGTTTCTTCTGCTCCTCTAAGCCATAGATTTTAGGGTAAGCCCCTCTCATGAGCACATTGTATCTGTGTCCTGTAGTTAGATCTGTATGATTGAACATATAGTCCGTGTTTGGAAGCAGCGTGAGATGAAGCAAGGGTCACATCATGGATAACAATATCCTCCCACAGGTTATGTGCTCTAAAGCAAGAGCCAGATTGACTGAAAGCCCTCAGTTTTACTTAGTTTTGTCACAAGTCTTCATAAAAAAAGAGTCAGAATGTCATTTTTCTATTTCACACCATTCACTCATTCATGTATTCATACCTTATCTATTACTCATAGAATCATACTTCATCTATTCATATCCCCTCATTTAAAGATGTAGAAACAGATCTATTAATATTACGAATACTAATTATCATGTTTTTCATATATTAATATTATTAATCTATTAATAAAGAAGCCAAGTGATATGGTCAAATCACACTGCTTATTAGGAACAGAGTGGATATTGCTGTTTCTCCAAATAGAGGTGTCTGGAAGTGAAATTGAAAATGTCAGTCATTCAGTCATGTCCGACTCTTTGCAACTTCATGGAACGTAGCCCACCAGGCTCCTCTGTCCTTGGAATTCTCCAGGCAAGAATACTGGAGTGGGTTGCCATTTCCTTCTCCAGGGGATCTTCCCAACCCAGGGATTGAACACGGCTCTCCCACATTGCAGGCAGACTCTTTACTGACTGAGCCACCAGGGAAGCCCTTGAATCAGAGGTGTCTGATTCTGGTAGAAATATCAAATCCAGGTTTAGGTTTAATTTAACTAACTTCTATGAATATTTATTCAGACTTTACCTTTTTTTTTAGTATGGTGAGACTGCATCTACTATAAGAGTTCCACATTATTTCATTACAATTTTGTGGGGAGAAATAGCAGACGATTGATAGCTTCTAAAATTGGGTGTGGTTACTGAAAGAAAGAGAGCAACTATTTCAGATGAAAAAGACACTATAAATATTCTGCACAGAATGAGATCTATGGTTCCACACCTCCTAGCCTCTGATCCACAAAGTGGCAAATTGTTCCAGCTGCTAGCCTGTGCCATGAACACACCTACTGCAACCATCAGAAGACACTTTCAAGGCGTGGTTTCTCTCCTCAGCACTGAGTCATGAGCGATATCATTTGTTGGCCAGTCAGAGTAATACAACAAAACAGTTTTGCCACAGGAGAAGAAAGGGCCCTTGTGATGTCAGCTTTAGGAAGACAGATGAAACATGCCAGTGAGTGTAATCACTCGTTAGCCATCCTTGAAGAAGGATACTTTAGGTAAAGCGAATGACCCAATTCTCATCTAATTGCAGCCAACATCCTTGGCTTCACTGAGTGAGACGTTCCATTTCTCATCCTTGTTTTGCCTTTTTACTTACCTTCATCGCAAGTTTGACTGGCGTTCTAGTCTCCTTTCAGCCACACTATACAGAGTAAATTAGAATGGCTGAGAACCCTCAGGTTCCCGAGCAGCAACATTCTCTAGATCCACAGGATTCTTTTCCAGCTGCTCTGCTAACTACACCCAGCTATTCTAGATGCTACATTTACCCCATCCTCTGTTCCATTTTTCTTTACTCATCATCCACCCCTCCCTTTCCTTGGATTCCAGTGATCCATTTTCATCCTTTGTTGAGCTGTACCAGCTAAACCTAAGTACCCAATTTTATTCCTGCCTCCCAACTTTCACACATTAACAAATGCAACAATACTCCTTTAATTGATTCCCCAAAGGCTGATATTTTTTCTCCAGAAGATCTAGCAAGAACATAGATATGAAGGAGTTTCTTTCTCCTGATTTAGGGAGACTAATACTGGGAAGGTGTAGAGCGCAGCTAGATAGTAATACAGACTGAACTTGTGCTAGTTTTTGATTGCCCAGGTTTCTCTGGGAGTTTTTTGATAAGCTGGCATCCTCCTGAATTTTGCTTTAAGATTTGAATTAACCTTATTCACAGACCTTGAAGACAAGAGAGAGCATTATAAAATAACAACTGAAGGCAATTTCCTTCAATGTCTGTGATTGGTTCCATTCAATTTACCTACTCTGGAGTCCGATAGCACTAACTGAAGAGCACTGGTGTGCATAGGACATGATCACAGCTTCTTCCTCTTCTTATCTCAATAGGCTAAACAGCAGGTTATCAGCTTTGCTTTCACCGTAGTGGAAGCAGATTTTGATTGGGAGCAATCAGGAAGCAGACAACTGAGAGACCATCTGTGTGCTTAGCACAACAGCCCTAAAATTCACATGGTGGATGCAGATCTGAACATCACCAGAGAATTGTATTAAAAATTTAAAGAAAGTTAGCCAAGTTTCTGAATACTCTATATGTTTTTTTGTAATATTCAGAATGGAGCCATATTTTACTTTGAACTCCATGACTCCTCAATAAAGCTCAAAGAGTTTGTCTTGGTCAATAGTGATAGCAAATGTGATTCTGGCATCAGGGAACTGGGAGAATCACTCAAATAGGTGTTTGTATCATGGAGACAGGGCTTCCCTGGTGGCTCAGTGGTAAAGAATCCACCTGCCAATGCAGGAGACGCAAGAGTCATGGGTTCAATCCCTGGGTCAGGAAGATCCCCTGGAAAAGGGAATGGAAACCCACTCCAGAAATCTTCCCTAGGAAATCCCATGGCCAGAGGAGCCTGGCGGGCTAGTCTCTGGGATCGCAAAGAGTCAGACATGACTTAGCGACAACAACAACAACATCATGGAGAGAGAACATGCAAAGCCATGTTCGTGACAGGAAACAGGATGATCACTAGCCTTATTAATTTATTTAAGAACTAGCATTTATTTTCCTCTGTGCCTTGGTGGAAATTTGCAAAATTTTGAAAGTATAAAAAATGAAAGCTATGCATGTTCTAAAACTTCATAAATAACTGTAATTAATAATTTGGCATATTTCCTTTTCTATATATCTTATATCTAAATGAGATTATATTGGGAATATAATTTAATATAGAGTTTTAAAAAATTCTAGCATAGTAAGTAGTAACTTCCCCATGTTGTACATTCTTTTTAAAGAGACTTTAATGCCTTCACAATGGGCCTTTTGTCTTATGTATTTAGCTTTTCCTGAACCTTTTGCTTGTATAAAAATATAATGAGCATTATAGTACATAAAATTTTCCCTTTATTTTGGATTTTTTTCCCTCCTAGGATTGATTCCTAGAAATACTGCAATCATTGAGGAAAGATTTCTGACTCCACGACAGGATTATCTGGTGCATGGATTTTTACCCTGATCTCATGATAGATAGGGTTTGGGCACACTTCTCCATTCAGATGATGGGCATTGCCCAGTCAGACACTTAGTAAGTTTTTTTATTTCTCTCAATCTTGAAAGATGATGCTGTGAAGCTGCTGCACTCAATATGGCAGCAAATTTGGAAAACTTACCAGTGGCCACAGGACTGTAAAGGTCAGTCTTCATTCCAATCCTAATAAAAGGCAATGCCAAAGATTGCTCAAACTACCGCACAATTGCACTCATCTCACACGCTAGTAAAGTCATGCTCAAAATTCTCCAAGCCAGGCTTCAGCAATATGTGAACTGTGAACTCCCAGATGTTCAAGCAGGTTTTAGAAAAGGCAGAGGCACCAGAGATCAAATAGCCAACATCTGCTGGATCATGGAGAAAGCAAGAGAGTTCCAGAAAAACATCTATTTCTGCTTTATTGACTATGCCAAAGCCTTTGACTGTGTGGATCACAATAAACTGTGGAAAATTCTGAAAGAGATGGGAATACCAGACCACCTGACCTGCCTCTTGAGGAACTTGTATGCAGGTCAGGAAGCAACAGTTAGAACTGGACATGGAACAACAGACTGGTTCCAAATAGGAAAAGGAGTACGTCAAGGCTGTATTTAACTTATATGCAGAGTACATCATGAGACACACTGGGCTGGGTGAAGCACAAGCTGGAATCAAGATTGCCGGGAGGAATGTCAATAACCTCAGATATGCAGATGACACCACCCTTATGGCAGAAAGTGGAGAGGAACTCAAAAGCCTCTTGATGAAAGTGAAAGAGGAGAGTGAAAAGGTTGGCTTGAAGCTCAACATTCAGAAAACGAAGATCATGGCATCTGGTCCCATCACTTCATGGGAAATAGATGGGGAAACAGTGGAAACAGTGTCAGGCTTTATTTTTTTGGGCTCCAAAATCACTGCGGATGCTGATTGCAGCCATGAAATTAAAAGACGCTTACTCCTTGGAAGGAAAGTTATGACCAACCTAGATAGCATATTAAAAAGCAGAGACATTACTTTGCCAACCAAGGTCTGTCTAGTCAAGGCTATGGTTTTTCCCATGGTCATGTATGGATGTGAGAGTTGGACTGTGAAGAAAGCTGATCGCGGAAGAATTGATGCTTTTGAACTGTGGTGCTGGAGAAGACTCTTAGAGTCCCTTGGACTGCAAGGAGATCCAACCAGTCCATTCTAAAGGAGATCAATCCTGGGTGTTAATGGAAGGACTTAAGCTAAAGCTGAAACTGCAATACTTTGGCCACCTCATGCAACGAGTTGACTCACTGGAAAAGACTCTGATGCTGGGAAGGATTGGGGGCGGGAGGAGAAGGGGACGACAGAGAATGAGATGGCTGGATGGCATCACCGACTTGATGGACATGAGTTTGAGTGAACTCCGGGAGTTGGTGATGGACAGGGAGGCCTGGCAGTGCTGTGATTCATGGGGTCGCAAAGAGTCGGACACGACTGAGTGACTGAACTGAACTGAACTGAAACTTGTCCTTAAACACCAGCTTTTGGATCCTAGTGACAAAATCATTAATTTAGTAATAAACTATGTAATTAGTAGATGTAATCAGTGGCAGCTTTTATTGTATGTACTACAGATCAAGAATTGTGCTAAAGTTCTTATGTGCATTATCTAACAATATTATTGAAGCTTTTCTGTTCATTAGGAACTTTTGGACTTGTAGATAAAAATAACAAAATTTCAGGTTCACTCAGTCAGTTCAGTCGCTCAGTCGTGTCCGACTCATTCTCTGTCGTCCCCGTCTCTTTCCGCCCCCAATCCCTCCTAGCATCAGACTCTTTTCCAGTGAGTCAGCTTGTCGCATGAGGTGGCCAAAGTATTGCAGTTTCAGCTTTAGCATCAGTCCTTCCAATGAACACCCAGGATTGATCTCCTCCAGAATGGACTGGTTGGATCTCCTTGCAGTCCAAGGGACTCTCAAGAGTCTTCTCCAGCACCACAGTTCAAAAGCATCAATTCTTCCACGATCAGTTTTCTTCACAGTCCAACTCTCACATCCATACATGACCATGGGAAAAACCATAGCCTTGACTAGACGGATCTTGGTTGGCAAAGTAATGTCTCTGCTTTTTAATATGCTATCTAGGTTGGTCATAATGTTCCTTCCAAGGAGTAAGCGTCTTTTAATTTCATGGCTGCAATCAGCATCTGCAGTGATTTTGAAGCGCCCAAAAATAAAGTCTGACACTGTTTCCACTGTTTCCCATCTATTTCCCATGAAGTGATGGGACCAGATGCCATGAACTTCGTTTTCTGAATGTTGAGCTTCAAGCCAACATTTTCAATCTCCTCTTTCATGTTCATCAAGAGGCTTTTGAGTTCCTCTCCACTTTCTGCCATAAGGGTGGTGTCATCTGCATATCTGTGGTTATTGATATTTCTCCCAGCAATCTTGATTCTAGCTGGTGCTTCTTCCAGCCCAGCGTTCCTCATGATGTACTCTGCATATAAGTTAAATAAGAAGGGTGACAATATGCAATTTCAGGTTCAGGAAGGTATTTAATGTTTGTGGACTTAGTTACCTTTATAAAATGGACAAAAACGTTGACCTTGTTCAACTTAAAGGGCTAGTTGAGTAGTCCTAAATCATTTACGAAATTATTGTGGTAAATTATTGACTAAAACTTTATAAAGGTTGTAAAAGTATATGTAAAACAAGTTCTTAGTATTGGTTTTATTGGTAACTGGAAAAATACTTGTCTACACCTTCCACAGCTTTGGCAGTTTAAATAAACCAGTGTAATTAAAGCTGGGCCTGAGGAGGGTGCAATTTCATATTTCTTTATTTTTGAAACAGATTACTAAATTCTGTAGAAAAGAGAAAAATATAATTATTAATTCTACCAGTATTGTTCAAATTTATGTAAGGAGGAAAGGAAACATAGCCTTTTTTACACTTGTGGGGAAAAAGGTTGAACATACCTTATTACATGGCATACCAACAGTGATGCTATTAATAATTCTGTTTAAATAGGTTCAGTGGTGGTTAACTATTGAAATTTATTGGAAAGCTGAAATATAATAAAAGCAAAGTGAAGGTCAGGTAGACATTTAGGAGGAAGAGACTGAAGGTAATCAGTTTCATTGGCCTCTCTACATCAACATCTTTTTTTTTGTTTGTTTGTTTCAATAATCTTTTTAAAAAAATTTTACATTTATTAATATTTTAAAATTTTATTTTAATTGGAGGCTAATTAGTTTACAATATTGTAGTGGTTTTGCCACACATTGACATGAATCAGCCATGGGTGTACATGTGTTTCCCATCCTGAGCTCTGTCCCCATCCCATCCCTCTGGGTCATCCCAGTACACCAGCCCTGAGCACCCTGTCTCATGCATCAAACATGGACTGGCGATCTGCTTCACATATGATAATATACATGTTTCAATGCTATTCTCTCAGATCATCCCACCCTCACCTTCTCCCACAGAATCTGAAAGTCTGTTCTTTACATCTGTTTCTCTTGCTGTCTCACATACTGGGTCATCGTTACCATCTTTCTAAATTCCATATATATGCGTTAGTATACTGTATTGGTGTTTTTCTTTCTGGCTTACTTCACTCTGTATAATAGGCTCCAGTTTCATCCACCTCATTAGAACTGATTCAAATGAATTCTTTTTAATACCTGAGTAATATTCCATTGTGTATATGTACCACAGCTTTCTTATCCATTCGTCTGCTGATGGACATCTAGGTTGCTTCCATGTCCTGGTTATTATAAATAGTGCTGTGATGAACACTGGGGTACACGTGTCTCTTTCAATTCTGGTTTCCTCGTTGTGTATGCCCAGGAGTGGGATTGCTGGGTAATATAACAGTTCTATTTCCTGTTTTTAAAGGAATCTCCACACTGTTCTCCACAGTGGCCGTACTAGTTTGCATTCCCACCAACAGTGTAAGAGGGTTCCCTTCTCTCCACACCCTCTCCATCATTTATTGCTTGTAGACTTTTGGATAGCAGCCATTCTGACTGGCGTAAAATGGTACCTCATTATGGTTTTGATTTGCATTTCTCTGATTATGAGTGATGTTGAGCATCTTTTCATGTGTTTGTTAGCCATCTGTATGTCTTCTTTGGAGAAATGTCTGTTTAGTTCTTTGGCCCATTTTTTGATTGGGTCATTTATTTTTCTGGAATTGAGCTGCAGGAGTTGCTTGTATATTTTTGAGATTAATTCTTTGTCAGTTGCTTCGTTCACTATTATTTTCTCCCATTCTGAAGACTGTCTTTTCACTCTGCTTATAGTTTCCTTTGTTGTGCAAAAGCTTTTAAGTTTAATTATGTCTTGTTTGTTTATTTTTGCTTTTATTTCCTTTGCTCTGGGAGGTTGGTCATAGAGGATCCTGCTGTGATTTATGTCGGAGAGTGTTTTGCCTATGTTTTCCTCTAGGAGTTTTATACTTTCTGGTCTTACATTTAGATCTTTAATCCATTTTGAGTTTATTTTTGTGTATGGTGTTAGGGAGTGTTCTAGTTTCATTCTTTTACAAGTGGTTGACCAGTTTTCCCAGCACCACTTGTTAAAGAGATTGTCTTTTCTCCATTGAATATTCTTGCCTCCTTTGTCAAAGAAAAGGTTTCCATAGGTGTGTGGATTTATCTCTTGGCTTCCTATTTTGTTCCATTGATCTATATTTCTGTCTTTGTGCCAGTACCATACTGTTTATGACTATTGCTTTGTAGTGGAGCCTGAAGTCAGGCAGGTTGATTCCCCCAGTTCCATTCTTCTTTCTCAAGATTGCTTTGGTTATTCGAGGTTTTTTATTTCCATACACATTGCCAAATTATTTGTTCTAGTTCTGTAAAAAATACCGTTGGTAGCCTGATAGGGATTGCATTGAATCTATAGGTTGCTGTGGGTCGTATACTCATTTTCACTATATTGATTCTTCCAATCCATGAACATGGTATATTTCTCCATCTATTGTGTCCTCTTTGATTTTCTTCATCATTGTTTTTTAGTTTTCTATATATAGGTCTTTTGTTTCTTTATGTAGATATATTCCTAAGTATTTTATTCTTTTCTTTGCAATGGTGACTGGAATTTTTTCCTTAATTTCTCTTTCTGTTTTCTCATTGTTCAATATCTTTTAAACCTAGGTGATAATTTGACTTAAGAGCTGGTCGAGTTCATCTTTCATTGTGATAATCTCCTGCTTCATTTAGCCACACTCTTATTTATTCCTGTAATACTATTCTTGCTTTTCTCTTCATATATATATATATATCTTGAGTTAGGGTATGCTTGAGCAGAAATAATACCCAGGTTGGTATCCAAATAAAGTCAAGTTTATCCAGAAAGATGCTTTAGAGTCACCGAGAGTTAATGACAAATGAAAGCATATGAGGTATGTATCTTGCTGTTGTCTGAGATGCCTTTCAAATTTTGTAAGAATGTGTTGCATGGGATTCCGAGAGATTAAGACCAAGTCACAAAACAACATAAGTGCTAGTAACACATTTCTACAGTCAAACCAGCCAATACATTATGAAAAAGTTTGAATAGTTTGCTACAAAACAAGCATTTTGAATATTCAACAATGTTTAAGTCCTGAGTCTTGTACCTTAAAAGACAGAAGATTGTATCTTTAGGTGGGTGCTGGGGTCAATCAATCCCAAGTATAAATCACTCAGATTTGAGAGAGAACCAAGAAGAAATGCACCAGTTTGGTTATCAATCAGTCATACAGAAAGATCAACCAATCTAAAGGGCATTATAAGTGTTTCCATTGCCCAAAAGTCAGAATTTGCAAACAAGTTGACATGATCATTCTTGTTTTTGCTATTATAGCTTTATTAGCCTTTCTCTTTTGTTGGATTATCAAGATGATTTAGTCTTGTTTACAAAAGTGATGCTCAGACTATAAAGAATCTGCCTACAATGCAGGAGACCCAGGTTCAATCACTGTATCAGGAAGATTCCCTGGGGAAGGGAATGACAAGCCACTCCAGTATTCTTGCCTGGAGAATTCCATGGATAGAGGAGCCTGGCGGTCTACAGTTTGAGGTAGTAAAGAGTTGGAAACAACAGAGTGACTAACACTCACTTTTCTTTCTTCACAAAAATGATAAAGTATTTTGCAGACACTGGGTATTGTTTTGACTTTCTTTAAATATGCATACAAAATACTCCCAAAGTCTATGGCTTTTCATAAAATTCATGCTACTTTTCAATGAAAGATTTAAATTATCCATGTATATTTATACAAAATATCTTTTCTTTGTGTTTTTGCTTGGTTTGTCCTCTCTGCTTGGATTCTCATTATCTTCCCTTGCCTTTTTGGTAAACTTGTGCTTACTCCTCGAGACTCAAATATGAGTCAGAAAGCCTTCCAAACCTTTACAAAGAGATAATTACTTCTTTTTCTGTATTCGCATGGCATTTGATTCGTATCTCTATTAAAGCACTTATATATTTATTTCATCATGGCCTCCTCCACTATCATGCGTGGCTCTGGAGGAAAGGAACTATATTTTAGTTTTCTCTATTTAGAAAAGAGTAGATATGCATTACATGTTTGTTGAATCAATGGGTTACTATCTTAGATCTAATTGATTCTTGTTAACACCTATGTTTACTGAGTTTCATGGGACCATTGCAGGCAGTGTGGCCTAGTGCCAGGAGACAGAAATAGAGTGGTTCCCTAAGTAGAGTGTCGTTACTTTGGACAGAAACAGATGCTAGAATGGTAATTTTCAAACCTGGCTGCAGATTAGAGCCAGTTGGGAAGCCATTAAAACTATCAATGCCTGGCCCCATCTCAGACCCACTTAAATCAGAATACCTGGACTAGGGCCCAGGCATTAATAGATATTTAAATCTAATATACAGCCACAGTTGAGTTCCACTAAACTTGAGATTGAGGAACCTGGGGTTAACAGATAGTGTTCATACTGAAATGGAAACAGGAGAGGAGATGATGAGTCAAAGAACTTGAACTCAGGAATGAAATCAAGATTGATCTAAATCCATGAAACACGGAGGAGCCCAAATCAGCACTCAAAATAAAAAGCTGGTTAATGCCAAGTTCAGAAATAATAGCCAGATAAGAGTCAGGACATAGACAACAGACTTGTTCCAAATAGGAAAAGGAGTACATCAAGGTTGTATATTGTCACCCTGCTTATTTAACTTATATGCCAAGTACATCATGAGGAACGCTGGGCTGGAGGAAGCACAAGCTGGAATCAAGATTGCTGGGAGAAATATCAATAACCTCAGATATGCAGATGACACCACCCTTATGGCAGAAAGTGAAGAGGAACTCAAAAGTCTCTTGATGAAAGTGAAAGAGGAGAGTGAAAATGTTGGCTTGAAGCTCAACATTCAGAAAACTAAGATCATGGCATCTGGTCCCATCACTTCATGGGAAATAGATGGGAAACAGTGGAAACAGTGTCAGACTTTAATTTTTTGGGCTCCAAAATCACTGTGGATGCTGATTGCAGCCAAGAAATTAAGAGACGCTTACTTTTTGGAAGGAACATTATGACCAACCTAGATAGTATATTAAAAAGCAGAGACATTACTTTGCCAACCAAGGTCCGTCTAGTCAAGGCTATGCTTTTTCCCGTGGTCATGTATGGATGTTAGAGTTGGACTGTGAAGAAAGCTGATCGCGGAAGAATTGATACTTTTGAACTGTGGTGTTGGAGAAGACTCTTGAGAGTCCCTTGGACTGCAAGGAGATCCAACCAGTCCATTCTGGAGGAGATCAATCCTGGGTGTTCACTGGAAGGACTGATGCTAAAGCTGAAACTGCAATACTTTGGCCACCTCATGCGACAAGCTGACTCACTGGAAAAGACTCTGATGTTGGGAAAGTTTGGGGGCAGGAGGAGAAGGGGACAACCGAGAATGAGATGGCTGGATGGCATCACCAACTTGATGGACATGAGTTTGGGTAAGCTCTGGGAGTTGGTGATGGACAGGGAGGCCTGGTGTGCTGTGATTCATGGGGTCGCAAAGAGTCGGACATGACTGAGGGACTGAAATGAACTGAACTGAACTGAAGAGTCAGGAGTTAGACATGCAGAGATCAGAAATGCTCAGAGATTACAAATTCTTTTCAAGCTGTGATTTGGGTCCATTTAGCTTGACAAATTCCCAGAGTCTTACCTCTGCAGTCGAGGAGCCCCCTAACAAATTGGATTTATTATAAAACCAGAATTTTTATCTGTTTATACAGTCCTACTTCATCATAGTATTCCTCTCACCCACACTGGAAAGTTTTGAGAAGAGATTTGGGAAAACAGTTTCTAACAAAATCTCTCCTTTGCCCCTACTTACTATTATTATTTTTGGTTCAGTCATCATGTCAGGCCAAAGTTAAGTGAAAGAACCCTTGGATACAAAAATCCAATGACTCTAATCTAGTACATTAAAAATATAAGTAGATTGACATTTTTAGTTAATACTGGAGATCTGAAAAACAAGTTAAAATACTTTTTTGTGTGTGCCAAACATTTTGTTATGTATAGCATTTCCTTTGGAAGGTTTTATTATCTAATTTCATATGTATCTCTGTGAGATACTAATTAGTTATGACTAAGCAGAGTTATTTCTAAGTGTCCATCTCTACATTCATTTCACAAGAAAAATTATGACACATATTGAGTAAAAATGTACCTCTTAAAGGCAAAGCTTTTTAACGTTGCATTCAAAATGCAACATACCTGAAACAGGACTCTCTCATTTGATATCCAACCACTTTGCCGTATTTCCTTAGCTTGATCATGTTTCCCATGGCAATAATTTGTAGGAAACTATTACAAGAACTTAGAAACCAGTGGATTTGGGGAAAGGGAGTCACTCGTGATATAGCAGAAAGTATTAATAATTTCAGTAGCAATGGGGCCTTGGCCAGGTTATAAGGTGCTGAGAAGTAAGTAATGGTAACAAAATGCAAGCAATAGAAACAAATTCTTGGTTTTTGTCAAGTTTAAAAGTCATAAAAGATTCAATGTTGGGTGATAGTTGGAGAAAGGAGTAGTATTGAAATACATTTTTATTTTGGAATGTTTATAGGATTAGAAAGAATAATTGGGAGTAAATCATAAATATAAATATCAAGAAAGGAGGTGCCATAGAGACTGCTAATTGTACCTCAATATCTATCCTCTCCGTCCTCAGTAAGAGAAATCTCATATTTTATTTGGTCATGTGGAAAGGTACTATATGTTCCCCAATCCCCTTTTCAGCTAGCTATCACTGTATAACTAAGTTCTGATCCATGGATGTAAGCAGAAGTGATATATGCCCTTTCAGGAAGTGTTCTTAAAAGGAAAGAGTCTGCCTTTCTATCCTATTTGTTTCCTATTAGTTGGAATATGAACCTAATGGCTATAGCTATAGTTCTTGGCCTTAAAAGAGAGACTTTAAGGTGGAAGCAGTATGCTGGGGATGGAAGAGAAACAAGATAGAAGAAATATGTGACTTGATGGTTATGGAGATAATATACCAGACCTGAGATGCTTATGTTTGTAATTTTTAATTTTAATTGAAGTATAATTGATTTACATTATTTTGTTAGTTTCAGGTATACAACAAAATGATTCAGTAATACATAACAAATATGTCTATTTTACAAATTCTTTTCCCTTTATCAGTTCAGTTCAGTCGCTCAGTCGTGTCGGATTCTGCGACCCCATGAATAGCAGCACGCCAGGCCTCCCTGTCCATCACCAACTCCCAGAGCTTACCCAAACTCATGTCCATCGAGTCGGTGATGCCATCCAGCCATCTCATCCTCTGTCTTCCCCTTCTCCTCCTGCCCCAATCCCTCCCAGCATTAGGGTCTTTTCCAATGAGTCAACTCTTCGCATGAGGAGGCCAAAGTATTGGAGCTTCAGCTTTAGCGTCAGTCCTTCCAATGAACACACAGGACTGGTCTCCTTTAGGATGGTCTGGTTGGATCTCCTTGCAGTCCAAGGGACTCTCAAGAGTCTTCTCCAACACCACAGTTCAAAAGCATCAATTCTTCGGCGCTCAGCTTTCTTCACAGTCCAACTCTCACATCTATACGTGACCATTGGAAAAACCATAGCCTTGACTAGAGGGATCTTGGTTGGCAAAGTAATGTCTCTGCTTTTTAATATGCTGTCTAGATTGGTCATAACTTTCCTTCCAAGGAGTAAGCGTCTTTTAATTTCATGGCTGCAATCACCATCTGCAGTGATTTTGGAGCCCGAAAAAATAAAGTCTGACACTGTTTCCACTGTTTCCCATCTATTGCCCATGAAGTGATGGGACCAGATGCCATGATCTTAGTTTTCTGAATGTTGAGCTTCAAGTCAACTTTTTCACTCTCTTCTTTCACTTTCGTCAAGAGGCTTTTTAGTTCCTCTTTACTTTCTGCCATTTCCCTTTATAGGTTATTACAAAATATTGAGTATAGTTCCCTATGCTATACAATAGGCCTTGTTGGTTATCTATTTTATATATATTAGTGTGTATATATGGGCTTCCCAAGTGGCACTAGTGGTAAAGAACTCACCTGCCAATGCTGGAGACACAAAAGATGTGGGTGTGATCCCTGGGTTGGGAAGATCCCCTGGAGAAGGGCATAGCAACCCACTCGAGTATTCTTGCCTGGAAAATCCCCATGGACAGAGCAGCCTGGTAGGCTACAGTCCATAGGGTTGCAAAGATTTGGACAGACTGTAGTGACTGTGCACACCACAAATGTGTATATATATCCAGAGGAAACCATAATTTGAAAAGATACATGCACTCCAGTGTTCATTGCAACACTCTTCACAATAGTCAAGACGTGGAAGTAACATAAACTTCCAACAGAGAAGTGGCTTAAGAAGATGTGGCATGTGTGTATGTGTGTGTGCGAGAGTATAATGGAATATTACTCAGCCATAAAAAGAATGAAATAATGCTATTTGCAGCAATATGGATGGACTTAGAGATTATCATACTAAGGGAAGTAAGTCAGAATGAAAGAAACCCTAGATCAGTACTACTCAAATTATGGGTCCCTGAACCAGCATCATCATCATCACTTGGGAATTTATTAGAAATGCAGAATCTTAGACTCCACCCTAAACCTACTGAATCAAAATCCTTGGAGATAGGGTCCAGAAATATGTGTTTTTAATGAGATCCCCAGGTGATTTTTTTTATCCCATTAACATTTGAAGAGCACTGGGCTATGAAATGGAGAAGGCAATGGCACCCCACTCCAGTACTCTTGCCTGGAAAACCCCATGGATGGAGGGGTCTGGTAGGATGCAGTCCATGGGGTCGCGAAGAATTGGACATGACTGAGCGACTTCACTTTCACTTTTCACTTTCATGCATTGTAGAAGGAAATGGCAACCCACTCCAGTGTTCTTGCCTGGAGAATCCCAGATACGGGGGAGCCTGGTGGGCTGCCATCTATGGGGTCGCACAGAGTCGACACAACTGAAGCGACTTAGCAGCAGCAGCAGTGGGGCTATGAAAATCTCTATGGAGGAGCTGATAGAGAATTCATTAGTAATGTACAAATGTGCATTTTTTGAAATGTGAATAAGAATCCTTGGAGTTCTACTGTGAATATGGCAAAGAGGATAATGTTACTGATGATGATGACTTATCCAGGATGCAGATGGGAGAAAATTACCACAAGTTACAGTATTGCTTTATGGCCAATTAAACTTTGCATCACATTTTCACTCTCCTTCAAAATAAGACAGAGCAAGGCAGCAAGTTGGTTTAGCACTGTTTCCCAAATTACTATAACTCTTTGACCTATCTGGGCTGTCTAACCTTAGGTTGTAAACCATTTGAAGACACTGATCTTGGATTATTTACATTAAGTTTCAAGATAATTGTTTCTGGCCACTCAGATGTACATAAACAAGATTTAAAGGAAAACTATAAATACTATAATTCCAGCCTGTTTCCTATTCTCATTTTTTTTTTTTTGGTTGGTTGTGGGAAAACATTGGAGAGTGAATCTTGTTTATAGCTGAGGTTAAAGTTTAGGGGCTCATAGTCCCAATCTTGGGCCTAGTTTGATCTTTTTCTTTCTCTATAATTGAATATTTTTTGTTGGACTGTGGTCAACATTGTAAAGTCTTTTAAAAACATCATTAGGACTGTGAAACATGTGTACATTTATGCACATTTACACTGATATCCCCTTCTATAGTTTTTAAAAACAAGATGACTTGCATAAAGTTTCTACTGAACTAACTTAAATAAGCTCTCCAAATCCCTTTCATTTCCAACCACCACAAAATGTATAAAGTTAAAATTATACCAAGGTGGCTTCATGTGAAAAGAAAAAGAACAATGCAAAGATAAATTCATATCTCCAAGCTCTTAAAAGGTCAGTTTGTCTTTGGCATGGGATTTGGGCAAAAATTCAGCTATTTGATCTGAATCAGTCCACTCATCTCATTTTTGCCATAAACAGTATATGGGGACATGTCAATTCTGAATTAATAGGGCAGAAGGAACAGAAAGATAAGGAAGAAAAATTATTTTGTTTATATGAAACTATTCTGGTCACAAGACAAGAAAAAAGGAAAGGAAGTCTAACCTATAGCTAATATCTATTTATTTGTGATCATAATCAGCTACTTGTTCAAAGTTTCTATAGATATAAGACTTAGGCTGCTGTATAATTATTGTGATGCTCATTAAGATATCATTTACTTTTATTAGTATTTTAAATGAATACTTTGCTAATTTAAGCAAAGGGCTTTGTTAGCCAAATGTACTTAAACTGAAATCTATACATCGTGGGAAATGTATAATGACTTAAATAAAAACTCCAAATGTGGTACTAATGGCTTCCCCAGACTCAGGATGTATTATTCCTCAGCCGGGACTCATTTGTGACATGATCATTGATCATTGGACGATACAAAATATCCTTTAAAAAGAGGTTGAGTAAGGTTAGCAGTGTATCAGTCTCCTACAAATCTTTGTTCCAACGGTGCTTTCTTTCTTTTACCTTGTCTAATGATGCTGGTGAAACATTTCATGTGTTGCATTGTAATCAGAAATATTTTTAATCAAACAATGAAGCTCTCATAGAAAAAATATGATAAAACATCTTCAACTAGTAACTCTAATATTGCCTGGAACTCATGTATTCAGAGAATTTATAACAACAATGACAACATTTAATACTAAATGTTACTTTGTTCTAGATAGGGCAACTAGCTTTACATAATACTTCTGTGAGGTAGGTACTATTATCATTCCTACTTTAGAGTTGAGGAAACTAGGCTCAAGAAGCCCAAGGCCAAGGAGCTACTCAATTGCAGGGATAGGATCCCAATCTACCTTTTCCTCCTTCTAGAGCTCTTGAATTAACCATTCCTTCACTAAACTGCTTAATTGTGACTATCAGGAGTGGCAGTTACAATTGAATTGTAACTTCAGTTTTGCTATTTTAAAATCTATATTCTTGTGTACAACATGGGATCAAACAAATACACTGTTAATTCAATTTGATAATTTTATTTGGCAAATTGACAGACCAGATACTTGGATATGTTTACCAAATGGCCAGTCAGTTCAGTTACAGTGGCCAATCTGGAAATTCATAGGAAAAAGCAGCCTGAAGACCTCACAGAAGCCTTAATGTAATTCTTCAATGGTTTTTGAGTGGGCTATACTCTGCCCTGATTAACCTTTATGAGGCAAAGTTGCTGTTTCTTTCTTGCATGAACTACTTAGGCCACTATTTGGGGGCGGAGGGTAGTCAATCCTACTTCAGGTACCTGTGTAGTAGGTTCTGATCCAGAACACCTTTTTGAGTACTACAATCTTAATTTCATCTCTGAGAGGCAGGTACAATATAAGACGTACTAATTTGGATGTTTTACTTTCAAATATTTATCTGGAAAGAAAGATTGACCCTATAATTGTTTAGTGACCACTATGTCAGCTTTCCATCACCTGTAGTTCTCCTACCAAAAGACTCATCCTCACCATGTATTTAATTGCCAATGAATCTCTCCATTTTCTCCTACTAGAATGCAAACTCCAAAAAAGCAGGGGCAGTGTCACTCTTATTTCCAGTGGTATTCTCTGTAGCTGTCATAGTGCCTTGAACAGAGTAATCACTCGATGGTTTTTGAATTAATGAATGAATGAGAGAGCAGAAACACATTTGCTTGCTTTTGAGCAAAGACTGTTTTCACCTGAAGTTGCCATCCAATGTGAAGAACACACGGTAGCATGAGCAAGAATATGCAGTGATTCTCAACCCTGGATGCACCCTAGAAGCATCTGAGAAGCTTTTGGAAATATTTTGAAAAAATGCCTGGGCCCACACCAAACTGAGACTGAGTAACTGGGAGTGATTCTGACTTGGTAAAGTTTGACAGCCTATGTTGTTGAGCATGCAGATCACCTGGGGATCTTGTTAAAATGCAGATTCTGATTCAGTAGGTTTGGGGTGGTGCCTGAGATTTTGTATTTTTTAAAAGCACTGCAGTGATGCCCACGCTATTGACACAAACTATAGGTTAGATAGCAAATATCTGTAAGATAATAAGCAAAAGATTTAGACTTCCTTATAGGCTTTGGGGGCAAGTGATATTTAGGGTCAGAGAGATGAGCTGGATAAATGTCACTTGGTATGTGTTAGGCGCTGTACTAAGAGATTGCATGCATTATCTCATGTCTAAGAAGAGCAGGTGTGAGATGCTACTTATAGTGAGGCAGATTGATGTGTAGATAGAAAGCACAATATTGGCCTATGTTCATGGAGGATTTTCTGAATTCCTTAAATACCACATTTTCTATTTCTTTTGTTTCTCTACTCAACTCAGCATGGGGCTCTGGTATTCAATAAAGGCATGAGTCCTGTAACTATGCTAAATATTTGAGTGAAGATAGGAGCTAGTTGAATATTCGTATATTTGCAAATATTGAGATTTGATGTGCATAGACACAGCCAGAGGCCCAAGGTCTGTTTATATGTTTTAGGGCCTCAGTAAGCATTTACTGTGAGATTATAGTTTATTTGCCTAAACTCTGACATCTATTCTTAAAGAAAAGATTCTCTACATAGAAAAGAAAATGGATGATAAGCAGACGACCTCCATTTTCTCTGAATTGGATGTATTATTAGTTTCTTGGAATAATTAACTGAGGGCAATTTAATTCAAATTTCTTGGGAAATTTATATAGCTTCTTTTCTGTGTTTGTATGCCAGGTCACTTTAGTTGTGTCTGACTGTTTGTGATCCTATGGACTGTAACCTGCCAGGCTTCTCTGTCCATGGGATTCTCCAGGCAAGAATACTGGAGTGGGTAGCCATTTCCTTCTCCAGGGATCTTTCCAACCCAGGGATTGAACCTGAATCTCTTATGTCTCCTACACTGGCAGGTTGTTCTTTACCACTAGCATTACCCAGGAAGCCCCCAGCTTCCTTTCTAGGAACTTTTTAAAGTGAATAGTCCAACCCAATTCAGTTTAACCCTTCAATGTCATATCTGCCATAAAATTTTGCCCTCATCTATTGTTGGCATCACTATGTCAAAGCTAGTGGAGGTGATGGAATTCCAGTTAAGCTATTTCAAATCCTGAAAGATGATGCTGTGAAAGTGCTGCACTCAATATGACAGCAAATTTGGAAAACTCAGCAGTGGCCACAGGACTGGAAAAGGTCAGTCTTCATTCCAATCCCAAAGAAAGGCAATGCCAAAGAATGCTCAAACTATCGCACAATTGCACTCATCTCACACTCTAGTAAAGTCATGCTCAAAATTCTTCAAGCCAGGCTTCAGTATATGTGAACTGTGAGCTTTCAGATATTCAGCAGGTTTTAGAAAAGGCACAGGCACCAGAGATCAAATTGCCAACATCTGCTGGATCATCGAAAAAGCAAGAGAGTTCCAAAAAATGATCTATTTCTGCTTTATTGACTATGCTAAAGCCTTTGACTGTGTGAATCACAATAAACTGTGGAAAATTCTTCATGAGATGGGAATACTAGACCACCTGACCTGCCTCTTGAGAAACCTGTATACAGATTAGGAAGCAAAAGTTAGAACTGGACATGGAACAACAGACTGGTTCCAAATAGGAAAAGGAGTACGTCAAGGCTGTATTTAACTTATATGCAGAGTACATCATGAGACACACTGGGCTGGGTGAAGCACAAGCTGGAATCAAGATTGCTGGGAGGAATGTCAATAACCTCAGATATGCAGATGACACCACCCTTATGGCAGAAAGTGAAGAAGAACTAAAAAGCCTCTTGTTGAAAGTGAAAGAGGAGAGTGAAACGGTTGGCTTGAAGCTCAACATTCAGAAAACTAAGATCATGACAACCGGTCCCATCACTTCATGGGAAATAGATGGGGAAACAATGGCTGACTTTATTTTTCTGGGCTCCAAAATCACTGCGGATGGTGACTGCAGCCATGAAATTAAAAGATGCTTGCTCCTTGGAAGGAAAGTTATGACCAACCTAGACAAAATATTAAAAAGCAGAGACATTACTTTGCCAACAAAGATCCGTCTAGTCAAGGCTATGGTTTTACCAGTGGTCATGTATGGATGTGAGTGTTGGACTATAAAGAAAGCTGAGCACTGAAGAATTGATGCTTTTGAACTGTGGTATTGGAGAAGACTCTTGAGAGCCCCTTGAACTGAAAGGATATCCAACCAGTCCATCCTAAAGGAGATCAGTCCTGGGTGTTCATTGGAGGGACTGATGTTGAAGCTGAAACTTCAGTACTTTGGCCACCTGATGCGGAGAGCTGACTCATTTGAAAAGACCCTGATGCTGGGAAAGATTGAGGGCAGGAGGAGAAGGGGACAATGGAGGATGAGATGGTTGGATGGCATCACCGACACAATGGACATGGGTTTGGGTGTACTCCAGTAGTTGGTGATGGACAGGGAGGCCTGGCATGCTGCAGTTCATGGGGTCACAAAGAGTTGGACACGAGTGAGCGACCGAACTGAACTGAACTGAATTGTTGGCTAGCCTTGTGTTTGGAAGACTTAAGGAATGGTAAGAGGCATGATTTGGTTGGAGGGGAGTGCAGGGCTAGAAATGACTTGATATCCCTTTCCTTTCTAAGGTCTAAACTCTTATAGCATTGGATTTGAGAGGAGAAATAGGAGAGATGGCTGGTTTATCCTTATATAACCAGTCATCTGTTGTTGACAAAGAGGCTTCTCTGTGTTTACTCTGGTTTTATCTGGTTGCATCTCCTACTAGTATCCACTGATCTACATAGATAGTTGGTATCGTTTTCTTGGGAAGGGGCAGTGTTCAGCATCATTTTAGCTTCCTTTACTGAGGAGAAGCCTCTTAAAAATGTCTTGCTTATGGTCTACATCCTTAATGTGTTCTCTGGCTTTCTGTCTCCTTCTGTAATCTCTGTTTTCCTCATGATGAACCATGGAAACAGCTGAAGTCCTCTTCCATGTCCTCAAGCATTAAGGTCTAATCTCTTCCTTGGAAGACTGTATCATGGTGTTTTCTTATCCCTCTGCACAGGTTACTTATGAAAGTCTGTTACCTTCAGA
This sequence comes from Moschus berezovskii, assembly GCF_049115385.1. Lineage (NCBI taxonomy): Eukaryota > Metazoa > Chordata > Mammalia > Artiodactyla > Moschidae > Moschus > Moschus berezovskii. The sequence goes on from NC_142488.1 coordinate 106,754,444, forward strand.
TAAGCAGCCAACCCCTATATGTTCATATATACTTCAATTAATAGGGATATACATCAAGCTCTGCCAAGAATTCCTTCACCAAGGTCTACCCTATTCTTATAAAAGCACAGAGATGGGCCTGTAGTTTATAGCTTATCAAGTATTCAGCTAGGAAATGAGATAACAGCTTCACTTTCTTGCAGGGAGCCCTTATTTTCTTGGATCTTCTTTCCACTTGACTTTGGGAGGGAGTAATTCTTGCCCTTTCCCACATAGTGAAGAAAGGGAAAAGACTTTTCATTGTAAATTGGCAGTCTTGACTAACTCTAATTCACTCTTGTCTCCCACTCTCCTGGTCTTTCATGGATTGACCAAGGAGTAGAGGCTTGGAACAGTGGCTAATGGTTTTATGGTAAGCTTTTCCACTTTTTGTAAGTCTTTATGAGAGTTTCTGGCCCCAGATGTTGTTGGATCTCCTAAGAATGTGCAAGTGTTTAGAGTCTGTTTTCCATCTTTGAAGCTTAATTGCCTATTCCAGGGTGATATGAAAAGTCTTATCTCATTGTATAGAAAAGAAATCTATGTTAAAATTTAGTGAGATTAAACCAAACCATTCCCTATTTCAAACATACAGATCCTGACTTAACACAAGTTACATATATCAACTTACTGCTGTGGCCAACCTTTGGACTGGCTAGATTCTCAATAGAGCAGACATCTTACCTGTAGCCTTCCTACATGCCTCTAGTCCAAACTGATTTCTGCAGTCTATGAAATTGTATTGCACTTACAGTCTAAACCAGAGGTTCTTGCCATGTATCACACATGCATGGATTCACTTGTAAGACAAAGTTCTGTGGATACAGTCAGGACTGCTGATACTGCTGCTACTAGGAATAGTTTTTAATGAACTAGCATTAACTTCCTCCTCTTCCACTCAAGAAAGCCTATTGGATTGCAAAGCATGAGAGATATTAAAGCAATATGTTGAAATTGCTCTTATTTATTAAAAATATTTTTATATTTTGATAGCTTTTATTAGTAATAAGTTATGTGTGATACACTTTACTACTGATCATGACACCCAATTCAGAAACTGCTCATTTAAACCAAAAAGCTTAATGATACATTCTCTAGTTTGTTTCTCAACAAAATTGCAGGTCTCCTAGAGGTAGGAATTGTGTCTAATATATACCTAATGTTTAATACATTGTATTTTAGGTAGGTAGGTAGTTAGCTACATAAATAGATAGCATTCCCAAATATATATACTCAATAATTTAGTTGAGCTGGAACATAGATTATTAAGCCAGGAGTGACTACAGAGAAAGGCATTAGTTTTTTATAATCTCTTGAGAGTCCCTTGGACTGCAAGGAGATCCAACCAGTCCATTCTAAAGGAGATCAACCCTGGGTGTTCATTGGAAGGACTGATGCTAAAGCTGAAACTGCAATACTTTGGCCACCTCATGAGACGAGTTGACTCACTGGAAAAGACTCTGATGCTGGGAAGGATTGGGGGCGGGAGGAGAAGGGGACGACAGAGGATGAGATGCCTGGATGGCATCACCGACTCTGTGGACATGAGTTTGGGTGAGCTCTGGGAGTTGGTGATGGACAGGGAGGCTTGGCGTGCTGTGATTCATGGGGTTGCAGAGAGTCGGACACGACTGAGTGACTGAACTGAAACATTACTTTTATTAAGGAAAGATAGGGATTTGACATTGATTTGCCCTTTGTCACAATGTCTGTTCTTAGTCATCAATCATGTCCATCTCTTTGCGACCATTTGGACTGTAGCCCACAAGGCTCCTCTGTCCATAGGATTTCCAAGGAAAGAATACTGAAGTGGGTTGTTGTTTCCCTTCCAGGGGATTTTCCCTACCCAAGAATTGAACCCATGTCTCTTGCATCTCCTGCATTGCAGGCAGATTCTTTACCCACTGAGCCATTAGGAAGGCTCTGAATTACTATTTTAGAGTCAAGAAATGCTAGGGAGCTAGATATTTATTAGTATGTTTTTTCCCATAATTATTGAGTAACTACTATGTGCTAATCACCATTGAACAGTTTCCATGAGTAAGATATAGTCCCTATCACTGATGACCTTACGATCTACTGGAAGGAGGAGCATATTAAACAGTCAATTACATTATACTGAGTGCTAAATTAGGGGAAGTACAGAGTGATATAGAAGCATGATGGATACTAAACTCTGGCTTTCTTTGGGTGGTCATGGAAAACTTCCTAAAGGAGATGACTCTTAAGCTGGGATCTAAATGATGAATAAATGGGAGTGGCTGGAAGGGGTCTGAGCAAAGGTAATAGCATAAGAAGAGACCCAGAATCATTCTAGAGCATTCCATTTCAAGGAACCAAAGTTCAATAGAGCAGGTATATGGATTACTGAGTCAGGGTGACTCAAGAGGTTCAATCACAAAGGGCCTTCTGTGTCTGCCTAAGAACTTTGACAGCAATGCACACAATTGAACGGTTTTAATTAGGGATGTGACATGATCATATTTACATTTTAAAAGCATCACTCTGGCTCCTAGGGGTGAATGGGTAGAAAGAAGGCAGGATTAGAGGGAGGGAAACTTGTTAAGAAGCCAGTAATTCAGATGATAATAATGAAGACTTATGACTTTTCATTAGCATTTCAAGCTTTTATCTCCTTTGAGGTGGCCAGAATCTTTGTTTCCTCAAAACCAGCTATCTTCATAGATTTCTCATATAGCCTATCCCTTTTCAGCTGGCACTCCAAGCCTGTGCTTCTTAAAATAATTGGAGGTTCATTGTTTACTTTATGTTTTCTATAAATCTTTCCAAGCCTGGAATGTTCTCTTCCACAAATGGTTTGGCATACATTCCTTCTTTCTTTGCAGTCTTCATTAGACTAAGTGTCCTAAAATGTTTTGTAGGTTGGGTTCTTCCACAAGCAAACTCAGAGTTTCAGGAAGTTTATTAAACCATGTTATCAAGACAAACAACTGTGCAATGGAGGGGAGGAGAAGGGAAGAAAACCAGAGTGGGCAGATAGAGAAAACTTGGGCTGTGAAACAGGCACAGCAAAGGCCTCAGCCAACCCCAAGGTGGGCTCTGAAACTGGGACAGTTCTTTGGAGTTGTCCCAAATTATGGAGAGCTTTTGGGCTTCCCAGGTGGCACTTGTGGTAAATAATTCGTCTGCCAATGCAGGAGGAATAATAGACGTGAGTTTGATCCCTGAGTTAGGAAGATCCCCTGGTGGAGGGCATGGCAACCCACACTTGGAAAATGCCATGGACAGAGGAGCCTGGCAAGCTATGGTCCATAGGGCCACAAAAAGTCAGACCCAACTGAAGAGACTTGGCACACATGATGAGATTTATGCTTCTGTCTTGACCCATTTTTTACTCCATTTGGTCCCTGGGAAGGGGTTATGAACTTAGAAGAGGCAGTCTCTTCAGCCAAAGGTAATTTCTGGAGAGGATTGGCTGCTGAGGGCAGTCAGCCAGAGGCATTCCTGGAAGCTGGGGAATAAGTCTTTCAGTCGTTAAGTGGAAGTCCTTGAGTGGATGACTTGAAGGCATCACAACATTCTCTATGAAGGTCTTTCTTGAAATAATAATTCTATGAGACGTTAATTGGTGTTCCAAGAAAACAAAAATTACTTCTGTTGTCAAATGTGCTTGGCAAATGCTAGGCTAAGCACATTTCTTTACTGGAAGAATTCTTAGAAATTTAAGTATGCTGGTATTCATGGTGTAGTTTCAATGGTGAATAGAATGTGTAGAAGACAGCGACCATAGGTGACCAGAGAACACATTTTTTTAAGGGCTTCTCTTGTGGCTCACACAGTAAAAAATCCACCTGCCAATGCAGGAAACATGGGTTCAATCCCTGGGAAGATCCCCTGGAGGAGGGCAACCCACTTCAGTATTCTTGCTTGGAGAATCCCATGGACAGAGGAGCCTGGTGGGCTATAGTCCATGGGGTCACAAAGAGTTGGACACAACTGAGCGACTAACACACTTTTAAGCATAGTGCCACTAGACATCAGTTTGAGAAATGCTTCTCCAGAGGCAAAGACAGAATAAATGTGATAATCATGGGAACCTGGAGCTCTGTCATCTCAGATTTTGTCTCAAGGGTCCAACATAACAAATAACCCATCTTTCTTCACCTATTAGCAAGATCTATTGCCCTTCTTTAGATTGCTACAGACTATTATTTTTGATCCACAACTAAATCAAACAGGACTTATTTCTTAATGAAAGTCTAGCATAGTCTGAAGAGAAAATGTTTGCTATCAGTTCAGTTCAGTTCAGTCGCTCAGTCATATCCGACTCTTTGTGACCCCATGGACTGCAGCACGCCAGGCTTCCCCGTCCATCACCAACTTCCAGAGCTTGCTCAAACTCATGTCCATCGAGTTGGTGATGCCATCCAACCATCTCATTCTCTGTCGTCCCCTTCTCCTCCTGTCTTCAATCTTTCCCAGCATCAGGGTCTTTTCAAATGAGTCAGCTCTTCGCATCAGGTGGCCAAAGTATTGGAGTTTCAGCTTCAGCATCAGTCCTTCCAATGAATATTCAGGACTGATTTTCTTTAGGATTGAGTGGTTTTATCTTCTTGCAGTCCAAGGGATTCTCAAGAGTCTTCTCCAACAACACAGTTCAAAAGCATCAATTCTTCAGCTCTCAGCTTTCTTTATAATTCCAACTCTCACATTGATACATGATTACTAGAAAAACCATAGCTTTGTTGGCAAAGTAATGTCTCTGCTTTTTAATATGCTGTCTAGGTTGGTCAGAGCTTTTCTTTCAAGGAGTAAATGTCTTAATTTCATGGCTGCAGTCACCATCTGCGGTGATTTTGGAGCCCCCCAAAATAAAGTCTGTCACTCTTTCCATTGTTTCCCCATCTATTTGCCATGAAGTAATGGGACTGGATGCCATGACATTAGTTTTCTGAATGTTGAGTTTTAAGCCAACTTTTTCACTCTCTTCTTTCACTTTCATCAAGAGGCTCTTTAGCTATTCTTCACTTTCTGCTGTAAGGGTGGTATCATCTGTGTATCTGAGGTTATTGATATTTCTCCCGGCAATCTTGATTCCAGCTTGTGCTTCATCCAGCCTGTTATCTCACATGATATACAATGCAGATAAGTTAAATAAGCAGGGTGACAATATATAGCCTTGACATACTCCTTTCCCAATTTGGAACCAGTCTTTTGTTCCATGTCCAGTTTTAACTGTTGCTTCCTGACTTGCATACAGATTTCTCAGGAGGCAGGTCAGGTGGTCTGTTATTCCCATCTCATGAAGAATTTTCCACAGTTTGTTGTGATCCACACAGTCAAAGGCTTTGGCATAGTCAAATAAATAAATAAAGCACAAGTAGATGTTTTTCTGGAATTCTCTTGCTTTTTGGATGATCCAGCAGATGTTGGCAATTTGATCTCTGGTTCCTCTGACTTTTCTAAATTCAGCTTGAACATCTGGAACTTGACAGTTCATGTACTGTTGAAGCCTGGCTTGGAGAATTTTGAGTATTACTTTGCTAGTATATGAGATGAGTGCAATTGTGTGGTAGTTTGAACGTTCTTTGTCATTGCCTTTCTTTGGGATTTTCTTTGGGATGTTTGCTATATGAATGACCATATTTCCTCTCATTCTGATGGGCTTATGCAGTTAATGTGTTTTGTTTTTGGAAAGTGACACTGGTTGCAATAAATGTAGTGTTACTTTCAAGAAAATCCTGTCATGTGATAGTATTGTTGTATGATACAAGAAGGCCTTGGAAATAATTCAAAGTCAACTAGAACTTTTCTCAGCCTGATGCCATGTCAACTTTTACATTTCTGTGATTATTGACTTGTTAAATCTATTTCCTCATTGCCCTCTTTTTGAAATAGTTCTCACCACACAATATCTGCTTTCCTGATTTTCATATAAATCAATTCAGATTAAATTAGAATCAGAAGAAAGGCAGTTTCAGGAATAAAAGAGTAACTCTTCACTGAATTGTGCTACCTGTACTTGAAAAAGCTGATGGACAGGAAGACATAATTCTTTAAGAATACACTTTGAAAAGTTAGAGAGAAATATTCACCTTCAGAAATGGCAAAGAAGGCCCTGAATGCCCACTGTGATCTGAAACTACTTTTGTTATAAGCAACATGAAATTAAATTATCTCAAACTCAGCAGGAAATTACTTATGATTTTGAACATGAATTTTCAGTATCACACAGGTGTGTGTGCATTGTGTGTGTGTGTGTGTGTAGAGGGATAGAGAAAGAGAAACTTGCTTAGTGGTAATCTAGATTATACTATAGGAATTTATCAGTGGGATAAGTTTTGGCTGGAGGAAACATTATGTTATATTTAAAAATTAATTGCCATGCTTTACAATTTGGACTGTAAGGAAATCCAACCAGTCCATCCTAGAGATCAGTCCTGGGTGTTCACTGGAAGGACTGATGCCGAAACTGAAACTCGAATACTTTGGCCACCTGATGCGAAGAGTTGACTCATTGGAAAAGACCCTGATGCTGGGAGGGATTGGGGCCAGGGGGAGAAGGGGATGACAGAGGATGAGATGGCTGGATGGCATCATTGACTCAATGGGCATGAGTTTGGGTAACCTTTGGGAGTTGGTGATGGAAAGGGAGGCCTGGCGTGCTGCGATTCATGGGGTCACAAAGAATCAGACACGACTGAGCGACCGAACTGAACTGAACAGTCCTGATATGCTGATTTGTTTGTCAGAGGTTATTTGAACATTTCTGTTAAATTGAGCTTGTTAATCTTTGGTGGTAAAATTTTGTTTTATTTTGTCATTATTTTTTAATCAATATAGTATAAGTGCCTCTTCCTGATCAAGTTTTCATTTAAAAAGTAGTTCTTCAAAGCGGATTTTTTCAAGCTATATTTGATTGCTGTAGGAATTGACTGGAGGAACAAAAAGCTTAACTGGACTCAGTTAAATAGAAATACAAATGAAGTTACATGTTCAGAAGTATACTGGCTTTTGAAGACAAGATAAAACTACCTTTTAGGGAAGTTCAAATAGGATTTATTCAATAAATGAATTATTAAAGTCCTAATAGGATGTGCTTCTCAGAGATTTGGCAATGAACTCCTTTCCAGTTCCAGATGACTTTTAATTGATGATGTGCTGTCTGTATGGTCCAGATCTTTTTGCTTAGCAGTCACTGAGGATTAGAAGTGTGTTGTGAGAAATAGCAATAGTGAAGAGGCTGCTGCTGCTAAGTTGCTTCAGTCGTGCGACCCCATAGATGGCAGGCCACCAGGCTCCCCCACCCCTGGGATTCTCCAGGCAAGAACACTGGAGTGGGTTGCCATTTCCTTCTCCAATGCATGAAAGTGGAAAGTGAAAATGAAGTCGCTCAGTCGTGTTTGACTCTTAGTGACCCCATGGACTGCAGCCTACCAGGCTCCTCTGTCCATGGTGTTTTCCAGGCAAGAGTACTGGAGTAGGGTGCCATTGCCTTCTCCAAGTGAAGAGGCTAGGATATCAGAAATCTGGGAACAGTGGCATCAATAAAACACAAGTTACCTGAGAGAACGGAAGTGTGGCTTTATCCTTCCTTGACCCCTGCTTCCCAGTTTCCAAAGAAATAAACTGCTATTGATACCAAAATATCATAGCTCTCCTTTTTTTTTCCACCCCCATTTTCATGCAGGCAATAGGAAAGGAATTGGTTCAGCTAGCTTTCCTGCATTGCAGATGTACTGTTTTTTCCTTCAGTTTTTAAAAAATTTGTATTGGAGTGTAGTTGATTTACACTGTTGTGTTAGTTTCAGGTGTACAGTGTAGTGATTCAGTTATATATTAACATATGCATATATTCATTCTTTTTTATGAGTTATCACAGAATATTGAATAGACTTCCTTGTTGGTTATCTATCTTATATCTATGTGTATGTTCATTCATTCCAAGCTCCTGATTTATCCCCCCGCCCCACACTGTGTTTCCCCTTTGGTAACCATAAGTTTGTTTTCAATACAGATATACTATTCTTACTGATTATTTGTTTGCTTTAGTTTTAGTAGCATATTCCTTTTATTCAATGTATAAATGAAACCTGGCAGTAGGAAATCAAAGCACTCATTGGGCCAAAGAAGATGATCACAAAATTTGTAAGTAAGAAGGACCATTCCTAACACTAGGGCAGCAGCTCTTAGCACAAATGAATGTGAACCCAGACTTTGAAATAACCAGCTTACAAAACACACATGTAAAGAACAAGATTCTGTGTCTTGACTTTCTACACCAAGGATGGAGTCCTGATGTCATTTATTCATCAAGATACGTTGCAAAGAATCCTATAACTTTTAGGAGTTGTTCAGGTTGAGCTGTGAAGAGCAGGACAGTTTAGGAGAACAGGCACGAGAGCTACTTATCAGGGAAGCCCAGCCAACCGGTGGTTGGTCTCCTGCCCTAGATTCTGTCTCTTTCTTCCTAGTGCATTTCTACTTTCACTTTAATTTGTCATACTATCTAAATTAGGGATGTAGGGCATATGTTTTAAAAAGGAAGATACTTCTGGGAGAATGATTCACACTTCATGTGAATCCATTCAATAATATACTTTGTTCCTGATTAATTGCTTAAGACCAGCAGCTCTGTTTTATCAGGGTGAAGGGAAGTAGCTGGTTTTGGTTGGTGCTGGAGAGAGAACATGCGGGTGACACAATAAGGCAGGGCATCTAAAAGGAGAAACATTAAGAAATGCCTTAATAGGATAGGAAGAGATCCTTTGTTCTTTCAGCTTATCACCATTTTCCAATCAAATGTCTCATGATCCCCTACTTCCTACAACCTGAAACATATTGTGAGTTAAGTAAGCATCTGTCATCTGGCTGACTAAATTAATAATCATTTGTAGTATTACTAATTCACAGTGATAAATAACTATCACAGTTCCTGAAATGCTGGAAGCCAACATTTTTCTCCAGCATATTTTCTCCCTATGAGCGCTTATATGTAGTCCAAAGCTGTTTGGTGAAAATGAAATAAAAGCAAAGTTTGAAGGAAGCTAAAAAATTCTCTAATCCAATTCTTCCTGATACCACTTAAATATGTAAACTCTATTTCCATATTTCTCTCCTGAAAAGAAGTTTGTCCTTATAAATAGGGTTTTTTGGGGGGGATTCAACAAATATAGAATTCAAATAGCCAGTTGCTGTTTTTTATCAAGTTTTCTTAACTAGTTTTGGGTATAAATGCAATTTTCTTCATTTTCACATTCAGTTGAATGATGAAAGTAAAATTCAATTTAAATGCAATTCAACTATGAACGTTCTATTATATGCCCAGTACTGGCTTAAGTGCTACAAGGGACCTAAAGGGATTGTATAAGAAAGTCCTAGTCCATCATTGAGATAGTTAATTTTATATGTCAACTTGACTAGACTAAGAGATGCCCAGATAGCTGAAAAATCATTATTTCTGGGTGTGTCTTTGAGGGTATTTCCAGAAGAGATTAGTATTTGGATTTGTAGACTGAAGTAAAGAAGATTTTCCTCTCCAAAGTGGGTAGGCACCATTTCAATCAGTCGAGGGCCAGAATAGTTATGGAGGAAGAGGGAATTAGCTCTTTGCCTGAGCTGCTGCTGCTGCTGCTGCTGCTAAGTCACTTCAGTCGTGTCCGACTCTGTGTGACCCCACAGACGGAAGCCCACCAGGCTCCCCCGTTGCCTGAGCTAGGACATCTATAATCCTGCCCTGTGACATTAGAGCTCCAGTTCTCTGGCCTTTGGGCTCCAGTTGAACTACACTTCTGTCTTTCCTGGGTCTTCAGCTTGCAGAGGGCAGATAATATATGTACGTTCTCTCAGAAGAATCCTTACTGATATAACCACTTAGTCACAACCCCTACTATCCAAGTTAAATCAGGGTAGCTCCTTAGGCATGATTCTTTATGGCCCTTCTTTGACCATGCCACAAAATTTATAATTTACAGTGCATTTTTGGTGGCTTGTGATAGCCCATTGCTATGGAGTGGAAGAATTCATAGACACCAGCTGTGATGCTGAAGATTAGCAGACAAAAAGGATCAGGTTCTTTTGTTAAAAATAGAGCTGTATTTTCCCCCAAAGCACTAGTCAGTTTTTCCAAAATAATTTTGCATTCCACCATTTACCCACAGATTTTAAATATCATATCCTATGCTAAATTCTCAAGTCATTAGCATTTATTTTTAAATTCTCTTTTGTGTTTCATTACTGCATCTGTATTTTCATTCATGGTGTAAAAACATTTTAACTACTTGAGCTTTGTAATACTTTTGAAAGTACCCGGTAAGGCTAGCCATCATCCTTGTGGGTATTAGCTTGGATATTCTCCCGGATATCTTCATGTGCTTATTTTTTTGTTTGATGCTGAGAATCAGCTTAGCTGGTTCCAAATATATGCTTCAGAATTTTTATTGGGATTATGTTAAAAGTATAGATTATTTTAAGGATTTACTGAACAAGATATATGTGTTTAAATTTATTTATGCATTTATTTATTAAACTGTTTTTATGCTTTCAGTAAAATGTTAAATATTTCTCCTTGTACATTTATTATCATATTTTCTAGATACTTTATCTTTTAATTTTGAATTGCCTCCATAGCTATGTTTATATTACCTTTTTCATTTCTTCATATATTTGTTACTTCTCAATATTCAGTTGAGTTCAGTCGCTCAGTTGTGTCAGACTTTTTGCGACCCCATGAATCACAGCACGCTAGGCCTCCCTGTCCATCAACAACTCCCAGAGTTCACTCAAACTCATGTCCATCGAGTCAGTGATGCCATCCAGCCATCTCATTCTTTGTCATCCCCTTCTCCTCCTGCCCCCAATCCCTCCCAGCATCAGATTATTACACTTGACTAAATTACCCAAAGGTTTATATATTTTCTTGGAATAGAACTACCTCTTGTACTGCTATTACTTCTTCTGTTCTCTAAATCATAAGTTTCAGATTTAATCTTTACTAATTCTTCATTTCTGTTTTTCTTGGACCTGTTTTTTCCTTTGCAAGTTTTTTAGTTAGATTCGAAGTAATGTATGTTTTCATACTTTATATCTATTAAGAAGAATATTTATAGCAATGGATTATTTGAGTACAGCTATTGGAATATTCCATACTTTTGATATATTGTTGTTTTCTAAGTCACTGGATTTCTAAATCACTGATAATTAGTTTTCTAAATCATTGGCATAATTATAGTATCTTTTATTATTCTTCTTTGAACAATGTTATTTAGAAGTACATTTCTTATTTTCATAATTCAATTTTCTTTAATTTTTGTTTATTTCTACTTTTATTGCATTGAGGTTAGTGAATGTGATCTGTATATTTTGTGCTTTGGGGAAATTATCATAGCCTAATCCATCAGTAGGAAGTTGCTCTATTATTGTGTAAGGCACAATGTTCAGTATCTAATAAATCACCTTATTATTGTTCCTATTTATATTATTTATCCTTGTTTATTTCTTGTGCATTTGACAGATGTGATTTAAAAATCCTACTCTATCATTTACTAATTGTGGCCTTGAGCAAATTACATAATCCTTTCATGCTTCATCATTCAATTGAGCCCAACTCATAGACTGTTAATGCAGGTTATATGGTTTAGTGTACATACAGTGTTTTGCCTACTGCTTAGAACACAGTAAGTACTTTCATCTAATAATTATTTATTCATAGTTTTGACACCATCTAATTTTGATTTTTAATCCAATGTGAAAATCTTTATTTTATAATAGGTAAATTTAAATCTTTCATTGTTTTAATACTTTGTCTTCATCCTTCCTTCCCACCATTCCTTCCTTCCTGAAGCTCCTTTTCTCTTTCTATTGTTTTCTATATTTCATCATATACAGCACGTGTTGACATTTCGTCTTCAGTTATTTCAAATATCCACAGTGTGTTTACCTTTAAGCACTACTCAGATCTTAAGCTTGAGTTTGGGAGTAGAACTAGAGAAGAAGTGTGTTGACTAGATGAATGTGAGTCAGAGAGGCTTCAGACACAGTTCATCAGTGTTTTAAAACTTGTACCAAGTAAGATTCTCTCAAGGTAGCAAAACTGAGATGTTCCCTGTAAGACAACCATTGGTATTTTTTCTTGTTAAGGACAGAATATAGTACTTTAAGTGGGACCATGAATTCTTTGGTACAGCCTGGAATAGACTCTTCTCAGTTGGTCAGTCCATTTCACAAAAGTAGCATTTCAAATCCCTCCTGAAAGAGGCAACATATTTTGAAAAGGCAATTTTTTTTCCTTCAAATTCCTGGGTTTCCTGAAGTTTTGTAGGTTTCCTTTTTTTGGAAGATTTGATGTGAACAGATAATCCTATTTTTTTAAAGCCATCCTAATAATAATTTCTGATGTTTATATAGCACTTCATAATTTGTCTCATTTGATGCTTATGTTAATATCATGAAATAGGAGGAAGAGCTGTGATTATTCATATTTACTGGTAAAGAAACTGAGACTCAGAGAACTTCAACAGGTTTTTGTAACTAATTAAGGGAAGAATTGGTACTACAATCATTCACTGCTTTTTTACACAATAGCATGTTACTTTTGGAGGACTGTGATCTTTCATCAGTCAAGCAAGACCCTCAAGAGATACTTGACATGATTGAAAATTGTTGGAAACCCTCCATCCTAGCTGGGGATCACAAGAGTTTGCCTAATTCTCAACTGTATGCTTTTGCTTGAAACACTCCCTTATCTTCTCTCCAAATCCAGATCATTCTTTCTTTCTGTGCTGGGTTTAAAATTCTCTTCTGCTAAGAAAACTCAAACGTTGTGAGCCTTGGGCTACTCAGATCACTGCATTATTGTTCTCACTGTTTCACACATTCCTTTTACGTCCATATTTCCACTCCAGAGCAGGCATTATGTTATGCCTGTTGTATTATGTTATGCCACATCAAGGCCTAGGCATGCTGGAATCTCCTAGCTTTTATAGCATGACCTGGGGAAAGCCTGACAGACACCGTTCAGGTCATGATCTGAACATTCATTAGAATGTGATCTTAGATACATAGTCATTTGATCCCATATTGCCTGTATCTCATCTGTAATAGAAATAGCCAATACTTGTTGAATACTAAAGGGCCAGATGCTTTACCATATTGTCTTTAATCCTTACAATAAATTGTCATGGTAAGTATTAGTTTTTCTCTTATTTACAAATGAAGAAACTGGGATTCAAAAAGTTAAGAGGTTTATCCAAGATCACACTGCAAATGGTAGAGCCTATATTTGAATCCAGCTCTTTCTTAATAGAAATCCCACACTTTCCCCAAAATACCCAACAGTGTTATAATAATAACGACTTCTCAGTGTTATATTTAAGAATAGAAAATATTAGGCTTATAAATGGCCCAGCACAGTGCCATGTTTATTTCTTCTTTCTTCCCTTTCCTTACCAGTGTGCCCTCTATGACAACTCACAGTTTTAGGAGCCTCTGTTTAAGGTACAGTGTGGTGAACAAAAGTTGTTGCTGCTAAGTTCTCTTTCATTTTTTTTTTTTTTTTACTTCAATAGAGTTTTCAGCAATAGCATATCATCTGACAATTACAGATAGGAAGTTAGTTTCCTACCTAATCAAGAATTTTTTTGGCATGAATTGTGATAGTTCATTGATTTTGAAATGTATGTTTTACACATCTGAGAAGCTCTAACATCAAGATGGACCTTACAATTGATGCTATCTTATAATTACTATTGACAGTTTCCTTTCTTTCTTAGTAGTACATAGAATGATAGCATGTCTTAGAATCAATGTTTTCTTAGATTCAGTAAAATAGGAATGGGACACATTATATGTATGTGGCATGTTTTGTGGAATCTAGCCTCCTTTTAGAAGCTATCACACAATTATACAGAGAAAATTATGTGTGAAATCATTTTATTGATGAGGAAAGTGAGCCCTCGAAAGGGGGATGTGATTTTTCTAAGTTTATAGAACTTCTAGGGTCAGAGCCAAAGCTAGAATATAAGTTTTCTAATTTCTGTTACTTTCCACCCTTGTTTGACCTATGGAGAAGTTTCATCTTAATTCTGTTGTACTCTTTCTCTTTCTGAACACTGGGGAAATATGTTAATTCGTATTGGTTCTATATATGTACAAGTCCTATATTTACTCTGAATGACAAATGCAGGGTGGCTTTCAGTACTCTGAGTGGGCATGTTCTCTATCTGGTTCTCAGGGAGTTATCTCTACCTCTTCCTCAGAGCATGGTGAATTTAACCCTTTCTTGTCCCTATTTATTGATACTTTTTCATTTGCTTCCTTCCCAGGGACAGCAGAGCCTGGTCGGCTGCCATCTATGGGGTCGCACAGAGTCGGACATGACTGAAGCGACTTAGCAGCAGCAGCTCATGTCTGGATTAATTGATTTTTCACCTATTGTATTATTTCTGCCAATAAAATAGTGCCTTTCTGCTGCTGCTAGGTCGCTTCAGTCGTGTCCGACTCTATGCGACCCCATAGATGGCAACCCACCAGGCTCCGCCATCCCTGGGATTCTCCAGGCAAGAACACTGGAGTGGGTTGCCATTATGGACATTGAAAAAGTTTCTTCATAAAGTACAAATGGTATACATAATTAGCATAAAAACAGGTAGGAAGTCATCAGTCACACTTTTATTTTTGATATTTCTACTCTTCAACCTCCTTAGCACCTATTCAAAATTCTATGAACCTCAAAGGTGTTAAGTAAACTCTTGCTGACAAGCAACTGGGATTAGTGGTGTGTGGATAGCTACATTTCTTCTTCCCTAGTAAGTCAACAGCAGAAAGCAGTACCTAACATAGTGCCTGGCATATCCTAGGCACTCAGTAAATGATAGTTCTTTCTCTCTCATTTTCTAAACCACTGTATCCATATCATAGTTTATAGCTGTAGAGTCAAGTCCCGATATTGGCTCCTACTTTAGTGGAGCCTGGTCGGCTGCCGTCCATGGGGTCGCACAGAGTCGGACACGACTGAAGCAACTTAGCAGCAGCAGCAGCAGCAGCATGTAAGGAGTTCTTGGTCAGATAGTTTATATATACATCAGATTTATGACTTACCAATACTAAAATGGGAAGAAGTACTAAAATGGGAAGAAAATATGAATAATCAATTGAACCAATGTCCTCACTGTACAAGTGAGTGTTCATGTTGTGAGTGCTTGCTGCTACTGCTGCTGCTAAGTCACTTCAGTCGTGTCAGACTCTGTGTGACCCCATAGACGGAAGCCCACCAGGCTTCCCTGTCCCTGGGATTCTCCAGGCAAGAACACTGGAGTGGGTTGCCATTTCCTTCTCCAATGTGTGAAATTGAAAAGTGAAAGTGAAGTCGCTCAGTCGTGTCTGACCCCTAGCGACCCCATGGACTGCAGCCTACCAGGCTGCTCCATCCATGGGATTTTCTAGGCAAGAGAACTGGGTGGCTTGCCATTGCCTTCTCCGTGTGAGTGCTTATATCTTGATATAATTAGCCCATTTGTCTTGTTGACAGTGACTCAACAATTAGAAGACCTCTCTCCGCCACCACTCCCAAATCATCTGAAATTACAAATGTTTCTAAACTTTCTAACTTCTAAGACATGGCTATCTATTTTCCAAACATTGACTGAATATCTGTGCCAGTGTGATATAAAAGAATGAAAATAGGTTCTGCCCTTAAGAACTTTATAACTTTGGTCAAGGCAGGTAACCTTTCTGAATATCATTCCCTTCTCTGAAAAATTAGGATAATAATACCTTTCTCTTGTGGTTGTTATGATCTCACATTATAAAACAAATCATAGTGCTATATTCCATATATAGTGCTAGCGATAAATGCTGATTTTCTCCCCATTCCTCCCCACCACCCCATGCCAGGCTTTTCTGGTCTCTAGCTAACTGTTTAGCTCTTTTTCTATCCCTGTATGTTAATAAAAAACCTTGACTGCTATTGGTTTGGAGACTTGTTTGTGGGTTTATGCTTTCTTGTTTTCCACCAGGTCATCTCAGAAAGCCAATTTTACTTTGGGTATAAACTCTTGAAGCATTATTAATAAGTGAGATGTGCCAATATTAGTGTTGTAGTGATGGAAAGGGATTGAAAGGTCAGATGCAAGTAGGAAAAATAGATTTCTCATAAGAAGCATTACTGTAGTCAAGTAGGAAAAATAGATTTCTCATAAGAAGCATTACTGTAGTCAAGATACAATCACACTTAAAGCCTATGAAATACCTTAAATCACACTTAAATCACACTTAAAGCCTATGAAATAGCAGTTCTCAGACTATGGTCTGAGGAGACCTAGGAGGGCAGGTCCCTGAGTTCTCTTCTAGGGATCTGCACTGTCTTTCCCATTCTACCTAAATATCTGTGTAAGGTTGTATTTTCTTCATATACTTCAGCCAAACAATTGATTGAATTCAAAAGCAGATATGAGAATCCTGCTGTCTTCTATAAAGTAAAAAATGTGAAATAGTGCCATTCTGCTATTTTTTAAAGTTCTGAAAATATAATCAAATTTCAAGAAAATACATACTAATTATGCATACTATGTTTATTATTGTTGTTTAAGTGAACAAAAATAAATATATTATTTTAATTTTACAATTTTACTCTCTAATATGTAAATATTGATAGGTATAACCCACATAAACTAAAACGCTTTTTGGAGTACTCAATTTTTAAGAGTATAAGGAGGTTCTGAGACCAAAATATTGAGAACTGCTTGTCTGGAAATTAGATTACAAAGTTATAGTTATGATGTGAATTCCTCTCTACTAGGGATCAGCAAGCTACTGCCCACAGGTCAACCTGCAGATGTTCTTTTGTTCTTATAAATAAAGTTTTATTAGAACACATCTACACCCATTTGTTATGAATTGTCTATGGCTGTTTCAGTGCTACAGTGGCAGAGTTAAGTTGCTGAGACAGATACTATATGACCCACAAAGCTCAAAAGGCTCTTTATAGAAAAAGTTCACCGATTCTGCTCTATAGTATAGAATGTCTGTGTACAAATTTTTAAAAGTGAAATGTACTTCTCTTATTTGATTGATTCCAGTAGTCTCCTTACCTATACAGATCCAAGCAATCTTGAAGATCAATGAGGAGACAAATGATGTATCTGGATTCCACAAAATCACCCAATAAATATTTACTGATAATCTACTGTGTTCCAGATACTGTGCTAAGTAATGGGGATATAATGCTGAACAAAACAGCCATTGGTATTATTTTCATGGAGATTATATCGTGTTTACTCAGGCTCATTTATGCTTTGCTTATTAAGGCTGCTGCTGCTGCTGCTAAGTCACTTCAGTCGTGTCCGACTCTGTGCGACCCCATAGACGGAAGCCCACCAGGCTCCCCCGTCCCTGGGATTCTCCAGGCAAGAACACTGGAGTGGGTTGCCATTTCCTTCTCCAATGTGTGAAAGTGAAAAGTGAAAGTGAAGTCGCTCAGTCTTGTCCCACTAGTAGCGACCCCATGGACTGTAGCCCACCAGGCTCCTCTGTCCATGGGATTTTCTAGGCAAGAGTACTGGAGTGGCTTGCCATTGCCTTCTCTGCAAATAGAGTCTAAGGGCTACCAAATTTGAAATTGGAGAAAATATGACATTTGGATCCAGCAGAGATGAGAGAGACGTGTGCTAGGGGAATATAGCAGTGTCTGTTTATTCAAGGTCAGGAGGGGGGGCCTTGAGGAGATACCCCTCGTCCAAGGTAAGGTACAGCAGCTGCACTTTGCTGGAGCGGCTGTGAAGAGATTTTCCACGACCAAGGTAAGAGAAACCGAAATAAGACGGTAGGTATTGCTAGGGGGCACCAGAGGGCAGACAAACTGAAATCATAATCACAGGAAACTAGCTGATCTAATCACATGGACCACAGCCGAATGTGGTCCCCTGGAGAAGGGAATGGCAAACCACTTCAGTATACTTGCCTTGAGAACCCCGTGAACAGTAACAAAGGGCAAAATGATAGGATACTGAATGAGGAATTCCCCAGGTCGGTAGGTGCCCAGTATGCTACTGGAGCTCAGTGGAGAAATAACTATAGAAGGAATAAAGGGATGGAGCAAAAGCAAAACCAATACCCAGTTGTGGATGTGACCAATGATAGAAACAAGGTCCGGTGCTGTAAAGAGCAATATTGCATAGGAACCTGGAATGTTAGGTCCATGAATCAAGGCAAATTGGAAGTGGTCAAACAGGAGATGGCAAGAGTGAACGTCGACATTTTAGGAATCAGTGAATTAAAATGGACTGGAATGGGTGAATTTAACTCGGATGACCATTATATCTACTACTGTGGGCAGGAATCCCTTAGAAGAAATGGAGTAGCCATCATGGTCAACAAAAGAGTCCGAAATGCAGTACTTGGATGCAATCTTAAAAATGACAGGATGATTTCTGTTCGTTTCCAAGGCAAACCATTCAATATTACAGTAATCCAGGCCTATGCCCCAACCAGTAATGCTGAAGAAGCCGAAGTTAATCGGTTCTATGAAGACCTACAAGACCTTTTAGAACTAACACCCAAAAAAGATGTCCTTTTCATTCTAGGGGACTGGAATGCAAAAGTAGGAAGTCAAGAAACACCTGGAGTAACTGGCAAATTTGGCCTTGGAGCACGGAATGAAGC
This sequence comes from Moschus berezovskii, assembly GCF_049115385.1. Lineage (NCBI taxonomy): Eukaryota > Metazoa > Chordata > Mammalia > Artiodactyla > Moschidae > Moschus > Moschus berezovskii. The sequence goes on from NC_142488.1 coordinate 106,773,080, forward strand.
AGGGCAAAGGCTAATAGAGTTTTGTCAAGAGAATGCACTGGTCATAGCAAACACCCTCTTCCAACAACACAAGAGAAGACTCTACACATGGACATCACCAGATGGTCAACACCGAAATCAGATTGATTATATTCTTTGCAACCAAAGATGGAGAAGCTGTATACAGTTAGCGAAAACAAGACCAGGAGCTGACTGTGGCTCAGATCATGAACTCCTTATTGCGAAGTTCAGACTTAAATTGAAGAAAGTAGGGAAAACCACTAGACCATTCAGATATGACCTCAATCAAATCCCTTATGATTATGCAGTGGAAGTGAGAAATAGATTTAAGGGACTAGATCTGATTGATAGAGTGCCTGATGAACTCTGGACGGAGGTTCGTGACATTGTACAGGAGACAGGGACCAAGACCATCCCCATGGAAAAGAAATGCAAAAGAGCGAAATGGCTGTCTGAGGAGGCCTTACAAATAGCTGTAAAAAGAAGAGAGGCGAAAAGCAAAGGAGAAAAGGAAAGATATAAGCATCTGAATGCAGAGTTCCAAAGAATAGCAAGGAGAGATAAGAAAGCCTTCCTCAGTGATCAATGCAAAGAAATAGAGGAAAACAACAGAATAGGAAAAACAAGAGACCTCTTCAAGAAAATTAGAGATTCCAAGGGAACTTTTCATGCAAAGATGGGCTCGATAAAGGACAGAAATGGTATGGACCTAACAGAAGCAGAAGATATTAAGAAGAGGTGGCAGGAATACACAGAAGAACTGTACAAAAAAGATCTTCACGACCAAGATAGTCACGATAATGTGATCACTGACCTAGAGCCAGACATCTTGGAATGTGAAGTCAAGTGGGCCTTAGAAAGCATCACTACGAACAAAGCTAGTGGTGGTGATGGAATTCCAGTTGAGCTATTTCAAGTCTTGAAAGATGATGCTGTGAAAGTGCTGCACTCAATATGCCAGCAGATTTGGAAAACTCAGCAGTGGCCACAGGACTGGAAGAGGTCAGTCTTCATTCCAATCCCAAAGAAAGGCAATGCCAAAGAATGCTCAAACTACCGCACAATTGCACTCATCTCACACGCTAGTAAAGTCATGCTCAAAATTCTCCAAGCCAGGCTTCAGCAGTATGTAAACCGTGAACTCCCAGATGTTCAAGCAGGTTTTAGAAAAGGCAGAGGCACCAGAGATCAAATTGCCAACATCCGCTGGATCATGGAGAAAGCAAGAGAGTTTCAGAAAAACATCTATTTCTGCTTCATTGACTATGCCAAAGCCTTTGACTGTGTGGATCACAATAAACTGTGGAACATTCTGAAAGAGATGGGAATCCCAGATCACCTGACCTGCCTCTTGAGAAACCTGTATGCAGGTCAGGAAGCAACAGTTAGAACCGGTCATGGAACAACAGACTGGTTCCAAATAGGAAAAGGAGTGCGTCAAGGTTGTATATTGTCACCTTGCTTATTTAACTTATATGCAGAGTACATCATGAGGAATGCTGGGCTGGAAGAAGCACAAGCTGGAATCAAGATTGCTGGGAGAAATATCAATAACCTCAGATATGCAGATGACACTACCCTTATGGCAGAAAGTGAAGAGGAACTCAAAAGCCTCTTGATGAAAGTGAAAGAGGAGAGTGAAAAGGTTGGCTTGAAGCTCAACATTCAGAAAACAAAGATCATGGCATCTGGTCCCATCACTTCATGGGAAATAGATGGAAAAACAGTGGAAACAGTGTCAGACTTTGTTTTTTTGGGCTCCAAAATCACTGCAGATGCTGATTGCAGCCATGAAATTAAAAGACGCTTGCTCCTTGGAAGGAAAGTTATGACCAACCTTGATAGTATATTAAAAAGCAGAGACATTACTTTGCCGACCAAGGTCCGTCTAGTCAAGGCAATGGTTTTTCCCGTGGTCATGTATGGATGTGAGAGTTGGACTGTGAAGAAAGCTGATCGCCGAAGAATCGATGCTTTTGAACTGTGGTGTTGGAGAAGACTCTTGAGAGTCCCTTATACTGCAAGGAGATCCAACCAGTCCATTCTAAAGGAGATCAATCCTGGATGTTCATTGGAGGGACTGATGCTAAAGCTGAAACTCCAATACTTTGGCCACCTCATGAGACGAGTTGACTCACTGGAAAAGACTCTGATGCTGGGAAAGGTTGGGGGCGGGAGGAGAAGGGGACGACGGAGAATGAGATGGCTGGATGGCATCACCGACTCTGTGGACATGAGTTTGAGTGTACTCCGGGAGTTGGTGATGGACAGGGAGGCCTGGCGTGCTGTGATTCATGGGGTCGCGGAGAGTCGGACACGACTGAGCGACTGAACTGAACTGAACTGTTTATTCAGTTCAGTGCAGTTGCTCAGTCATGCCCAACTCTTTGTGACCCCATGGACACTAGCCTTCCCTATCCATCACCAACTCCCAGAGTTTACTCAAACTCATGTCCATCGAGTCAGTGATGCCATCCAACCATCTTATCCTCTGTTGTCCCCTTCTCCTCCTGCCTTCAATTGTTCCCAGCATCAGGGTCTTTTTCAACGAGTCAGTTCTTCACATCAAGTGGCCAGCATATTGGAGCTTCAGCATCAGTCCTTCCAATGAATATTCAGGACTGATTTCCTTTAGGATGGACTGGTTGGATCTCCTTGCAGTCCAAGGGACTCTCAAGAGTCTTCTCCAACACCACAGTTCAAAAGCATCAATTCTTTGGTGCTCAGCTTTCTTTATAGTCCAACTCTCACATTCATACATGACTAATGGAAAAACTATAGCTTTGAATAGATGGACCTTTGTCAGCAAAGTAATGTCTCAGCTTTTTAATATGCTGTCAGGTTGGTCATAGCTTTTCTTCCAAGGAGCAAGCGTCTTTTAATTTCATGGCTGCAGTTACCATCTGCAGTGATTTTGGAGCCCGAAAAAATAAAGTCTGTCACTGTTTCCACTATTTCCCCATCTATTTGCCATGAAGTGATGGGACCAGATGCCATGATCTTAGTTTTCTGAATGTTGAGTTTTAAGCCACCTTTTTTACTCTCTTCTTTCACTTTCATCAAAAGGCTGTTTAGTTCTTTGCTTTCTGCTATAAGGGTGGTGTCATCTGCACATCTGAAATTATTGACATTTCTCCCGGCAATCTGTTTATAGTTCAACATTTTTTTTTTTTTTTGGCTACACTGCATGGCATGCAGGATCTTAGTTCCCTGACAGAGGATCATACCTGTGCTCCCTGTAGGATAAGGCAGAAGGTGAGATTAGGAAAAAGAACGAGACCGGCACTTTATAGGAACAGATCACCTTTAATGAGGCAAGAAGGGGCAGTTTAGTGAGTGCTACACTAACCCAAGAAAAGAGTAAGTATATATAGGCATATATGTGGAAATCTACTGTCTTAAGGGGGCCTGTTCTTCTCCAAGATTGTTCGAGTTATTTATCTCTTAAACGGCTGGGGCAAGAAATTCTGGAGATCGGCCAGAGGCTGGGACCGGCTGGGAGCTGGGTGTAATCAACCTTAATGTCCAGTTTTTCTTCAGGTGAGAGAGTTCTTTGTTTTGCATAGAATGGTGAGGAGGGCCTGGAGGGGAGTTTTAACTCCAGGCTGTTTTGAGCCGTGTAACTTTCCTTCATTCCAGACCATAAGGAATATATATAAAAAGAGAAAGAGAGGTGAGCATCATTAATACTCAGGGCTTTTTCGTGCTGATAAATGAGGGTCAAGGGTTTGTGGTCTGGGAGGAAGGAAGTCTAAGGCCCATAGTGTTTATTTTCTATTCTAGCTATCAGGGTCTCAAGCAAAACAGTCTTGACTTGGTCTCGGGAAATGTCTTGGATTCAGTCTTGGAGGAATCCCTGTGGTCCAGTCAAGGATGGATGTGGGGAGGGCTGAATCCACAGATAGACATATCCAGCAGTCTTTAGCCAATTGTCCGTTAGAAGCCTTGAGAAGGGTATGGGTTAAATTAAGGGTCCAGAATATAGTTGAGGTTAGGATTTTGAAGGAGTTCGTGGGTCAGAGGAAGAAAGAAGGATAAGAAGAAGATGTTAAACATTTGGGGAAGTGATTCTTATACTATCTTATTCTTTTCTACTATGGAAAAGAATTGGATTTCAAATAGGTAAAAGTTATAAATGGTTCCTGGTAGCCACCGGGTGGAAATGTAATCTTCAATGTGTTCGAACATGGATCTTTGAGGACTCGAGACCCAGATTTCTGCCAGAAGTTGTTCCAGGAATAATTGCAGCCGTAAAACCGACAGGCTCATCTGTCACCAGTGGGGGCCGGTGGAAGCCATGAGAACTTTAGAGTTGTAGGGCCTGTGTGGGAAACTTGATAAGTATTAGTCTGGCAAGCATTTTCATCATTGGACTGCATAACCTTTTTTAACTGAGTGATTTGTACCCAAGGGGTGATTTCTTTTAATTTTGCAGCAGTAGGGGTCAGCAGAATTACCGTGTAGGAACCTTGACATTTTGGGGTTAGATCTGAGTGGAACTGAGTTGTCATATAAAATTTGTCTTCTATTTTAAGGGATGGGTATGAAAGATTGGGGTGTGGTCGAGGAAGTAAGTCATCCATATGCTGCCAAAGGGTATCTCGTATCTGGGCAAGTAAAGGAAAAGGAAGGTGAGATGGCAGTTTGAGACCATCCTGGGGTGGGGGGAGACCCAAAGGTATTGGTGGCCTCCCATACATGGCCTCTAATGGACTGATATTTAAGGGTTTTTTTTTTTGGTAAGGCCCGGACCTTTAAGAGGGCTAAAGGGAAGAGTTTAGTTCAGTCTTGAATAAGTTCGATCACTAATTTTGTCAGAGTTTCTTTTAGGACTCAGTTGGCTCTCTCAACCTTACCGGAAGACCGGGGATGATAAGGAATGTGAAACCTCCAAGGAACTTGAAGGGCTCGTGCAATATTACGGGTGATTTGGGATGTGAACTCAGGCCCATTGTCAGACTGAAGGGAGGAAGACATTCCAAACCTGGGGAGGATTTCAGTAAGAATAAGGCGAGCCACAGTAGGGGCTCATTTGTTAGCAGTCAGGAAAGCTTCAATCCATACAGAAAATGTATCTACAAAGACTAGGAGAAATTTAACCCTTTTTAAGGGTGGCATGTGGGTGAAATCTACCTGCTAGTCTTGTGCGGGAAGATGTCTGCAAATTTGGTGGGTGGGGAAAGGAATGGGGCGAATGTTAGGATTTGTCTGATGACAATTGGTATAAGTTTGGGTCAGATTATTTAAATAAGTCACATCGTCCTTAGTCAGTTCAATAAAATTCTGAAGGAAAGCCTTAAGTACTTTTGTAGCGGGGTGGAAAAGGGAATGTAAATATGAAAGTAATGTGCAGATGTTAGGCTCGTCAATTTGGGCTATAGTAAAGACAGGACTAACAGAGGTGGCCTGCCGCCTTGCTTCATGATCTGCTATATTGCTATAAAAGGATATAGGACTATGTCACTGATGTCCCTGGCAATGTGTTACAGCAGCTTGTTTTGGGAGCTGAGCCACATGGAGGAGTTCAGAAATAAAAGAAGGATTGAGAATAGGTATGCCCTTCTGAGTCAGGAATCCCCTCTCCCTCCAGATTATAATGTTAGAATGTAATATGTTATAGACATATTTGGAGTCAGTATAAATGTTTATATTTTGGTCTTTGACTAGGGTCAAAGCTTGTGTAAGAGCTATCAGTTCAGTCTGTTGTGAGGATGAGTGAACTGAGAGTGCGGCTGACTTGATGAGGCGAGGGGGAATAACTTTGTCGAGCTGTCCCTGGACTATAGTGTATCCAGCCCCAAATGGGGCTTGTTTCTGGGCACTGCCATCTATGAACCAGGATGGGACTTTGGGGTCAGTAAGGGGCTGATTGGTTATATGTTCAAAGGGATTAAGTGTTATATCTAAGGTCTGAACACAGTCATAAGATAGGTGTTCTGCTTCTGGATCTGGTGTTGGGAGTAAACTAGCAGTATTAAGAGGTTTACCAGGCATAAAAGAAAGGGATGGGTCAAGGAGATGTCCGTGGAGGTTCTGTAGTCGAGCAGGGGGCAGAGAAAGGAAAGCCTGATAAGAGAGTAAATCTTTGAAGGAATAAGGTGAGCATAACATTTAGAGGAGCATTTCAGGTTAGTTTTTGGGCTCCAGGTATTAAGAGGGTAGTTGCAGCTAAGGCCTGGAGACAAGGTGGCCATCCGAGCATGATGAGCTCGAGTTGCTTAGATAAGTAAGCTAGAGGCCACCATATGTCCCCCCTCTTTTTTGGGCACAGAGTCCCTAAAACATGTCCTTGTCGACAATGTACAAAAAAGAAAGAAGGCTTGGCGTAATCAGGTAAGTAAAGAGAAGGGGCCTGTAGTAAATGTTTGATAAGAGTCTGTATTGGGGTGTGGAGAGAGGTGGGGGCCAATAAGGGTTCATCTAAGTTTCCACGAGTAGCTTGGTAGAGAGGTTTTGCATGAAGGGCAAAATTTGGGACCCATATTCAGAAGAAGTTTAATAGATCTAATAGAGAAAGAAGTTCCCTCTTGGTTTGGGGCCTGGGAGTCTGTGTCAAGGCTTGAAGTCTGTGAGCTGGAATTATTTTGGATGTGGGAGTGAGAAGCAATCCCATGTAATTGACAGTGGTGGAAGCAATTTGTGCTTTGGAGAGCGAGACTCTGTAGCCCCAGTTGCCTAGGACATTTAATACTATCTCAGTGTGGACTAGGCAGTTGTGGTGAGAGGAACTACATAACAGTAAATCATCTACATATTGGAATAAAATAGTAGAGCCTAGGTCTAAAGTTTGTAGGTCCCTTTGAAGGGCTTGACCGAAAAAATGAGGGCTATCTCTAAACCCTTGTGGTAAAACGGTCCAAGTTAATTGTTGAGAGAGAGAAGCGTGTAGAGATTAGTGACCACAGGGTATACGGGTATTATGGCCTCATTGATCTTCTGAAGATCTTGAACTAGATGCCAGGAGTGGAGTCCCTTTTTGACTGCCAGTATAGGAGTATTATGAGAACAGATAGGCCGCAAAAGGCTGACTTTGAGCAGTCGGGAGACTATTGGTTTAAGTCCTTGTCGGGATTCTGTGGTCAGGGTATACTGAGTTTGGGTTATGACCTGAGAGGGATTTTAAGAAAGACCTGAATGGTGTCAGGCTAACGACGGGGCTTTTGTGTCCCAGACCTGAGGATCTATTGAGGGAAGGTCAGGGGGCAGGTTTTGGGAGTGAGGGCTGGCCAAGGGTTTGGGTGCCATTTGGATGCAAAGAATTGATGTGGGACCTAAGAATGGGAGGTTTATAGAAGTTTATGGCTTAGCCAGAGGACTATGTCCCATCAGTGCCACTGGGCATTGAGGAACTACTATGAAAGAATGCGTTAGTGCTGCCTTACCAAAGGAACAGGGAGGCGAGGGCTTATTTGGGGATAAAAAGGGACGCCTGAGGCCCCTTCGACGGCCGCTTCTGAAGGTTGGAGAGGGCCCTTAAAGGAGGTTAAAAGTGAAAAGGCTGCTCCAATGTCTATTAGGAATGAGACATTGTGTCTGGCCACCATGCCAATTACTTGAAGCACCGAGTCCATCTGTATGGGGCGGATTTGGGGTCGGGAGCTTGGGCTCCATCACTGGAATAACTCAGGCACAATTGGATCATCTCTCACCTCATCTGAGGAACCATGGTCTGGGGTTCCCGGGCCCCCCTGAGTCTGGTTCCTGGCCCCTTTTTGTTGGGCCTGGGGTGGACCCTGAGATTTGGTGGGTGGTCTCTGAGGACAATCCATTTTCCAGTGGCCCCATTGTTTGCAAGTGGGGCAGGGTTTAGTGGGTGACTGGGGGTTTGGGCAGGACTTATTAGCCCAGTGTCTTGTTTGGTTACATCTGAAGCAGGGGCCTAGAGGGTTAGGTCCCATACGGGTGGGCCAAGGTTGATGGGCCAAAGGGGTTGAATTCCTTTCTTGGACAGCTGCAATGAATAAACATATTTGTCCTTTCTTTCCTTTTCTTTTTCTTTTTTTGCTTCTTCCTCCCTATTGTTGAAAACTTTAAAGGATATTTCTAGGAGATCTCGCTGAGGGGTTTGAGGGCCCTTCTCTAACTGGTGTAGTTTTCGGCAAATATCAGGGGCTGACTGGTTTATGAACTGGACGTGTAAGTACAGAAGTCCGGCAGGGGTGGAAATATCTAGATGAGTGTATTTTTGGACTGCCTCAGTAAGATGTGAAAGAAAAAGGACAGGATTTTCATCTTTTTCTTTAGTCATTTCCCTAATGTTATCGTAGTTAACATGAATGTGAGAGCTTTTTAGCATTCCTTCTAATAAACAGGTAATCATATGATGCAGGTACCGGATGCCAACATCGCCTGCTTGATATGTCCACCGTGGGTCAGTTAAAGGGACTGCATAATCAGCCAGTGGATTAGTCCTATTTTGGTTATGGAGCTGATCAGCATGAGTCTGGGCTTCTTGCCATATCCGTTCGTTTTCATCAGGGGTTAAAGTGGCATTTAGGAAGTAATAAAGATCATTTCAGGTAAAATGCTATGCTTGTGTAAGGTAGAGGAATTCTTTTCTATATCTAGTAGGATTTTCTGAAAAAGATCCCAATTTTTCTTCAACTTGGCTCATATCAGAGATTGAGAAAGGCACATGAAGCCGTGTAGGGCCCTCTGGTCCTGCTAACTCTCTGAGAGGAAATATGTGTTTGCTTCGGGTCCTGGCCGATGGAGGTGGTGTGGAAATCTCTTTTGGGGTTTTGGAGTCATCGCTTCCTGTTTTGGAGGAGGAAGGGCTAGAGAATGGGGTCTTATCTCCAGAAGCTTTCTCTCCAGGGCGGTAAGGAGGAGGCACATCTGCTGGGTCAAAATTAGGGGCTGAGGATTTAGGGGACCTTTTAGGGGCTTTAGATTTGGATTATTTTGTAATGGAGGGGGAGGGAGAGCAAAGGAGGATTTGATAGGTAGAACAGTCCTTGCAGAGAGAAGGACGACTTCTAAGGTCCCAGAAGTCTTGAATATAGGGGACCTCTGACCATTTGCCATTCCGTTTGAGGAAGTTTGTGAGATCTGATAAAATATTGAAATAGAAAGTCCCAAACTCAGGCCAGCGGTTTTGGTTATCCAGTTTGTATTGAGGCCAAATTTGAGTGCAAAGTGACTCAAGTTTATGAACCTTGAGATGGGTCAAGAGTAGAGGTTTGAGGTTTCATTTTACACAGGCCAAGAAGAGTTCTGTAGGACAGATTGGCTTGACCCCATAGCAAATGGCAAGCGACTGTCCGGTCGAGAGAAAAGATCGTCACCTAATCTTTTGACCGGGCAAAGATAGAAACTCTGAAGGAGGGAGGGGAGTCCCTCAAGTACCTCCCCAGAGGCCTTTTGGCCAGAAGGTTCCCCGGGAACCCGGAAAGGAAAATAGTCTATGGCACCCTAGAGTACTGTCCGAGCTTACCTGGGCTACTGGTTCAGGCGAGAATTCGTGGTGGATGGAGGGAGGTCAAATAGCAAAAGGCCTCTGTCCTGGAGTTGATTGGTCTGGCAGAAAAGAAAGTGTAGAGAAAAGAGGAAGAGAGAGAGAGAGGGACCAATATTCCTCAGGTTACATGGAAAACCAATAAAGCCCTTACACAGGACTTGTATCACTCACTAAGGCACAGAGCATCCTCCCGAGGAGGTCTTGAAAGCCCGGGCAGGAAAGTGAGTTCGGCAGGCTTCCATGCTGGCCATGGAGAATGAGAAGGAACCTCAACCTCCTGGATTTCGACACCAAAAAATGTAGGGTAAGGGAGTTAGAGAAGGCGAGGTTCAGAAAAAGAACAAGACCGGCACTTTACAGGAACAGATCACCTTTAATGAGGCAAGAAGGGGCAGCAGTCAGATTAGTGAGTGCTACACTAACTCAAGAAAAGAGTAAGTATATATAGGCATATATGTGGAAATCTACTGTCTTAAGGGGGCCTGTTCTTCTCCAAGGTTGTTTGAGTTATTTATGTCTTAAATGGCTGGGGCAAGAAATTCTGGAGATCGGCCAGAGGCTGGGACCGGCTGGGAGCTGGGTGTAGTCAACCTTAATGTCCAGTTTTTCTTCAGGTGAGAGAGTTCTTTGTTTTGCATAGAATGGTGAGGAGGGCCTGGAGGGGAGTTTTAACTCCAGGCTGTTTTGAGCCGTGTAACTTTCCTTTAATCCCTGCAACTTTCCTTCACTCCCTGCAGTGGAAGTGCAGAGTCTTAACCACTGGACCACCAGGGAAGTCCTATAGTTCAGCAAAATTTTATTAATAAACTTCTACATACTCGATGCTGTGCTGGTATATGAGTCCCATCATTTTATGCTTACCAAGTCATTAAGGGAAATCATGCCATGTTTTACAAAGGGAGAAGGGATTATTATTATTATATTGGGATTTTATTGTTTCTGAATTTTAGTTCTTCATTGAGCTGTGTAGATGGCCATGGAAAAAAGGATTGGTAATTCTCTTTTTCAATGCCCAGAGTAGGATGACAATGACTTTATTTCATATTTCTTCCTTGAATTTCAAAAATGAACTTCAGTTACAGGAAAAATCATATACCCAGAGTGGTTTAGAGTGAGAAGAAATTTAACTTATTCAAATCTGAAGATGCTGAGAGTTTATGTGGTTTGCCTAAGATAATATACCTAGAATCCCAGACATGAGCTCTTTCCATTGAACCACATTATTTGCTTTCCTTTCCTAAATGTTTACTATGAAAGAGACACAAATATTACATGTAATCTGCTGCCTTATCAGGACAAAAACATGAAATTAAAATCTATCCATGATGAGATCACGTCTCTGAGTGGTTCAGAATAATTATTAGCTATAGTCATTCTTATGGGAAGTAGATTCCCAAAGCAGTGACAAGGAGAGGCAAAATAAGCATTGTTTCATGGTTTAGGATAATTGAGGGAAGGTGGGTGAGGCAGGAGTCAAATTACTGAAAAAGACAGGAGCACATGACTAGGAAACTAGCATTAACACTGTCTTTTTGTGTTTGTAACTAGAGAACCAATTCTAACTGGGACCCCAGGAAGTATTTTAACATCTCTAAGCTTCCTGTTTCCTTTATGTAAAAATGAAGCTAAATAAATATACTTATCCCATAGGACTGATAAATCCAAAACACTTATTCAGTTCCTAGCATAGAGTAAACATTCAATTAAAGGTGAGTATTATCACTAGTATGAATTAATTTTGTTGTGATCATTTTTAATGATCCAAACTTAATTGGGTTTACACATAAAAATATCTGAGCAGTCAGGTAATTCTGGTATTCTAATACTGTCTGCATCTTCTTTTTCAAATGACAAAGAACTTTGCATCTCCTTGAAGGTACAGTGAAATTGGATTCAACAATGTGGTCTTGCTGACAAATAGATGTAAAATCATAAATTGGCCTTTTGGCTTTTACGTGAAAAAAGTAACTATAAATGAATTTATAAGTAAGTAGCGTGTCATCTCTCTGCTTCTTATTGGAAAAACATATCATCACAATCTTTTCCTTTTTGCCTTGTACTGTGAGCATTTTCGTTTGTGCTACTGGTCACAGAAAATCTGGTTATAAGTTAGAGAAGAGAATGTTTGAGCAGGCTTTTAGAGACTAGAATTTCTTGCTCATCTCATAGACTTCAAAATCTGCATATAAGACTTGCTCTGCTAAGGAATCATTCACTCACCCAAACAAAATCAAATGAAGAGGCTTCTAAAAACACATTTATGATGACCCCTGACAGACAATTGGATAACTAGGGGGAAAAAATCTAACTTTCTCTGGTTTCAGGCCCATTGATGTTCTAACAAATCTTTATTGAGTATATACAAAATGTAAGCACTGCACTAGGCAGTGGGGAATAAGACCCAGCCCATGTCCTTAAAGCAATCCATTAATTTATTCATTAAAATATTGTAGCTGTGTTGATCACCTCCCATGTGCTACATGCAGGATATATCATAGTGAACAACATGGATCTGGTTCAGTCCCCAAAGAGTCTAATGAGAAAGACAGATTTAGTCAAATATGTGTATAATTATAAACAGTGTGGAAAAAGTGCTTTGGTGTCCTGAGAGCCCATAGGAGGGGAACCCAACCTAATTTGGGAAAGCTTCCCTGAGGAGGAGACATTTGACTTAAGATCTGAAGGGCAGGTGAGTGTTAACTAGATAAAAGAAAGAAAAGTAATCATCCCATAAAGCAGGCACAACGTGTACAAATACTGTGTAGCAGAATGAATTAAAAGAGATCTGAGGAGCTAAAGGGTCAACGTGGCTGGAATGCAGAGAATACACCATGAAATTAGGCGAGAGAGCTAGACATGAGTGGGGTCAAATAGGCGCTTGTAGGCCATGGAAGAGAATTTGAAGTTTTTTTCGAGTGAATAGGTAAGTCATTTTTAAGAATAGTAAACAACAAAGCTACATAATCTGATTTTTTAAATTATCTTTTTGGATGACAAACAGAGGATGATTTGTTTGTGGGTAAATGTGCCAAGTGAGATATCAGGTAGGAGCCTACTCAGTCAGTTCAGGCACAGAATGACAGTGACTTCAGCTAGGGTGGTAGCAATGGAGATGGAAAACAGGAGATGGCTTTGCTTCAAATAATATTTGCTTCACATGATAAAAACCACCCTATCCTGCTGTCTGATCAGGATTTGTCCTTTCAAAATACTGCTAAAGAGTTTTTTGATCAAGGAATCCCCAGTTAAGCCCACCTGACTTAATGGTTGTCCCAACCCTAGGAGATACCTCTGCTCCTTTGAAGTTACTGTCTGTGATATCTCAGTGATACTTTCTGCTTTTTCAGTACTCTGATATACTTTTAAAAAAAAGATTCATTTATTTATTTATTTTTGGTTGTGATGGGTCATCATTGCTACACACGGCTCTCTTGTTGCTAGGCACAGGCTCTAGAGTGCGGGCTCAGTAGTTGTGGTACACATGCTTAGTTGCTCCACGGCATGTGGGATCTTCCTAGACCATGGATCGAACTGATGTCTCCTGCATTGCAAGGGAGATTCTTAACAACTGGACCACCAGGGAAGGCCCTGATATACTTTTAATATTAAACTCTCTTCTGACTAATTCATTTAATCAGATACAATAAACATTTGCTTTGAATTTTCACGAATTATTTAAAAATGTGTGTGCTTTATGCTTAGTCACTTCAGTCATGTCTGACTCTTTGGGACCCTATGGACTGTAGCCTGCCAGGCTCCTCTGTCCATGGGATTCTCCAGGTAAGAATATTGAAGTGGGTTGCCAGGCCCTCCTTCAGGGGGTCTTCCCAACCCAGGGATTGAACCCATGTCTCTTATGTCTCATGCATTGGCAGGTGGGTTTTTTACCACTGGTGCCATCTGGGAAGTCCTTAAAAATGTAACCATGCATATCATTGTGTGATAAGACTAGTAGCAATAAAGTTGTCATTATAGATGCTCTGATTCCACTAACTGTAATTTAATAGAAAAAAGATAAAAAATCCAAAATGCAAAATTGGGTCTAATACTCACAGATTTTGTAACTGGTATAGAGAAAAGGAACTTAATCAAGTTCTCACCACCTTCCATGTTTTTTTTTGGGGGGGTTTAAAAAAACAGATGTTAATTGACTTGTCAAAGATCACAGAGCAACATAGTTACCAGTGTTTAGTCTAATATGGCATGCTTTATTTGAACAATATCCTGGCTCTTTATGTGCTATTGAAACATGGGAAAATGAATCAGGAGTGAATTGAGCCAGTAGTATTTAGATTTATTTTTATTTTCATTACTTGGAACATCAATAATGAAAAGGTGAAGGCAGAGTAGAACTTTGCATCCTTAAAATTCTGCAAAAACTGAGAGTGAACATGATAACTTATTTAAACCATATTTTATAACCTGTAAACATCATAATTTTCAATACAGTATTTTGATTGTACACATTAACATGTTCTAAAAATGTAATTTACATGGAAACCTAGAATATTGAGATATTTTTATTACAAAAACCCCTCTGGTTAGTAGGTGAGAAACTAAAAGAGAAAAAAATAAGGATGAGACATAAAATGGAGCTAAGAATGAGATTTAAAAAAAAAGATAATGCATACCTCAAAGTCCTAACATGCTGGCTATGAGGGGGCCATGGCTCTGACTCTATGTTTTCCAAGCATCTTCTCAAAGAAGGAGCGTCTAAACTTGACAAGCAGCATCATGGCTCTCAACTTTGGTTATGCATTAGAATCACCTGGAGAGACCTAAAATGTTGATTCTTAGGACCAAATTAGACAGAGTGTATCAGAATCTTTGGGGATTGGGTCCAAGTATTTATATTTTTGAAAATCTCCCCAGGTAGTTCTAATGTGTAGTCAGGATTTAAAGCCATTGGAATATTTGGTCCACGAAGCCCCACCATCACCTACTTGCAATAAAACAAAAATAAACAAGCAAAAGCTAATGAGTGTTCCCTGAAGAAACACTACTATTCCTGATAGTTAAGACCAGGGAGAAGTATCTCTCTAATTCCCTGTTAAAAGGATATTGAATAATGAAACAAAAACAAAAGAAAACAAAAACACAAATTCCTTTACAAAAACACATATAAACCTTCATAAATATGTTTTTTTTTTCACTTAGCTTTAATATATGTTGGGTGGTAGCTATTTTAAATTACCAATTAAATAGATCTCTAAATGACAATTTAGTGTTGGCATTCTGTTGTGAAATTTGGCAGCCAAAAGGACATGTACCCAAGAAGGTCATCATTAGGACCTGGCCTTAATTGTTGTGTTTTTTTTCCCTTGGGTGGTGATGGATTTGCTCTGGGCCACCCACATTCAGATCCTGCTATGGCTACTGATACATATTTGTAAGACAACTCACCCTGGGCTATGCTTGGAGTCTGTGAATTAAAAACTAACTATACATAATAGCTAAAAGCATGGGCTTTGAAGTCAGACAAACCAGGGCTCAAATCCTGAGATCATTTCCTGCCTGCTGATTTTGGGCAAGTTATTTAACTTCTCTGATCCTTAGTTTCTTTATCTCTAAAATGCTAGCAGTACTAGTACCTATCCCATAAACTGTTGCAAGGAACACATGGGCTAATGTACATCATTTTCCTGTCATATAATATGTGCTCAATTAATAGCAGCAACTTAAGAACACCATTTATTGGCTAGGTAAAAGTCAAATCTTATGTTAACTCACTTTAACTAGTTGAACTAACCACATGCCTAGGTGTGGCATTCTGGCCAAAGTCCTTCAATGATCTTAAGAGTGTAAACTTCTCTGAAGGCACCTGTGCATGTATTCTAAGTAGCTCGGTTGTGTTCGACTCTTTGCAGCCCTATGGACTGTAGCCATCCAGACTCCTCTGTCCACGGAGGTTCTCCAGCCAAGAATACTGGAGTGGGTTGCCATGCCCTCCTCCAGGGGATCTTCCTGAACCAGGGATCAAACCCGCATCTCTTATGTCTCCTGCATTAGCAGGAAGGTTCTTTACCACTAGTGCCACCTGAAGCACCATCTACCACAATGCTATATCATTAAGTCAACATAACTCATCAAGTATGGCATTTTGATCGTTTTTTTTTTTTTTTCACAATAATGCCCTTTTTTTTTTTTTTCTCTCAATTCACTGGTGACCCTCTCCTATTATGTTCCATTCTTTTTCTGGCTACTGATCTTTGGCATTTCCCCAAGTTCTTAGTCTTTTGGTTTCACCAGTCTTGCATGCTTCTGATTCAGTCACAGAACTTTTAAGGAACTCTGGTTCATATTCACTTTCTGGTTGTTTCTACTCCTGAATATCTCAAGTAAGACACCCTCATCTGACTCCACCTTCTGTAACTTCAGACCTAGTACCTTTCCTCTAAACAAATGCTCTAGTGGGCTTCTTTGCAGATGGTTCACACCATCTTCTTTAAAGGAAGGATTAAAACTGAAGTAAAGTGAACAGTTGAAATATGTGCAAATATCAATCTTTTTTTTTATTGGAGGCTAATTACTTTACAATATTATATTGGTTTTGGCATACATTGACATGAATCCGCCCTGGGTATACATGGATTCCCCTTCCTGAACGCCCCCTCCCACCTCCCTCCTCTCCTTATCCTCCCTTCAGGTCATCCTCATGCACCAGCCCCGAGCATCCTGCATCATGCATCGAACCTGGACTGGCGATTCGTGTCACTTATTATAATATACATGTTTCAATGCCATTCTCCCAAATCATCCCACCCTCACCCTCTCCCACAGAGTCCAAAAGACTGTTCTATACAACTGTGCCTCTTTTGCTGTCTCGTATACTGGGTGATTATTACCATCTTTCTAAATTCCATATATATGCGTTAGTATGCTGTATTGGTGTTTTTCTTTCTGGCTTACGTCACTCTGTATAATAGCCTCCAGTTTCATCCACCTCATTAGAACTGATTCAAATGCATTCTTTTTCATTGCTGAGTAATACTCCATTGTGTATATGTACTAAAGCTTTCTTATCCATTCGTCTGCAGATAGACATCTAGGTTGCTTCCATGTCCTGGCTATTATAAACAGTGCCGCGATGAACATTGGAGTACATGTGTCTCTTTCAATTCTGGTTTCCTCGGTGTGTATGCCCAGGAGTGGGATTGCTGGATTGTATGGCAGTTCTATTTGCAGTATTTTAAGGAATCTCCACACCGTTCTCCATAGTGGCTGTACTAGTTTGCATTCCCACCAACAGTGTAAGAGGGTTCCCTTCTCTCCACACGCTCTCCATCATTTATTGCTTGTAGACTTTTGTATAGCAGCCATTCTGACTGGTGTGAAATGGTACTTCACTGTGGTTTTGATTTGCATTTCTCTGATTATGAGGGATGTTGAGCATCTTTTCATGTGTTTATTAGCCATCTGTATGTCTTCTTTGGAGAAATGTCTGTTTAGTTCTTTGGCCCATTTTTTGATTGGGTCATTTATTTTTCTGGAATTGAGCTTCAGGAGCTGCTTGTATATTTTGGAGATTAATTCCTTGTCAGTTGTTTCATTTGCTATTATTTTCTCCCATTCTGAAGGCTGTCTTTTCACCTTGCTTATAGTTTCCTTTGCTGTGCAGAAGCTTTTAATTTTAATTAGGTCCCATCTGTTTATTTTTGCTTTTATTTCCAATATTCTGGGAGGTGGGTCTTGGAGAATCCTGCTATGATTTATGTCGGAGAGTGTTTTGCCTATGTTCTCCTCTAGGAGTTTTATAGTTTCTGGTCTTACATTTAGATCTTTAATCCATTTGAGTTTATTTTTGTGTATGGTGTTAGGAAGTGTTCTAGTTTCACTCTTTTACAAGTGGTTGACCAGTTTTCCCAGCACCACTTGTTAGATTGTTTTTTCTCCATTTTATATTCTTGCCTCCTTTGTCAAAGATAAGGTGTCCATAGGTGCGTGGGTTTATCTCTGGGCTTTCTATTTTGTTCCATTGACCTATATTTCTGTCTTTATGCCCGTGCCATACTGTCTTGAAGACCGTGGCTTTGTAGTAGAGCCTGAAGTCCGGCAGGTTGATTCCCCCAGTTCCATTCTTCTTCCTCAAGATTGCTTTGGCTATTCGAGGTTTTTTGTATTTCCATACACATTGTGAAATTATTTGTTCTAGCTCTGTGAAAAATACCTTTGGTATCTTGATAGGGATTGCATTGAATGTATAAATTACTTTGGGTAGTATACTCATTTTCACAATATTTATTCTTCCAATCCACGAACACGGTATATTTCTCCATCTATTAGTGTCCTCTTTGATTTCTTTCACCAGTGTTTTATAGTTTTCTATATGTAAGTCTTTTGTTTATTTAGGTAGATATATCCCTAAGTATTTTATTCTTTGTGTTGCAACAGTGAATGGAATAGTTTCCTTAATTTCTCTTTCTATTTTCTCATTATTATTGTATAGGAATGCAAGGGATTTCTGTGTTTTGATTTTATATCCTGCAACTTTACTGTATTCATTGATTAGCTCTAGTAGTTTTCTGGTAGAGTCTTTAGGGTTTTCTGTGTAGAGGATCATGTCATTGGTGAACAGTGAAAGTTTTACTTCTTTTTTTCCAATTTGGATTCCTTTTATGTCTTTTTCTGCTCTTATTGCTGTGGCCAAAACTTCCAGAACTATGTTGAATAGTAGTGGTGAGAGTGGGGGGAAGTGCTTTCGATTTTTCACCATTGAGGATAATAGTTGCTGTGGGTTTGTCATACAAAGCTTTTATTATGTTTAGGTATGTTCCTTTTATTCCCACTTTCTGGAGGGTTTTTATCATAAATGGATGTTGAATGTTGTTGAAGGCTTTCTCTGCATCTATTGAGATAATCATATGGTTTTTATTTTTCATTTTGTTAATGTGGTGTATTGCATTGATTGATTTGCGGATATTGAAGAATCCTTGCATCCCTGGGATAAAGCCCACTTGGTCATGATGCATGATCTTCTTAATGTGTTGTTGGGTTCTGATTGCTAGAATTTTGTTAAGGATTTTTGCATCTATGTTCATCAGTGATATTGGCCTGTAGTTTTCTTTTCTTGTGGGATCTTTGCCAGGTTTTGGGATTAGGGTGATTGATGGAGGCTTCATAGAATGAGGTTGGAAGTTTACCTTCCTCTGCAAATTTCTGGAAGAGTTTGAGTGGAATAGGTGTTAGCTCTTCTCTAAATTTTTGGTAGAATTCAGCTGTGAAGCTGTCTGTACCTGGGCTTTTGTTTGTTGGTAGATTTCCGATTACAGTTTCAATTTCCGTGCTTGTGATGGGTCTGTTAACATTTTCTATTTCTATTTCTTCCTGCAGTTTTGGTAAGTTGTACTTTTCTAAGAATTTGTCCATTTCTTTCAAGTTGTCCATTTTATTTCCATATAATTGCCAATAGTAGTCTCTTATGATTCTTTGTATTTCTGTGTTTTCTGTTGTGATATCTCCATTTTCATTTCTAATTTTATTGATTTGGTTTTTTTTGCTTTGTTTCTTGATGAGTCTGGCTAGTGGTTTGTCAATTTTATTTATCCTCTCAAAGAACCAGCTTTTGGCTTTGTTGATTTTTCCTGTGGTCTCTTTTATTTCTTTTGCATTTATTTCTGCCCTAATTTTTAAGATTTCTTTCCTTCTACTAACCCTGGGATTCTTCATTTCTTCCTTTTCTAGTTGCTTTAGATGTAGAGTTAGGTTATTTAGTTGACTTTTTTCTTGTTTCTTGAGGTGTGCCTGTATTGCTATGAATCTTCCCCTTAGCACTGCTTTTACAGTGTCTCAGAGGTTTTAACATGTTATCAGATGGAACTTTGCCCCACCTCATTGTTTCACTGAGTATGTGTTCTAATGATTCTTTATATAGACAGTTCAGATGTCAATTTGTTTGGACTGAACTTCAAATAAATCAGTGCTGCTGAGTCATCTGCTGAACTAAAAATAGGTTTTTAAGACTCTTGCACTTGCCTAAGGAGTGAAATATACTTTTTTTCCTGATTGCTGAAAGAGATTCCTTTTTAATAGCCAGAGCTATCTCAGTAAGTCTGTTTAATTTGAACCTATGACAAAATGTTTCATCAAATATAAAGGAGTAAGGTACAGCTATTTCTTTTCACTTAAGTTTCTTTCCCAGTATGTTGGTCACACTGCCATTTCAAAATGGTTTAAGCTGCCATTTATTAAATTTCTACCGCATTTTAGGGGGCCAGCTGCGGCCCCAGAGAGGCTTCCTGTGCCAAGCTGCAGGCAGGCTTCCTTGCTGGCCAGGACTTCTTGGGTTCGGGCCGGTCGATATCCGCCTGAGAAACTGCGCCTGTTGTACACCCAGAAAACCGAGCGGCAGGGACCGGGAAGGCGATAAGTCACAGCGACCACGCTTGCCAAACGCCTGGGCACCTGAGCTGCTCAGACCGGGGAAGGCACAAAACGCAGGCCCAGCCAAGTCTGCGCCTTTGTCGAGTACCCGAGGACCTGAACCTAAGCCGTTCAGACCTGGGAAGTGCATGCAACCCAGCGCCAGCCGCGGACAGCTCCCAACAGAGCAACCTAAAGCCTAAGCAGCATAAACAGGGAAAGCACACACGCCTCGAGCGGGAGCATTCCCAGTGTAGCAGAGACACTGCAAGCATTCCCCACAGACGCCAGGGATATTTGTTAGCTGCATTCCTCCCTCCCCACAGCAGGACTGAACAGGTGAGCCGGAAAAAAAAAAAAAAGTGTCCACCACCGCATCCTCGTGTCAGGACGGGAATTAGACACTGAGACCAGAAAACAGAAGAGCTTTTTCAACAGAAGGAACTGCCTTGGAAGTAACAGAGGGAGAAGCCTTGAGCCTACTGCAAGAATAAGACTGAAAAACAGAGGCAGAGGCTTAAGGCCAAATCCTGAGAACGTGAGAGATCTCCTGTTCCAGAGAACATTAATTGATAGGTACTCATCAAATGCCTCCATACATACACTGAAACCAGGCACCACGCAAGGGTCAACAAGTTTCAGTGAAAGACATACTACACAAACTATCCAGCAACACAGGAGAATAGCACTGAGCTTCAAATACAGGCTGCCCAAAGCCACTCCAAACCCACTGACATCTCAAACTCATTACTGGACACTTCATTGCAATCCAGAGAGAAGAAATCCAGCTCCACCCACCAGAACATCGACACAAGCTTCCCTAACCAGGGAACCTTGACAAGTCACCCATCCAACCCCACACACAACGAGGTAAATAAATAATAAAGAGAACTCCACAAACTGACAGAAGATGGAAAGGCCACCACGAACACAGCAATATAAGCAAGATGAAGAGGCAGAGAAATACCCAACAAGTAAAGGAACAGTATAAATGCCCACCAACACAAACAAAAGAGGAAGATATAGGGAACCTACCCGATAAAGAATTTTGAAATTTAATTGTGAAAATGATTCAAAATCTGGAAAGCAAAATGGAGTTACAGATAAATAAACTGGAGAAAAGGATTGAGAAGATGCAAGAAATGTTCGATAAGGAATTAGAGGAAATAAAAAAGAGTCAATATACAATGAATAATGCAATAGATGAGATCAGAAACACTCTGGAGGGAACAAACAGTAGAATAACGGAGGCAGAAGACAGGATAAGCAAGCTAGAAGATAGAATTGTAGAAATAAATGAAACAGAGATGGAAAAAGAAAAAAGAATTAAAAGAAATGAGGACAATATTAGAGACATATGGGACAATATTAAACGCCCCAACATTCAAATCATAGGAGTCCCAGAAGAAGAAGACAAAAAGAAAGACCATGAGAGAATGCTTGAGGAGATAATAGTGGAAAATTTCCCTAAAATGGAGAATGAAATAATCACCCAAGTCCAAGAAACCCAGAGAGTCCCTAACAGGATAAACCCAAGGCGAAATACTCCAAGGCACATATTAATCAAATTAACAAAGATCAAACACAAAGAACAAATATTAAAAGCAGCAAGGGAAAAACAACAAATAACACACAAGGGGATCCCCATAAGAATAACAGCTGATCTTTCAGCAGAAACTCTTCAGGCCAGGAGGGAATGGCAAGACATACTTAAAGTGATGAAAGAAAGTAACCTACAGCCCAGATTACTATGCCCAGCAAGGATCTCATTCAAATATGAAGGAGAGATCAAAAGCTTTACAGACAAGCAAAAGGTGAGAGAATTCAGCATCACCAAACCAGCTCTCCAACAAATACTAAAGGATCTTCTCTAGACAGGAAACACAGAAAGGGTATATAAACTCGAACCCAAAACAAGAAAGAAAATGGCAATGGGATCATACTGATCAATAATCACCTTAAACGTAAATGGGTTGAATGCCCCAACCAAAAGACAAAGGCTGGCTGAATGGATACAAAAACAAGACCCCCAGATATGTTGTCTACAAGAGACCCACCTCAAAACGAGGGACACATACAGACTGAAAGTGAAGGGCTGGAAAAAGATATTCCACGCAAATAGAGACCAAAAGAAAGCAAGAGTAGCAATACTCATATCAGATAAAATAGCTTTTAAAGCAAAGGCTGTGAAAAGAGACAAAGAAGGAAACTACATAATGATCAAAGGATCAATCCAAGAAGAAGATATAACAATTATAAATATTTATGCACCCAACATAGGAGCACCGCAATATGTAAGACAATTACTAACAAGTATGAAAGGGGAAATTAACAATAACACAATAATAGTGGGAGACTTTAATACCCCACTTACATCTATGGATAGATCAACTAAACAGAAAATTAACAAGGAAACACAAACTTTAAATGATACAATAGACCAGTTAGACCTAATAGATCTCTATAGTACATTTCACCCCAAAACAATGAATTTCACCTTTTTCTCAAGTGCACACGGAACCTTTTCCAGGATAGATCACATCCTGGGCCATAAATCTAGCCTTGGTAAATTCAAAAAAAAATTGAAATTATTCCAAGCATCTTTGCTGACCACAATGCAGTAAGATTAGATCTCAATTACAGGAGAAAAACCATTAAAAATGCCAATATATGGAGGCTGAACAACACGCTGCTGAATAATGAACAAATCATAGAAGAAATCAAAAGAGAAATAAAAATATGCATAGAAATGAATGAAAATGAAAACACAACAACCCAAAACCTCTGGGACACTGTAGAAGCAGTGCTCAGGGGGAAGTTCATAGCAATACAGGCACACCTCAAGAAACAAGAAGAAAGTCAACTCAATAACCTAACTCTACATCTAAGGCAACTAGAAAAGGAAGAAATGAAGAACCCCAGGGTCAGTAGAAGGAAAGAAATTGTAAAAATTAGGGCAGAGATAAATGCAAAAGAAACAAAAGAGACCATAGAAAAAATCAACAAAGCCAAAAGCTGGTTCTTTGAGAAGATAAATAAAATTGGCAAACCACTAGCCAGACTCATCAAGAAACAAGGGAGAAGAACCAAATCAATAAAATTAGAAATGAAAATGGAGAGATCACAACCAACAACACAAATACAAAGGATTATTAGAGAATACTATCAGCAATTATATGGCAATAAAATGAATAACTTTGAAGAAATGGACAAATTCCTAGAAAAGTACACCTTGCTAAAACTGAACCAGGAAGATAGAAAATCTGAACAGACCCATCACAAGTACGGAACTAAAGGAAGTAATTAGAAATCTTCCAGCAAACAAAAGCCCAGGTCCAGACGGCTTCACAGCTGAATTCTACCAAAAATTTAGAGAAGAGCTGACACCTATTCTACCCAAACTCTTCCAGAAAATTGCTGAGGAAGGGAAACTTCCAAACTCATTCTCTGAGGCCACCATCACACTAATCCCAAAACCTGGTAAAGATCCCACAAAAAAAGAAAACTACAGGCCAATATCACTGATGAACATAGATGCAAAAATCCTTAACAAAATTCTAGCAATCAGAATCCAACAACACATTAAGAAGATCATGCATCATGACCAAGTGGGCTTTATCCCAGGAATGCAAGGATTCTTCAATATCCGCAAATCAGTCAACGTAATACACCACATTAACAAACTGAAAAATAAAAATCATATGATTATCTCAATAGATGCAGAGAAAGCCTTTGACAAAATACAACATCCATTTATTATAAAAACCCTCCAGTAAGTGGGAAAGAAGGGACATATCTCAACATAATAAAAGCTATATATGACAAACCCACAGCAAACATTATCCTCACTGGTGAAAAACTGAAAGCATTTCCCCTAAAGCCAGGAACAAGACAAGGGTGCCCACTCTCACCACTACTATTCAACATAGTTCTGGAAGTTTTGGCCACAGCAATAAGAGCAGAAAAAGACATAAAAGGAATACAAATTGGAAAAGAAGAAGTAAAACTTTCACTGTTCGCCGATGACATGATCCTCTACACAG